>NC_056743.1:1713817684-1714145184 GCF_019279795.1 Protopterus annectens | reverse complement strand
TTATTTCAAGCACAAAAAGGGAAATTAGCTAGGTTTAAAATGTCCCACAAGGGTGACTAACCTAGTACTTACTTATGAACCTATAAGAAAGGGGTGAAAATGCAATATTTACCTTCTGCCCACCATGACAGAACATTAGCAACCTTTTAGATTTGACATTCTAAACTATGATAGTACTAGGCTAGCTGCCCTTGTGAGCCATTTTAAGCCTAGCCAGTTTCATTTTTGGTGTGTGAGTTAACCTATCCCATTTGGTGTTAGATTGGCCTTACTCATCCCATGATCAATAATTATATATTAACCCTAATGAGAATAACTGGTGGTATAATCTAGCATTAAACAAGAGGCCTGCTAACTAGTCACTCCGTGGGCAAAGGTTATTTTCTATTTAAATAATATACAGTTTTTGATTCTACTTAATTTGTGCTGTTTACCTCCTGCATCCATCTTTTCATCTCAGATAATTCTGACTCATAGAACCAAAGAGAATGTGCACCAGGAAGGGATATAAGGAAGTCATGGGCATGCCCATGTCACACCCTCCAGCGTGAGCCTGCTTGGGTCTGTGCAGGGAAGGAAACGAGGCACTGCTTTGGGACTTTCAGGCTGGAGGTGGTACAGAAAGGCAGAATATACCCAAATGTTATGAATTAATGTTGCAGTGACTGCTCCTGCAAGATCTGCTGCTTTGGTAGGCATACATATCCATAATTGTATTGGTGTAACTTCTTTTATGTAAAGACACAGAGCATAGTAATAACATGTTTTCTTTTCAGATTCACCAGAAATGCCACAGATTACAGTATTTCCTGAAACAGTTTACAACGATATCAGTGTAACTATAAACTGCAGCACTGACAGCTACCCTCCTGCTACCTACAGTTGGTCTTACCCATCGTCTGCTTCTGTGCACATATCGAATGATAACAGGACCATCACTATCATGAGAGCTACTCAGCAAGACAGTGGAACTTATACATGTAATGTAACAAACAAACATGGAAGTCACAGTACAGTGAAGCATATACCTGTGCATGAATCATGTGAGTATAACATACTTTCTAGATGGGAATAACTATTATTTTTATCTTTATGAATAAGCACCGATGTCTTTCTCTTTTATGAGGGAATGAATTAAGGTATATGTACTCTTAAGTAAGAAGATAAGATGATATCTAAGAGAGGTTTTTCTAATAAGCAGAAGAACACAAGTAAGTGTAATATAATATTGAGAACAATGAAGAGGGTACACACAAATGAAAAAGACAAGGGTTTCGTATAGGGAAGAAAGCTGGAAGTGGTGATTAGACAGGTATAAGTAAAAATGAGATAATTATCATTCAATGCATACTGTATTTGGATATCTAAAAATAGAAAGAACTCAGAAAAGACAGAAACATCTAAAAAGTATTATCTGGTTAATGGATTAAAATGGGTCATGTTCTCTAAGCATTTTATGACAGTGCTGCTCAGGGGTCTGTGTAGGTATAAGTGGGAGTACACCCTGCAGGAAGATTGATATACTCTAAGATAAAGAAATTTGACTGAAGAGGGTGGCTGAAGGTCTCAGAGCTTGAGTCAGTAAGTTTACAGGCAGACAGATGAGAAAGAGCAGAGCCTCGGTAGATACAATACAAGGAGACAGGAAGGAAAAAAAGATTAATGAGATGGGAACAGAAGTAGTTCAGTGAAGAGAGAATCAAGATGAGTAAGGATGGAGTAAAGGTATGACTAGAAAGGAACAGCGAAGGAATAAAGATGTAATGATAGAGAAGTAGGAAGAAAAGGGCAGGTGGTAACAGATAATGTGAGATGCAGAAGAGAAAAGAGAAACTAATATGTAGATGACAAAGGGGATTAAATAGGAGGAGAGACGTTAAAAGTAGAAGAAAGAGAAGTGGGTAGTACTGGGAATGCATGAAGAAAGACCGTGGGACTAGAGCTGCAGTGCAAGGCTTTCAGGAAGCTTAGAGAGGATGATACCAGGTGGTAAAATATTGAGTTTTAAACGTGGCACAAATAGACTGGCAAAGGGCAAGTTGATAGCAGAGGTAGTCCAGACAACCTTGGAGAGAATGTAGTACGGATGGCGAGCGAGAGAAAGAAAGAAGTTCTAGTGACTAAAGACTGAGTCATATCAGGTAAGTCTGATTGGAGAGAACAAGTGATATTGAGAACTATTTCTGCACAGTGAGTGTACAGGGCAAGTGAGGAATGGAGATAGTCATAGTATGTGATTCTCAATAAAGGTGTAAGCATGTCATGGTATGTGATGTTGTCTTTTCCATTCATTCCTCAACCCAGCAGGTTTCATATCCAACCTCAGATCGGTCTTTGGCCATTTTCCAGACTTGGGATCTGTAGCTCAAGCTTCTCCCCGTACTCATAATCCTATACCTCAGATGTTGTTTACTGCTGTACGAGTTCAGACATGGATTTCATGGCTCAGACTGGAGATAAGTGTAAAACTTTTTTGTCTGCTGTAGTAGTACTTTAGTGTTTTTCCTATCTGCCTTTCTCCCTTGTATTTCATATCTCTTCCTACCCTAACAAAAAAAAGAAGTTAATTAGTTGTAATTGCCTTTCTCGGCCACATGGCCTTTTCTACTAGCCCTACGAGTTTTTTGCCTGGTATCTCATATTACCATTATTGGGGTTCTACTATCAGTACTTCCTCCTCTATTGGGTATTCTCCGTACCATGGATGGTATTTTTCTTCTTTGCTTTTTCCTCTGTAGTCTCCAGTTCTTTTAACTTGTTGCTGTGATTGTTGTTCTGGTTATTTCCTCTTTGACATGGCATATATACCAACAGGGTTAAAAGAAATGTGTAAGCAAATAGAATGTGGTGGAATCAAACAAGCCCAAAAAAGTCTATAATGTAAAATAAAAAGGCGTTACGGCTAGAGAGTAAAAAAACTTTAATGTACAAAACACAGATTATAGGTAAGCGCTTTCGAGGTTGCCCTCTTCTTCAGACCTTAAGAAAACAGATTAGATACAACTACTGAGAATAACACTGTTGCTAATGGAGAAAATAATTCCCCTGCCCTAGACCTTGACTTAGTACTTTGGCCAAAGTAAGCAATGAGCCTGTAGTTAGACCTAAGGTTCGAACATTGAGAAATAACAATAGCGATATGTGTATAATAGCTGAACAAGGTAGTAATAGTACTCGCCATTCAGCTGTTTTTTTTTTGGAGAAAGCTCTTCCTATAAGGCAGGACAAACGGATGGGGAGGTCACGAAGTTGCAGGAGAAGGGGAAGACTACAATCCAACCCCTCGATTCAAATCAAAGGTCCGGTTACATGCAGTCAAAAGTGAATGATTTCATTTTTACTTTATCTTCTGTAGAACTCACTAGTGAACAAATTACTGTACTGAATAAAGGTCTTTCATTTGTTCCTGCCAGTAAGATGAATTTAGTAGAGACAAATTTGGAATTGAATATGTTTGCTAGAAATATTATGCTAAAGACTGCTTTTTTGAACAGGGGCACAGAAATATTGAATACACATGGCTTTAAGAAGTCGAGCTGTTATGTAATTAATGACTTTCCTGCAATGGAGGCATTCATTAAGACTTGTGAAGATGATTTAAGGAAATCAATCAGTGACAAATCAAGAGATGTTTTTTTATAATTTATCAGCTAAGGAAGGTGAAGCATTGAGTACATTGACCAGGGCTGAACATTTGGTTAGCAGGACATCTGACAAAGGTGGTGGGATAGTCATTTTTGATACTATGGATTATCTTAGAAAAATGCATGAGTTGCTTTATGATAACACTGTTTATGTTATATTACAGAAGTACCAGGTGAATGGTATTATGGTTAGACTGAATTTTTATGTGTATGATCTACTCATGACAGATCAAATTGACTATTCTCTATATACATATTTTTCTGTCCAACATCCCATGATACCAGTTATATATGGCTTGCCTAAAGTTCATAAAGATCCACTGAATCCCCCTCTCCGACCTATTGTATCAGGAAGAGGGTGGCTCACTGAGCCCATGTCCATATATGTGGAAGAACAGCTTAGAAGTGTTCTAGATACTGTAGAGAATGTCCTAAAGGACAGTATGCAATTTCTGGAACAACTGTATGTGTGGGCTAGTTGTAGGGGTGATATTGAGATCCAAAATGTGTTTTTTGTCACCCTGGACGTGAACTCTTTGTTCACAGTCATCCCTAATGATGAAGGAATTGAAAATGTGAGACAGTTTTCGGCTAGAGAGAGTAGGTTTTCCAGGATTATGGTTAACATGATCTGTGCCCTCTTAGATTTGATTTTAGAGAATAATATATTTCTCTTTGAGCATGAATATTTTCTCCAGATAGTAGGAGTTGCCATGGGCACAGCGTGTACGAATACATACGCCAACGTTGTGGTGGCCAATTGGGAAAAGGAGTCAGTCTTTAGTAGTGAAATGTTTAAACAGTATGTCACTTTTTACAAACGTTTTGTGGATGACATCTTTTTTATTTGGCATGGCAATGAGATAGACCTCGAAAGTTTTGTGCAGTTTTTAGGGAGTACTACATCCTAATTGTCATTCTCTTTACATTATTCTTTAGTAAAGATTGATTTGTTGGATATAAGTGTGAGTAAGAATATGTTTGGTAATATATCAACTAAGCTATACAGAAAAACATGCAGGAAGGATAATATTCTGCATCGTTCAAGTATGCACCCCAGGCATACTACTAAAAATGTTTTAAAGAATCAGGTATTCCGATGCATGAGATTGCATACAGACGTGGAAAGCTTAGAAGAGACACTTGATATATTGTGCATGGATCTTAAGAATAGGGGTTATAAAACTGAAGAAATAGATAAAGCAATAAAGGAAGTGAGCACGTTAAACAGGAATAGAACAAAACCTTTATTCTGTGATATGTCCCCCATGACTCCAAAGGATGGTAAGGCTGTAGGCACAGAAGTGGTGAATAGGATGTGTTTGACTTTCTCTAGTGATGTCAATAAAATCTTTAAAATTGTGAAAAGGAACTGGCCCATATTACTAACAGATCCTGAAATAAGTAGGGTTATAGAACCTGTTCCCAAATTCAGCTTTAAGAATAGTAAAAATCTGAAGCAACGTTTGTGTTATAAACATAATAGGTCTTATGAACGGTTCACCTCACAACCTAAAGGTACATATGCCTACAGAGCTTGAAAGGCTTGTTGCAATATCTGGTCCACTTGTATGGTTATGCACCTTGTGTATTCTAAGCCCACAGAGTTTTCTTTTTATGCAGACTGCTGTACCAAGAATACAGTGTATATGGCCAAGTGCAATCTATGTAGTAGTTTGTACATAGGTAAGACTAATCGTTTGTTGAAGGAGAGAGTACTGGAGCATTTTAGTGATATACGTAACAACAAACTGACTAATGCACTAGCCAAACATGTATTTGAATGTGGTGTGCATCATAATTTTAAGTTTTTGGTTTTACAAAAGATTAATGAAAGCTTAAGAGAGGGAGATCTATGTAATGAGACAGAGTACATTGAGCTAAGATGGATTGTTGATTTTAAAGCATATGCTCCACCGGGCTTGAACAGTGCTGTCTCTTAAAACCTCTCTTGAAGAAAAAAAAAAGAGGTTTGCTTTATTAGCTAATGCTTGTTTTTATTGGCTGCCGCTAGTATTTAAACTTTTAGAATATATTCTGTTTTATTAAGGTCTGAAGAAGAGGACAACCTCGAAAGCACTTACCTATAATCTGTTATCCGATATTGTTAATCCTCATTCATTCCTTACATATGGGTATCGGTTCCAACCTCGGAAGTGAGCCGGCCATCTTCCAAGCTCTTGTCTGCTACAAACTCTCGAGCTAAACTCTTACCCACAATTCCCCTCTCCCTGTTACCCCAGATTTCGTTTGCTGCATTGCCATCCCATCAGGTCAAGCTACTTCTCTTGAGCTAAGTATGGTCAGTTGTTGTTTAATTGCTTTACAAATTACTTTTCTATCAGAAAAGTTAATATTTTATTGTCTCTTGCCATACCACATCTAGTGTTCATAATTTCAGGTTTTCTTCTCTGTCCTTTACTTACCCCTTTTTACCATGAGGTCTTTTCTCCTTACCATCGTTGGTAATACCTTTCTTTTCTTTTTCATACCCTCGGGTATTCTCTTGTACCATTGTTGGTACTTTTCTTTTTGTTAATATGGCAGATAAAAAGGGTAGTCCGGGGTTTAAGCAGTGTTCCGATTGTGGACACAAACTGCCTACTTCTGATGCACACTCTTTATGTGTTTGTTTGGGAGCTTTCCATTTATCTGTTGAACCACCTTGTACTATATGTGAAAACTTTTCTAATAGAACTTTGTTAGAAAGGAAAAATAAGCTGATACTGAAGGGACTTCTAAAATCTCCCTTTTCAGAGGCTATTTCTGGGTCAGAGGTCTCAACCCCTTCTAAAGTCCATAAGAAAATGCATGTTTCTACTAAGGCTAAATCCTTGCCTTCATCCCCGGCTGGGGACTCTCAACAACCAAAATCTAAAAAGGCTAAAATTTCAGCTCCGGAGCTCTCTGTCAGCCCCAGTGCTTTTGGTGCCCAGACTTTTGGCACCGAAGCCTTCGGCTCCATTAGTGATTTTGGCTCCGTCCTCTCCTGCAGCCTTCTACATATCGGCGCTGAGGAGCTCCTCGGTTCAAACCTTTACCACTGTAACAGCACCGACCATTCAGTCAGCGCAGACCTTGACTGCTTCAGCTCCGAGATCTTCCTTGGAACCGAGGCCTTTATTACTGACTCCAGTTTTGTCGGTTCCAGTGTCGGCACCGACAACCACTTCGGCACCGATCCCTGTGTCGGTGCAGACAATGACATCGGCACCGATGACTCCTTCGGTGCAGACTACAGTAGTTCAGTCTTTCTCTGCACCATTGTCCTCGGTGCGATCAGACGAGATGGGCACCGAGTCTGCCTCCTTTGTGGACAGGCCTGTTTCTCCCTCAGTCTCGGTGAGGTCCACTAGAAGTCTTTCTGAACATGATGTGTTGTGTCTTGTGGACCAGGCCTTCTTGGCCAGAGGTATTTCATCCCCCCCAGGAACTATCCTTCCGTGGGAGGTGATCACCCATCTCCAAAGACACCTTCTTATTCTCCTCCTTCATTGCCATTGAAGTCCATGGATATAGTACAGTCTTCCCCTTCTGCAGTTCCCTTTATGGATCTCACTAAGGAACCGTAGTTGCCTTCATGGCAGGAAAGTTTTGCTACGACCCAGGTTGTCAGCTGTGATACACATAGCTTGCTGCTCCACAGCCATCCAGGGACTCCGAGTCTACAGGCTAAGCTACTTAGGGGAGGAGTGCCCCCTGTCTTCGACATACACTCCTCTCCAGGTGGACCAGCCTTCCAACTGATGGAGAAGGCTTTCGCTGCTGCTGGCTATACTGGACTGTCTATACCTCCGCCCTCCTCTGGTACACTGTTTTCACGAGTCACACCTAGCGGACACTGGTTGCAAGGGCCTCAGGACATATTCCCTCAGGAATCCCCTTTTCTGTTGTCTTCCCCAGCTTCTCCCGCTGAGGAGGTCCTCCGGAAATGTTCATGTAAGAGGAAGCACATGGACTCCACAGAGGAGTCTCTCACCGAAGACACAGATGGTGAGGGGGAAGGATCCCCTTGATCACCGTCTGAGGTATCCTTTGGCGATATCCTTGAAATCCTGAAACAGAGAGGTGACTGGCAGCTCTCTAATCTGACCCCTGCAGGCTTTTCATGCCCGGCCCCCTACCTCCTGGGTTACTCCACCTGCCAATGAACTTGTCAAGTTCATCGTGCAGCGTGCTTGGAAGGCCTCTGATACTGTTGAAACTATTCCCCGAACACCTGATAAGATCTTGTCCCCTCCTGCTTCGGATCCCCATTGGTCCAAGGGTCTTCCTGTAGATGCTTTGGTGGTGGCGGCTGCAACAAAAAAGGATCTGGCAGAAGAAGAAAGCCAGACTGTCCATCCTCCTAACAGAGAGTCCCAGGCCCTGGACAGAATAGGGAAGTGCACTATTGCTTCAGTGACCTTTGCTATCAGGTCCCTGAATTATATGGCACATTTTACCAGGCTTCAAAGGAATCTGGTCTCTGAGCTCTCTGAATCCTTGGCTGGTGCACTGTCTGATGAGGTCCGTGACAAAGTGGCCTCTCTGCTAGCCACCATGGTGTCTATATCTAACTCCTCTATGCAATTGATCTCTCACGCATCAGTAGGAGCAGCTAGAGGGGCAGGTTCAGCTGCGGTCTTGAGACGACAAGCCTGGATGTGCTTGTGCAACTTCGCTGAACCTTTTAAGTCTTCCTTTCTTAATGCCCCATTTGAGCCCTCCTTGTTGTTTGGGCCCAAAGTGAAAAGCACACTGGCCAAATGTGAACAGGATGGTAAGACCCTTTCTGCCATAGGTGTCCATTATTCTTCCTCTCAATGTGCTTTCTTTCGAAACTAAAAGAGAGAATATGGTTCAAGAAATCTCAGGGTCCTTTCCATGACACACAGGCTGAGTTTTCCCCCAGAGGCAGAGGGGGAAATTCACAGGGAAGACACTCCTTTCAGGGCAGAGGGGGACCACGTAACCAGGGTTCCAGGGATTCTTTCCCTGGTCAATCCTACCAGCGCTCATGAAGAGCGGCCCAACTCCTTTCCTCTGGAGGTGGTTGGGGAACGTTTCTCCTTGTACCCTTCTGCCTGGCTAACCATCACCACCAATTCTTGGGTACAAAGGATCATAACCAGAGGTTATCATATCACCTTCTATCTTTGTCCTGTCCCGTCAAAAAATCTTCCCAATGTTCCACCCAGTCAAAGGGAAGAAGCAGCACTACAGATAGAAAAGTTGGTAAGAAAAAGAGTCATCCAAATAGTCCCTCCAGACCAGATAGGATTCAGATTCTACTCTAGACTATTTTTGGTGCAAAAGAAAACCGGGGACTGGAGACCAATTTTGGACCTCAATGTATGAACAAGTTTGTGAGAGTACAAAAATTCCTGATGGTCACTGTACAGTCTATCCTCCCGCCTTTGGAAAAAGATGATTGGATGTGCTCAATAGATCTTCAAGATGCTTACAACCACATAAAAGTGGACAGGCCATCATGAAGATTTCTGCACTTCCATGCAAGAGCCAGTCACTACCAGTTCAGAGTACTGCCCTTCGGACTCTCTACAGCCCCCAGACTGTTCACAAAGTGCATAGCAGTTGTCACAGCTCACTTGCGACTTCAAGGATTCCAGATGTTTCTGTACCTAGACGACTGGCTCATTTCAACCCCCACCAGACATCTACTGGAAAAAGCCCTGGCATACTCTCTCCTCTGCTCAAAGGCTAGGCATAACCATAAACTGGCAGAAATCCAATCTCACCCCATCTCAGTCGACAGAATTCATAGGGGTTATCTTGGACACAAAAAACTGCAGAGCGGCTATTCCAGAGCACAGAATTTTAAGGATAAAGCAACAACTAATTCCACTCCTTTCAAAGGAAAAATCCACGGCTCACTCAGTTCTACAGCTGTTGGGTTCCATGGCAGCCTCCATCACCATTGTTCCCCTGGCCAGGTTTCACATGAGGCTTCTACAATGGCTATTGCTTACCCAATGGTATCCTTTTCAGCATCCTCTTTCAGCCATGATTCGAGTAACACATAGATGCAAACAGGATTTAAATTGGTGGATGACACACAATCTCTCTCAATTGTCTCGCTCTTTTTCCCCCCAGCAACCCAAGGCCACAGTGACCACAGACACCTCCCTGATGGGGTGGGGGGGGGCTATGTCAGGGACAGACAGTCCAAGGCACTTGGTCCCAACTGGAGGCCCATTTGCATATAAATGCTCTAGAGCTGGGGGCAGTGCTTCTGGCGTTGCAAGCATTCCATCCCCTGCTGCCATCTGGGACAATTGCGATTCAGTCAGACAACATGGTGGTGGTCTGGTACATCAGCAAGCAAGGTGGAACCAAATCTTACCCCCTTTGTTGAGAGGTCATGAGGATATGGCAATGGGCGATGGCTACCAACCGTTTTCTTCAAGCAACGCACATTCCCTGGAGTTCCAACGTGATAGCAGGCAGACTCAGCAGGTGCATTATACAACCTCACGAGTGGTCCCTGAATCCCTTGATAGCGGCAGAGATCTTCCACTGCTGGGGCCGTCCTTGCTGTGACCTCTTTGCATCCCCGGCCAACTACAAATGCAGCAACTACTTTGCCCTGATTCCCCCTCTGGGGCAGTCACCCAGGGACGCTGTAGTACACGATTGGCCCTCGGGTCTTCCCTACGCATTTCCAACCATTCCTCTCATTCCCCAGTTTCTGAAGAAAGCCCGGCGGTTGAAGACCAAGGTAATCTTCATAGCACCATATTGGCCACGACAGATTTGGTTCCCATTCCTTTAGCCTCTCCTACTAGATCAACCATGGATCCTCCATCCAATCCCGGAGTTGATCTCATCTCACACCCACAAAACCTGATTCATCCCAATCTGAACAGCTTGAAGCTAACGGCTTGGCTACTCCAATTCCCTTGATTGCCAGACAGAATGATCTGCCTTTACCAGTACGTGATATTTTTATTGCTTCTCATAAGTCCTCTACTAGAATTACTTATCTGAGCAAGTGGAAAAGATTTACCTGTTGGCTGAACGATAAACAAGAAGACCCCTTTTCACCACCAGTGTCGATAATACTAGACTATCTGTCCAACCTGTCTCAGTCAGGTCTATCGACCTCTACCATTAGAGTTCATTTGGCTGCAATTTCTAATTTTCATGAGGGTGTTCAAGATTCCTCTCTTATGTCCCATAAATTGTGCAAGACCTTCATAAAAGGTGTGAATCATCTAAAGCCACCTTTTAGAGAACCTATTCAACCATGGGATTTATCATTAGTTTTGCAAGCTCTGGCAATGGCACCTTTTGAACCAGCCTTTTCTTGCGAACTCAAGTATTTGTCATGGAAAACCTTGTTTTTGGTCGCTATTACTTCTGCCAGACATATTTCTGAACTTCAAGCTTCATGTATCAAGAGTCCATACTTGATTTTTCATAGAGATAGAGTGTCTCTGAGAACTAATCCGTCATTTCTGCCTAAAGTGGTCTCTGAAATGTCCATTAATCAAGCCACTGAATTGCCAGTTTTCTTTCCCAACCATTCAAACAGAGGAGAGTATTGCCTACATACCCTTGCTATTCACAGGCAAATCCATTTTTACCTAAACAGGACTAAACCCTTTCGTAAATCTGACCAGTTATTTTTGGCCTTTTCTGGACCTAGATTAGGATCAGCTGTTGCTAAGGTCACATTAGCTAGATGGTTGAAGGACTGTGTGACCTTTATTTACATGCAACATAACCTTTTGTTGCCTACTACCATGAAAGCTCATTCAACAAGGTTGGTGGCATCTTCTGCTGCCTTCCATGCCAGAGCTTCTTTACATGACATCTGTGCAGCTGCAACTTGAGCTATACCTCATACTTTCATTAATCATTACAAATTGGATTTGCCCTCTAGGGGAAGAGCATCTTTCAGTTCTATGGTGCTCTTATGTCCTTCCATGAGAGCCTCCCAGGAATGGAGGTAGCTGGGGACTCTGTCCCATATGTAAGGAATGAAGAGGGTTAACAATATCAGATAAAGAAGTTATGTCTTACCATAATGTTCCATCTGTATTGTTGATCCTCGTTCAGTCATTACGACCCTCCCTCCTTCCCCCCTCCTGTGGTTTCTAGTGGATCCCACTATCCAGTTCTCTTAGGTTATTTGACCAGAGGTATCCTCTACCTTACTTAACTTGTAAACTCAATCTGAGGTAACAGAGAGAGGGGGATTGTGGGTAAGAGTTTAACTCGAGAGTTTGTAGCTGACGCAAGTTTGGAAGATGGCCAGCTCGGAACGGATACCCATACATAATGACTGAACAAGGGTCAACAATACAGATGGAACGTTATGGTAAGACATAACTTCTTTTTTTTGTACATTAAAGTGTTTTTACTCTCTAGCCGCAACGCCTTTTTATTTTACATTAATAGAAATGTGTCTCTTGTTGCTATAATATGGTGCAATTCAAACTCTGGTGACAAGTGTGACTATCATTTGAGGGCTAGCCACTGAGATGAGGATTGTGACATCTGCACTGCCTTCAGATGTAGGGCAGTTGTCAAGCACCAAAACAAATTGGTCTTTAAATGTTTCATACCTCTGCTTGTTTCATTGTCCATGTCTGCAGCATCCCTGTCTGGAAAGAAGGCTCTGGACAAGCACAAAGGGGACTTTGGAGATAAGAAGAAAAGGCTAAAGAATCTTGAAAGCGATTCCCTGACAGCTGTCCTTCCTCGTTTCCTACCTCGGCGCTGGATGCTAAGGTCTAAGGTTTCAGATCCATCTGTTCTCTTGGATCCATCTTCTTCCTCTTCCAGGACTCCCTTTTATAAGAAGCCAAGATCATCTTCGGAGTCAGTTGCTTCCAGGCTACATTCCCCATTCTTACAGGAGACACCAGTCAAGAGAGCTTCTAGACCCCCCCCACCCGTCTTCACCCTTCAGGTCTACTAGAAATTTGACAGAGGCTGATGTGGACACAATGATGAGGAAATTCCTCATGACCAAGATTCATTTAGGAGTTCTTCCTGCTTCACCTCCCATTAGATCAGTGAGCTTTGAGCCATCTCATTCCTATTGCTACTCCTACTTCAGTCTGTCCCCCAGTTTCAGAGACCTCAGTTCCAGGACTCCCATGATTGTCCTCATCAGATCTAAAGTTGTGGGCTTCTTTGACTCCATTGTCTTCTCTGATGCTGCCGGCTCTGATCTCGTCTTGGCAAAATGGATCTCAGACTGAAAGCTGAGGTAGCAAAGCTGGAGGCAGGGCTTGACCCTGAGATTTTTGGAGTCATCTCTTCCCCTCGGAGCTTCAGCACTAGATAGCCCAGCTCAGTCTTCAGTCTCAAGACAAGGTCACAGAGTCACTGTTGGCCATTCCGGCTCTGGAGTTTTGACTTTGAACGGGGTGGTTTTGTGTTCTACTTCTGCTTCTGCCTTTGAGGCTGTAGAGGGAGCCTTCTCCAAGTCTAGACATTCATGCCCCCCTTGGCTCCACCCCCTCCACAACTGGTAACCCTGAGTTCTGATCCAAGTCACTCTGCCTGATTGGGATAGCTGGTGCACACTTGTTCAGGACTGTCCAAAGATTTCCAAGTTGACCATCAAAGCTCCTTGGAAGCAAACCTGTAAAAAGGAGGCACATTGACTCCCCACAGGAGTCTCTCACTGAAGATATGAATTTCGATGAAGTGGAGGGGTCCTCCAGATCACCCCTTGAGGATGTATCCTTTGGAGAAATTCTCAAATTATTGAGACAGAAAGGTGGTTGGTCTTCCGAAGCCCTTTGCCAGAAAGGATCTGTTTTCTTCTAAGCTTTTGGCACTGCTCAACTACTTCCTGGGTGGTCTCCATGCCTGATGAGATGATTGACCTCATTTCTCATTGGGCGTGGAAGGAAACAGATGTGATGAAGCTGATTCTGAAGAAACCTGATAAATGCTTAGTAGCCCCCAAATACCATGCTGATTGGAGCAAGGGCCCAGCTGTGGATGCTGTGTTCATAGGTTCATAAGTTCATACTAGGCTATCTGCCCTAGGGCATTTATAAGCCTTGCCAGAGTATGTTTGGCTTTCGCCACCCATTTTAAATTAATTTTGCTATGCCCTTTTTCGAGGTTAGTATACTGTGCCTCTGTCTAACAGTGACACAGAAGTGATACCCAGGGTAAACCTACGATCTCCCATCCACTCATCAAGATTCCTCTTGAAGAGAGTCAATGAGGGACTCTACCTAACCTGGACTGGGATTTTATTCCAGAGTGAAGGGAGCCTCTGGTTTATGAATCTGTCCCTCCAGCATGTCCTATTTATTTCAGTGCTGAGGTTCAAGTCTCTCGAGCGTGTAGCTCGATGGGATTTGGATTTTTTGAGGTGCAGCATGTCCCTTAATTCCGGGTTGGACATGGCTTTATACGTCAGGCACAGGTCGCCCCTGAGCAGGCGGTATGCCACTGAGTAGAGATGGAGTTTCTTTAACGGGGCAGCATATGGCATCTGTTTGAGCCCTTTGATCCTCTTGGTGAGGTACTTTTGGGGTCTTTCCAGTTGCTGCAGGTGTTTGGTAAGGTACATCCCAAAAGGGGCATTGTACTCGATTATGGGCCTGATGAGGGATGAGTAAAGAGGCACGATGACCTCCCCTAATCTAGATGTGAATCCTTTCATGATTAGGTGGGCTATATAAAATGTTTTTCTAACCACTTTGGCCACATGGTTGTCTAATGAGAGATGGCTATCAACTTGGGTCCCCAGGTCCCTAATTACTTCTTCTGTACTTAATGGATTACCACCTATGTGGTAATTTGTGGGCACTTTGTTTTTGCCAAAGGGGATGACTATACACTTGTTGGCGTTTAGCTTGAGGCCATGGCTCTGGCACCAGTTGTCTGTTTCTATGAGGCCCTTTTGGAGGATGCTTGTGTCGGCTGGAGAGTCGATTATGGAGCCCAGTTTGCAGTCAGCTGCGAACTTGGTCAGCCACAGTCCTTCTGTGTTGGCCTGTACCTCCGAGAAATATATACTGAGCAAGAGAGGTCCCAGGACTGAGCCTTGTGGGACGCCACTTGTAACTGGTTTGGAGTCTGACATGGCTCCAGCAATTCTAACCATGTGGGTTCTGTCCTTGAGCCAGTTTGCAACCCATCTAGTGACATAGGGGTTTATATTTAAGCTGATGAGCTTATCTATAACGCCCGAGTGGGGTATTGTATCGAAGGCTTTTGCGAGGTCCAGGTAGGCTGTGCGGACCACCTTCCCTTCATCAGTGGCCTTGGTGACTGTTTCAAAGAAGTCGACCATGTTTAAGAGGCAGGATCTACCCTTAACAAAGCCGAACTGGGTAGGATCCAGTGTGTGTAGGTCCCCAATATCTTTATTTATGAGGTCCATGATGATCCTTTCCATAGCTTTGCAGACCAAGCTAGTCAGGCTTATGGGGCGATAGTTTCCAGGGTCCGTTGAGCCACCACCTTTGTGGAGAGGGACCACTGTTGCTGTACGCCACTCTTTGGGTACATATCCTGTAGTAAGGCTGAGATTGAACAGTAGTTTTATGTTTGGGTTTAGCTCTTCTTGGAGTTCATGTAGGATGCAGCCCGGGACACCATCTGGCCCCATTGATGCTGTGTTTTTTGCTTTGGAGAGGGCGGCTCTTACCTGAGCATCTGAGATGTCAGGGGGGCAGCACTCTGCTGGGATAGATATTTGCCCTTTTGGTGGGGGGGGGGTTGTGCTGAACCTGTCAACTAGGATGTTGGCAATGTCTGTGGGTTCGGTGTATTTTTTGTCATTTTGGACTAATTCTGAGCATATCTGGGAATTCCCACCCAGGTTCCTAACATAACTAAAGAAAGCCTTGTGATTATCCTAAGTGTCCTGTGCAATTTTTCTCTCAAAGCTGGCCTTAGACGATTTTATGAGTGCCCTTAGTTTTTTGCTAATACTGATCAGAGATGCCTTCCCTTTTTGGGATTTTGCTCTATCATGTAGTAGCTTCCTCCTTCTATTGTATAGTTTGTTTATGGCTGGGGTCCACCAGACAGGACGTCTGCCTTTGGAGGATTGGGTCTTGGTTTTATTTGGGATTGCATGATCCATGCATTCCTGAAGGTGTTCATAGAATGCATTTATAAAGGATTCTGCGGTCTGGGACGTATTTTCCACAGGCCCTAGGGCTTTGAAGGATTCCACTTTGGTTTTGAGGAGTGTGAAATTTGCTTTAGAGAAGTTTTTCACTGTGGTTTTCTGGGCAGGGGGTGGGGTCGGGATGTGAATATCCAGTGAGATCAGTTTATGGTCTGATCTTACCAGTGAGGGATACACTTTTGGTCTGGAGCATAGAGTCCCCATGTTGGTGATGATCAGGTCCAGTATGTTTTCTCCTCTTGTGGGAGTGGTAACAAGTTGTTCCATAGCATTTGAGTTTATGAATTCTAGGAACCTTTGGGCTAGGGTGTTGGAGCTAGAGTGGAGCTAGAGTAATGCTCCCAGTCTATGTGGGGAGTTTGCGCTGAACCTGTCAGCTAGGATGTTGGCAATGTGTGTGCAGCGGTTAATGCTGTCACCTCACAGCAAGAGGTTCTCCGGTTCGATTCTCTGCTGGGGTGCCTTCTGTGTGGAGTTTGCATGTTCTCCCTGCATTCGCGTGGGTTTCCTCCAGGTACTCCGGTTTCCTCCCACATTCTAAAGACATGCTTCTGGAGCATTTCTTCCCGGGCCTCCACTGAAAACAGGATCTGTGAAACCTAGTCGGATTTTCCCAGTCAACAAATGTTAAATAAATAAATAAATAAATAAATAAATAAAATAAATGTTTGGGTAGTTGAAGTCGCCCAATATAATGGTATTTGGAGAGACCTTCATATTTTCCAGTGTTCTCAGGAAGGCCGAGTGGGGTTCCTGGGTTTGGGAGGGTGGTCTGTAGCAGGCTATAAACTGGAAGGCAGTTTTACCCACTGTTAGTTGCACATGGATAGTCTCTGATGCTTCGTGCTTTGCCACCAACCTGGAGGTGTGGGTATCTTTGATGAATATCGATACTCCCCCTCCTTTTGTGGTTCGGTCCAAGTTTTGGGTCCGAAAACCATGGTACCTGGCAGTGATGGGGTGCTCTCGGGAGCCCTGAACCAGGTTTCTGTTACTGCACAGATATCGATGTTCTCCATGCTAAGGAGAGTTTCAAGTGTGTGCATCTTGAGGTTTAGACTTCTGGCATTGAGTATCATTGCTCTTAGTTTCTTATCCCTTGTGATACCTATGGAGGTGGGTTTGTCTTTTGAGCCTTGCCTAAAAAAGGCACTATGGGGGTAGCAAGAGCCTTTGCCAATATCTGAAAGCCCAGGGGTGACAGGTGCAAGCCGTCCCTAGCGAAGCATCATGGCTTGTCGAGCATATCATCCCAGGCTGACAGGCATTGGATCCCCTTTGAATGACACCAGTACTTAAGCCATTTGTTGAAATTGATCATCTTGTCTTCATATTGTGGCATCATTCCTGGTGAGGGTAAGATGCTACTCAAGGTCAGGGTCATACCGGCCTGGGCTACATGCTCAGAGAGCTCCTCTATGTCTCTTTTCATGTAGTCCAGGGAGGTACGTCTCAGGTCATTCACACCAGCATGGACAATGACTGAGTCATATTTGTACTTGCCTTGGAGTGACCTGAGTGCTTGTGTTATGTGGCGGATCCTAGCACCCGACAGACAGCTCACCGTGACCTTCTCCTTGTTCAGCCTGGTGAGTGGGACGTCAGTGTGCCTGATGATAGAGTCACTTATTACAAGTGTATCAGGTGTGTTGTTTAGCCTTAAGGGCTGTGACTGTTCGGCACACTGGCTTTGTGAGATATGTGTTGCATGTGTTTTGTTTTGGGGTAGCGGTTGCTTGGGTGTCTGCTTTGGAGGTCTCTGCTGCTTAGGCAGATCTTTATTTAGAGCCTCTGAGTATGTTTTTGTGTGATTATGTGTTTGGTTTGCTGTCATGGTAGGTCTATGTGAGACTGGAATTGTAGTGAGTGTGGTTTCCTATTCCTCCTGACTGGTTATGCCAGTACTGAGTTGAGAGAGCTTAGCCTCCAGTTTGGCTATATGGTTGCATCTCTCACATGTGTTGGAATTTGTTGGGAGGAGTAGAGGGTTGTCTGTGTACATGAGGCAGTTGTAATATTGCCTCAAGATTCCCAGGTTCACCAGCTGGACCGGAGAGGAGATTGACAACTGACCTTTGGACATGCTAGAATAATATTGGAAATTCCTTTATAATTTAAAACAAGGGTGTAGTGTTTTTAATTTTTAGTGCTGACTTATATAATTGCTTTAGTGAGCAAGTGCCAGGTAACTTAAGTGGAATGTGTTGCAGGTAACTTAAATGCAAAAATGACAAACAGTAACTTTCTTTCAAGTGAAACAAGGAAATAAGTACAGTAAGCAATGCAGATATCACTAGGGATCCACAGAAGTGCTGAGAAGCCACGTTTTAGGTGGAATTAGCGTTACAGGGAAATAACAAGCAAACAAACAACAAGCATACAAACAAAGCTAGATTTTTATGCTACAGCAAACAAGGTGTACCAATTTCAGTAAGAAACAGTTCAAATATGCAGGCACTATAAACCTTTAACCAGAAATTCCCAGCTCAGAAGGGCAGAGTCCAGCCTCTCCTCCCACAAGAGTGCAGAGCACGAACCTTCTTAATGTAAAATAACTGGCCTGAAGCCCAAGTGCATAAACCAGAACTAATACACTTTAGGAATAACAGACACTGAGCTCTCAATCAGCAGTTCAAAACTTAGAAGGATGAAAGCTACCTGTCCTGCCACCACAGTGCATGCCACAAACCTTCCTAATGTAAAACAACTGGTCTGAAGCCCAAGTGCTTAATCCAAAAGACTTAGAATGATAGCTACACTTTAATCAAGTTACTACCAAGCAGTAATAAGTACAATTGAATACTTTAAAGAATGCCTGGATTAGTGCTCAAGTTATACAAACAAAGCAAGATTCAGCAGGCTTGGATCTAGTCTATGCTACAGCAAACAAGGTGTACCAGTTTTGTGATAGCCACCAAAAAGGAGCTCATTGATGAGAGCTCATCTCTTTACCCTCATAATAGAGAGTCTAGGACTCAGGACAGATAGAGTGTTTATACTTTAGTGACCTTCACCCTGAGATTGCTGAATTACCTGGCACATATGACAAGGTTTCAGAGGGACACGACTAAGGAACTTTCTAAATTCTTCTCTGTGTTCATGTCTATGGAAGACAAGAAAACTATTGATTTGCAACCTAGCCACCCTACAATCCTAATGCAAAGGGGGGTGATAGTAAAGCCACAGGCACGGGCATTGTGATACAGAGGCATTCCTGGATGTACTTATGTGATTTTCGCAAAGCCCTTTAAGACATCCATAATCAGTGCTTCCTTTAATAGATTGATTCTTTTTTAGCCCTAAGATCAAGGGCAGTTTCTACAGGAGCTGGAAGGATGGGAAAACTCTTCCTACCATAGGCCTATGATTTCAACCCCTCAAAGCTCCTTTGCTAGAAACTAGAAAGGGGGTACGAAAATCCAGCTCTGTAAGTCTCAAGATTCTTCCCAGAACTCTTTTGGAAATAGATCTCCATGAGGCAGAGGGGGAGTAGTCTGATGTCACCCATGTGCCAGGGGGGTCAGCAGAACTAAGGTTTTGAAGGTCCATTCACCAAAAAGCTTCACCAGTGCTCCTGAAGGGTTGCCTAACTGCTGCGCTTTGGAAGCAGTTGCGGGAGCTAATCTCCACAACCAGAAGCCTGGGCATCCATCACCAAAGATGCCTGGGTGCAGTTGATCATCACCAGAGGCTGTCATATCCCTTTTCTTTACCTTTCACCAACAATAAAAAACTTCCCACTGTACCACTCCATCAAAGAAGAGTGGCATTGGAAATAGAAAAGCTGCTGTCAAGAAGAATCATCAAAAAGTTCCCACTAGATCAATAATAGTGCAGTACTTACTCAAGGTTCTTTTTAGTGCCAAAGAAGAATGGGGGCCTTAGGCTAATCCAGGACCTAAGCTATCTGAATCAAGCACTCAAAGTTCTGAATGGTCATGGTACAGTCCATTCTTCTGCTACTATGGAAGGACAATTAGATGTGCTCAATAGACATGCAAGATGCGTACTTTCATATCAAAGTAGACAAATGATCCAGACGTTTTCTATACATCCGGATGGGAGACAGTCATTTCCAGTTCAGGGCCCTGCTCTTTGGTCTCACCTCAGGACCCACCCCAGCTGTTCACCAAATGCATGGTAGTGGTGGCAGCTCATTTGAGTCTGTAACAGTTCCAAGTGTTCCACTATCTGGACGATTGGCTCCTCATCGCTCCCACCAAGCATCTCCTAATCCACAGCAGGGATGTCCTCCATTAACTTTGCTCAAAAA
Source organism: Protopterus annectens (assembly GCF_019279795.1). Lineage (NCBI taxonomy): Eukaryota > Metazoa > Chordata > Ceratodontiformes > Protopteridae > Protopterus > Protopterus annectens. The sequence goes on along the minus strand of NC_056743.1, from coordinate 1,714,125,146 downwards.
TGGGAATTACAGTGAATTGCCACAAGTCATAACTATTCCTGACATGGGTCCTGGCATTCATAGGTGCATACTTGGACACTATTTCCCAAATAGCAAAGCTGCCAAAAGCCAGGTTGTCTACACTATAGAATCAAGCCTTACAACTGTTTTCCTTCAAACCCCTCCAACCAAGTTGGTACTACAGCTTCTAGGTTCGATGGCAGCAGCTATTACTCTTGTTCCTTGACAAGACTTTAATGGATTTTGGTATTCTAGTGGTCAATCAGGTGCCAACCCATGAACTTCCCATTTTGTCTTAGCAAAATCTGCAGAGACTGTGTAACTTGGTGATTTCAGTCATTCAAGGTTTCTTAGTCATCCCCCTGTTCCCCCCTTTGCCCAAGGCCATGGTGACCATGGATGCTTCCCAGTTGGGGTGGGAGGACATTATATGGACATGATGGTCCAAGCCAAATGATAGCCTTCAGAGGTCAATCTTCACGTCAGTGTCTTAGAGATGAAGATAGTCCTGTTAGTGTTGCAGGCCTTCCAGCGTGTCCTCCCTCTAAGGAAAATATCCATTAGATGGACAATATGTCAGTGGTCTGGTACATCAATAAACTGGGGAGAGCACACTCCTATCCCTTGTGTGGAGAGGTGGTGAGAGTATGGCAGTGGATGATTTTTCTCCAGTTGCTTCCTGATAACAATGCACATACCGGGGAAGTCCAGCATCTTAGCGGATAGGTTGAGCAGGTCTATCCCACTAAATTACAAGTGGTCCCTCAGCCCAACAGTGGTGAAACAGATTTTTCATCAGTGGGGTCAAGTATGCTGCAGTCCCTTTGCTTCTCTCACTAATTCCAAACGCAACAGGTTCTTTGCCCTGAACCTCGTAGTAAGGGAGTCACTGAGAACACTTTGATTGGCTCTCCAGTCTTAATTATGCTTATCCACCAACCCTGCTAATTCTGACATTTCTACAAAAAGATTCTCATCAGATGAGCATGGTCATCTTCATTGCCCAATTCTGGGCTTGAGAGGTGTGGTTCCTGGTCCTTTGGCCTCATCTTATACACCCTTCTTGGGTACTGGATCCAGATCCAGCTCTTCTGTCTCACCATCTAGGATGCCTTACCCAGACATTCAAGCCCACAGGTTGGCTGCACTTTCAGTAATGGTTAAGTGGTTCAGGCTTTCTTCTGAAGTAGTCAATATTCTCACACCCTCTCAGAAAGATTTATCTTGAAAGGTCTACAGAAGTAAATGGAAAAGGTTTTCTATTTCAGCTTCTGAGAGATATTTGGACCTTTTTTACACCCCTGTTTCTGTAGTGTTAGAATTTCTCATTTCAGTTTTTCATGATGGAGCCAGGTACTCCACAATCAAACTACAGTTAGCTGCAGTTTGCAATTTTCAAATAGGGGAGAATCACTTCTCTCTTGCCTCTCTAAAATTGTGTAAAGCCTTCTTCGGTGGTACTTTTCATCTCTGACCAGCTATTAAAGTGCTAACTCAGTCTCCATTTGAACTAACAACCAAAGTGGATCTAAAGTTTCTGTCATGGAAAACCATCTTTTTGGTGGCTATTATGTCAGCTAGAAGAGTATCTGAACTTCAGGTCTTATCTTGTCAGCCTCCATATATCATTTTAAATAAAGACAGTGTTTCTTTGCACACCAGTTCCTCTGATGCAGAAAAGCATTCAACAGAGAAAGATGGGATTGTATGAGTAGGAAAATGGAAGCATTTGCATTTCATGGTACAACAATAAGGTTAATTAAAAGGGATATGTAAGAGAACAGAGACAAAAATCAAAGTGGGAGGATTCCTCTCTGATTTAGGTTGTGTCTGAAAAGAGGAACCAGGCAGAGGTGTAGTCTTTCCCCTTTATTTGAGTTATATTTAGAACCCCAGACAAAGAAAATAAGACACTCGGAAATTCAAGGATATACTTAGTATGGTGTTCAAGAAAATCTGGCTTTATTACTTTGTACCTGATGGAACCAGACGCTGTCCGGTTCGATTCTCAGGTAAGAGCGTCTTCTGCGTGGAGACATGCATGAATGGGCTTACCTTCATTGAAGGTTGTGCATCAGGGCTGGTAACTCGGCACGTAAAAATCAACTACCCATCATTAGTGGACTGGAGTTCCACTGTGGAGATCCCTAACTGGGAAAAGCCGAAAGACACACACACACACACACACCTGATGGAACCAGAAAAGGACATCTCAGTGTTGTGCAATATTCTGAGACAGTTCCAGGTTTTTTTCAGGATATAAAAATTAATGAAGGTAAAACAAAGGGTATAGCTGTAAACTATGTACACACACATTAATTGCTCCAGAAATACAAATATGTATGGGTACATAACAAAATAAAGTATTTAAGAGTATGGATTAAAAAGGATTTGGTTATGGCAGCTTAGGATATGTGGAAAGAGACTAAATAAGAGATAATACAAAAACTGAGAAACTGGAAGCTGTTGCCTACAGATGTGGATTGCAAGATACAAGCAGTTACAATGTTTTTTGTCTCTTTAGTTTTATACATGGGTCAAGCATATTTTTATCAACCACAGGAGAAGTTGTGGACAGTAATTAATAAAGAGTTGAAGCATTTTATTTGGGAGGGAAAGAGGGCAATAGTGAGGATAAGTTGTTCTTGGAACAAGGAGGTTTAGGATTGCCTGATTTGAATGGATATTTTAGAGCTACACATTTAAGGCTCTTGTATATAACACAAGTAGAAAGCTACAGTTCAAAGTGGAAAGGGATGATGATGAAGTGGGGAGGTGGAGTGTAATTCAAGAAATAAAGAAAGATCTGCTATGAGCTACAACAGAATGGATTTAAATATACTGATCCCAAGTATATTGCCAATATCCTGGCAGATCAATTCAGTGCCAACTTCACCCCCCTCTCAACACTTAAACGGTCCATCTCAATACCGGATGATTGTCAAATTCTGGTAATAACGGTCACATAGGTAAAAAATGCACTCTCCAAAGCTAACAATACAGCATCCATGGGACCAGATGACATCCTGGGCTGTGTACTACATGAACTACAAAATAAACTGGCACCTCACCTAAGTGTCATGTTTAATCATAGCCTCACCTCAGGCTTAGTGCCCACTGAGTGGCACACAGCTACAGTTATCCCACTCCACAAGGGGGGATCCACCTTGGATCCTGGGAACTACTGCCCCATCAGTCTGACAAGCCTGATCTGCAAGGCCATGGAATGTATTGTCATGGAACTTATAAACAAAGACATTGGCAACCTTCAGACACTGGACCCCACCCAGTTGGGATTCGTGAAGGGCCAATCTTGTCTCCTGAACCTGATTGACTTCTTCAAACCAGTCTCCAGAGCCGTGGACGTGGGTAAGGCAGTCCACACAGCCTATCTGGACTTCGTCAAGGCCTTTGACACCATCTCCCACTCTGGAATCATAGATAAACTTACTAAGCTGGACATTAATCCCTACATCACTCGATGGGTTGCCAAATGGCTTACTGACAGAACCCACACTGTAAAAGTAGCCGACTCCAAATCCAGCTCCAGACAAGTGACAAGTGGAGTACCTCAGGGTTCAGTCCTGGGACCGCTCTTGTTTGGCATCATCTTCTCTGAAGTACAGGCCAACACTGAGGGACTCTGGCTAACAAAGTTTGCAGATGACTGTAAACCAGGAGCCATTATTGAATCCCCAAATGATGTGGATACTCTACAAAAGGGCCTTACAGAAACAGATGCTTGATGTCAGAGCCATGGGATCAAGCTCAATGCCAAGAAATGTATAGTTCTCCCCTTTGGGAAAAAACATGTACCCGTGAATTACCACATAGGTTGCAGTACACTAAACATTGAAAGTGTGATAAGAGACTTAGGGACACAGGTGGACAGTGGTCACTCCTTTGATAACCACATTGCCACAACAGTCAGGAAATCCTTCTATGTGGCACACCTCATCACTAAGGGCTTTTCATCCAGAAAAAAAGGATGTCATTGTCCCAATGTACTCATCCCTCATTAGACCCATTATAGAATACAATGCCCTGTTTGGTATGTACCTCACAAGACATCTGAAACAACTGGAAAGACCGCAGAAATACCTCACTAAAAGAGTCACAGGCCTAAAGCAGATGCCCTACATTGACCGCCTTAAAAAACTCCAGCTATACTCTGTCACATATCATCTACTCAGAGGCGATCTCTGCTTAACATACAAGGCCTTGACAAACCCAGAGCTGTTGGGCATGCTACACTTAAAGAAATTCTAATCCCTCAGAGCCACACACTCCAGGAATCTCAACCTTGTCATCACAATAAACAAAACATGCTGGAGGGATAGGTTCCTGATCCAGAGACTCCCCAGACTCTGAAATAGACTGCCCATACATGTCAAGCAGAGTGCCTCTTTGGCCATCTTCAAAAGGAACCTTGACGTTTGGATGGGAGAAAGGAAATTCACCCCGGGGATCATGTCAGTCGCCCTGCTAGACAGGGGTTCAGGGAAGTAAATAGTGTGGGAAGAAATAGCCAGGGAATTGTAATGGCTAGGCTTGTATAGGCCCTAAGGCCAATAGCCTAGTACTAACCTATGAACCTTGATGATTGGATGGGAGGTAGGAAATTCACCCCAGGGATCACTTCAGTCACTCTGCTAGACAGAGGTCCAAGGAAGTAAATATTGTGAGAAGAAATAGCCAGGGAATTGTTGTGGCTAGGCTTGTATAGGCTCTAGGGCCGATAGCCTAGTACCAACCTATGAACCTATGAAATTTTTGTATACTGATTCTTAAGGAGAATGACAACAGTCATGCAAAAAAAGTACCAAAAGGTATACTAAGAACTCAGCCAACATCTGAATGGAGAAAAGAGATTCTGTAGATAGGAATGACTGCAATTAGAGGTGCAGAGAATAGACAAGAGGGGGGTTGGAATTTACTGGAGGAAGCTGGCAAAGGAACTACGGTACTAGGAACAAATAATTAGAGAAGGAAAGAAAACAGAATAGGAAGAGGCCAAGAAGACATTTTAATTGCAGGCTAGTTATTGCTTCCCCTGTCAGGGCTGATATCTGAATATATACAAAGATAAGGGAATAGGGAAAATCCTAAATGAAAGACACTGCACTGGTTGAGTTTTTAACTGAATCTAGAACAGAAGTGGCTGTTAAAAAAGGGATAATTAGTAAGGCATATAAAATATTGCCCAGTAACTATAGGAATTAAGGGCATATAAAGTAGTGCACAGTAACTATAGGAATTAATCAGAAGACATCAGAAAAGATTGGGAAGAGAGATTAGATATGCATTTCACAAAGAAACAATGGGAGGACATATGGGTGACTCCCAAATATGGAACAAAATGTAAGAGATTTAGGATTTTTGCCTGGAAGTGTTTGCATAGATACTTTTATACCCCAATCAGACTCCAAATAATTTTTCCTCTGGTAGATGGCAAATGTTGGAGGTGTGATGAGGAAGAAAGAGGTAAATGGGAACATATCTTTTGGGAGTGTAATGAGTTAGGGTTTAAAAATTCCTGGCAGAGTACTCCATCAGGAATACTGGGTGGGCAAATGAGTATAACTGCATTTTTTTTTAATTGGGATACAAAATCTGAATTGCCTAGACATAGTAAGGTCTTGTTAAGTTTAATTCTGGTGGCTGGCAAAAAAATCAGAAAATGGGAATCAAAATCTTTACCAACTATACTTGAAGTAGTGAATATTGTAATGAAGGTAAAAGAACAGAAGGTGGGATTTTTTGAAAAGGGTAGGAATAAATTACATAGAAAAAAATAGAAATTGTTGGAGCAATACATGAAGGGAAATTTTTTGGAGGAGCAGTGAAGTGTAAGAGAAGGCAGGAATTTAATAAATTATGCAGTGTTGCGTGGATTATAAGATGTATAACAATGTATGTGATGTATAATGTTTGTAAATGTGAATGCATTAATATAGTTTGTTTACTTTTACATAAATGCATGTTTGCTTGTGTCACAAGTGATAATTCAGTAGAGGTATTTAAAAAAATAGGAACGCCTTCCTTCCCTGTTCCAGGACCAGCAGTAGTGGCTCTCCATTGCCCAATCAGGTGAACCCAACAGCCACAGAGGACATGGCTGTAGGTGCTACACCAGAGGGATACAGGGTAAAATATGAATGGTCTGAGGTACAGCTAATGACCACAGCAGAGCCACTCATCTCTGGCTGATTCAGATTCCTAGTATGGTGTGATAGCAAAGACTCTTTGCTTAATCTTTTTCTGTTTGTGGCTAGAGGAAGGATCACCCATGGGACCGACATGGTCAAACCAAAAGTAATGCCTCTTTCCCCATTGAAAACAGGCAGCAAATGCTGGTAAAAATTAAGTATTTTAAACTAACTTGTTCCACAAATATAAGACAGCAAGAACCAATATGAAAAGACTTTGCCAGCCCCAAAAAGTAAAATAAACACAAGTTCTCCACAGAAAAAAAATGGTCATCCTTTTCTTCATTTCAGCCTCTGATTTTTGGAGTTTTTATCAGCTCATCTGAATGTCTGATCTAATGTTGTCAGTTTTCACTCTATCCTCAACCTATGGGTTTGAATCTGATCCTTGGATCTGACTCAGTTGTTACTAAAGCTCGATTTAACCAAAAACTCTCAAGCTTCTCCCTTAGCCATAATGCACCAAGCCTAAGTTACCTCAGCTCTTGTTTGCCACTTTCCGTGAAAGATGTAGTTGACCTAGCTCTCAAACTTTCTCAGATAAATAATAATCTTGTAAACTCCTACATCTTCTAATATTTTTATTTTTTCGTATTCCTTACCATTTTTACAACATAGTATTTCTGCTGTTATCATATTTGATAACTTTACTTACAGTTTGTCTTTTGTACAGTGTGTACTTCTTGAATTGTTATCGTTAGTAATTCCCTTTCCTTTCTACACGTAGTGTAGTCTTTCATTACCAGTGCTGGTAATTTCTTCCTGCCTTTTTTCTCTAAAAAAAAAACTGGTCTTACTTAATATTTTTCTTTCTATAGTTGCAGTATAATATCATAAAAAGGCCCTACTGGATTTAAAAATGTGTCAAGTGTGGGCATGAACTACCTTTGTCTGATGCACACACTATGTGCGTTTACTGCCCTGGAACATTACATTTACAAGAAGATTGTTCAATCTACCATGGTTTCAATCCTAGGGCTTTAGTAAAAAGAAAGAACAGACATATTAAAAGGACTACTACCGTCTGATTTTGGAGAGGCTATATCGGGCTCAATCCCCCAAAAGTAAAAATAAATAATTGAGGCCTTTGTCTCTGAAACCATTAACTTCATCCACCCCAGTTTCAGAGCTGTCAAGGAAAAAGCATAGCCTGGATCTGGTGAAATCAAAAAGTTCCTCACCCTTGTATGCAAAGAAGAAAAAAGTGATAGATCTGACTGCTTCACATTCGACAAAAAAGCTGTCAGATCCAACTGCTTCAAGCCCCATATCTCTTTCCCAGGACAAGATATTTGCAGTCCATTAATCTGGTGCCTTCAAGGATGCCCTCACCCTTTTTGGAGCATCACTGATCCAAGTCTGCTTCTCTTGTTTCGACTCATTCTTGCAGAAGTTTGACAGAGGAACATGTGAAAAGAGTGGTGTGGAAGATCCTCTCAGTGCAGATTCAGATGGATGTCTTATCAGTTGCTAGCCCTTTGAGTCAGGAGGTCCATCCTTCGACTATACCCTCACTCAAGTTGGTGTCTTATCAGTTGCTAGCCCTTTGAGTCAGGAGGTCCATCCTTCGACTACACCCCTACTTCAAGTTCCTCCTCTTATTCCTTCAGCTGTTTCAGAGTCCCTGGATCCAAACCTTATGTCTGTGTCTGGCTCAGATCTGAAGATAATATCTTCAGATCTGAAGCTTACTCTGAGTGCTCTGGTTCAGTCAGATCTGGAGAGCTCTTGGGACTGAAGCTTCCCTGTTGGATCCAAGGTGTTGGAGATGACTGTGATGTTGTTAGAGCCATCTCTGCACCTTGGAGCTTTGGCATGGATAGCTTGGGTCTGGCTTCCATCTCAGGGAGATTGCTTTTAAGACAGTGGCCCGGAAGCTCGTCTTTTCAGAGCTGAGGTCCTGTCTCCAGAGCGATCAGCCTTCAAGGTTGTGAAGAGGATGTTTTCTGCCCCGGCAGAATGGATGGATCCAAACCCCCTCGGATTGCCAACCTTCTACCTTGATGTCTATGTACTTGGAGCTTTATCACTGTTTACCACAGAGAACTCCAGGCTTCCCAGCAAGGTATTACAGTTTCTTCCGATAGCTCCCCAGAGCATCCCACTGAGAGGTCCCTAGGAAAAAGTACAAGAGGAAGCACTTGGACTCCCCATAAGAGTCAGTCACAGAGGATACAGACTTTGATGAAGGTGAAGGATCCCCATGATCACCTCCTGAAGATGTCCCATTTGGAGACATTCTTGAAATCCTTAAACAGAGGTGGTTAGTTGTCCAGCAACCCTTCATCCAAGGAGTCATTATTCCTGGAGGCTTTCGGTACTGGCCTGTCTACCTCCTGGGTTACTCTGCCTGCCGATGAGCTTATTGAATTGATCTCTCGGCGGGCATGGAAGGAGCCTGACACAGTTGAACCCATACCCAGGAGACTGGGCAAGATTCTGGCACCACCTTCAGGGAAGGAGTTTTGGGCTAAAGGGTTGCCCATTGATGCCACGGTCATGGAGGTGGTCACCAGAAAAGAACTTGCTGAGGAGAGTTCCACTATTCATTCCCATAACATGGAGTCTAGGGAGATGGACACATTTAGGAAGTGTGTCTGTGCTTCATCGACTTTCATTTTTAGGTCGCTGAATTATTTGGCACATTTTACAGAATTACAGAGGGATTTGATTAAGGAGATCTCAAATACCCTCTCAGGATCCGTCTCTGCAGAAGTCCAGTCCTCTGTGACTTCTCAGTTGGCAACCCTGCAACCTATTTTGAATTAATCAATGAGGGTTACTTTGCATGTAGCCAAAGGAAGCTCAAGGGCAGTGGGTTCAGGCATTTTCATCAGGAGGGGGGGGGGGGCGGGGGGGGGCGGGGGGGGGGGGGGGGGGGGGGGGGGGGGGGGGGGGGGGGGGGGGGGGGGGGGGGGGGCGGGGGGGGGGGGGGGGGGGGGGGGGGGGGGGGGGGGGGGGGGGGGGGGGGGGGGGGGGGGGGGGGGGGGGGGGGGGGGGGGGGGGGGGGGGGGGGGGGGGGGGGGGGGGGGGGGGGGGGGGGGGGGGGGGGGGGGGGGGGGGGGGGGGGGGGGGGGGGGGGGGGGGGGGGGGGGGGGGGGGGGGGGGGGGGGGGGGGGGGGGGGGGGGGGGGGGGGGGGGGGGGGGGGGGGGGGGGGGGGGGGGGGGGGGGGGGGGGGGGGGGGGGGGGGGGGGGGGGGGGGGGGGGGGGGGGGGGGGGGGGGGGGGGGGGGGGGGGGGGGGGGGGGGGGGGGGGGGGGGGGGGGGGGGGGGGGGGGGGGGGGGGGGGGGGGGGGGGGGGGGGGGGGGGGGGGGGGGGGGGGGGGGGGGGGGGGGGGGGGGGGGGGGGGGGGGGGGGGGGGGGGGGGGGGGGGGGGGGGGGGGGGGGGGGGGGGGGGGGGGGGGGGGGGGGGGGGGGGGGGGGGGGGGGGGGGGGGGGGGGGGGGGGGGGGGGGGGGGGGGGGGGGGGGGGGGGGGAAAAAAAAAAAAAAAAAAAAAAAAAAAAAAAAAAAAAAAAAAAAAAAAAAAAAAAAAAAAAAAAAAAAAAAAAAAAAAAAAAAAAAAAAAAAAAAAAAAAAAAAAAAAAAAAAAAAAAAAAAAAAAAAAAAAAAAAAAAAAAAAAAAAAAAAAAAAAAAAAAAAAAAAAAAAAAAAAAAAAAAAAAAAAAAAAAAAAAAAAAAAAAAAAAAAAAAAAAAAAAAAAAAAAAAAAAAAAAAAAAAAAAAAAAAAAAAAAAAAAAAAAAAAAAAAAAAAAAAAAAAAAAAAAAAAAAAAAAAAAAAAAAAAAAAAAAAAAAAAAAAAAAAAAAAAAAAAAAAAAAAAAAAAAAAAAAAAAAAAAAAAAAAAAAAAAAAAAAAAAAAAAAAAAAAAAAAAAAAAAAAAAAAAAAAAAAAAAAAAAAAAAAAAAAAAAAAAAAAAAAAAAAAAAAAAAAAAAAAAAAAAAAAAAAAAAAAAAAAAAAAAAAAAAAAAAAAAAAAAAAAAAAAAAAAAAAAAAAAAAAAAAAAAAAAAAAAAAAAAAAAAAAAAAAAAAAAAAAAAAAAAAAAAAAAAAAAAAAAAAAAAAAAAAAAAAAAAAAAAAAAAAAAAAAAAAAAAAAAAAAAAAAAAAAAAAAAAAAAAAAAAAAAAAAAAAAAAAAAAAAAAAAAAAAAAAAAAAAAAAAAAAAAAAAAAAAAAAAAAAAAAAAAAAAAAAAAAAAAAAAAAAAAAAAAAAAAAAAAAAAAAAAAAAAAAAAAAAAAAAAAAAAAAAAAAAAAAAAAAAAAAAAAAAAAAAAAAAAAAAAAAAAAAAAAAAAAAAAAAAAAAAAAAAAAAAAAAAAAAAAAAAAAAAAAAAAAAAAAAAAAAAAAAAAAAAAAAAAAAAAAAAAAAAAAAAAAAAAAAAAAAAAAAAAAAAAAAGTGGCCCCTCCTTGGGATCTTAATCTGGTGCCTTCAAGGATGCCCTCACCCTTTTTGGAGCATCACTGATCCAAGTCTGCTTCTCTTGTTTCGACTCATTCTTGCAGAAGTTTGACAGAGGAACATGTGAAAAGAGTGGTGTGGAAGATCCTCTCAGTGCAGATTCAGATGGATGTCTTATCAGTTGCTAGCCCTTTGAGTCAGGAGGTCCATCCTTCGACTATACCCCTACTTCAAGTTCCTCCTCTTATTCCTTCAACTGTTTCAGAGTCCCTGGATCCAAGCCTTCTGTGGGTGTCTTATCAGTTGCTAGCCCTTTGAGTCAGGAGGTCCATCCTTCAACTACACCCCTACTTCAAGTTCCTCCTCTTATTCCTTCAGCTGTTTCAGAGTCCCTGGATCCAAGCCTTCTGTCTGTGTCTGGCTCAGATCTGAAGATAATATCTTTGGATCTGAAGCTTACTCTGAGTGCTCTGATTCAGTCAGATCTGGAGGGCTCTTGGGACTGAAGCTTCCCTGTTGGATCCAAGGTGTTGGAGATGACTGTGATGTTGTTAGAGTCATCTCTGCACCTTGGAGCTTTGGCATGGATAGCTTGGGTCTGGCTTCCATCTCAGGGAGATTGCTTTTAAGACAGTGGCCCGGAAGTTCATCTTTTCAGAGCTGAGGTCCTGTCTCCGGAGCGATCAGCCTTCGAGGTTGTGAAGAGGATGTTTTCTGCCCCGGCAGAATGGATGGATCCAAACCCCCTCGAATTGTCAACCTTCTACCTTGATGTCTATATACTTGGAGCTTTATCACTGATGTCCTTCAAGGATGCATCTGCAGTCATCACATATGGGTTGTCCTGCCTCAGGCAGCCCTTCGGTCGGCCGGATTCCAAAGTCTGGGTCCGGCGTCGGCTGATGTCGCACTTTCCCCGACGTCAGAGCGCCTGGGGTATAAAAGCATCAGCCGGCACCATCTTCCTCAGTCTTTCTTGCCACGTGGTGCCCGAAGCAGAAGCAGTTCGCAAGTGCCGGTCGGCCAGCTCCTGTAATTCAGCTACCGAAGACTTCAAAAAGCTAAGTACCCCATTGGGGACTCTTTCTTGCCTCAGCCGATGTCAGATAAAGTTAATAATTGATTAACTTGTGGGAAACAAATACCTCATAAGGATTTCCACTCTTACTGCCTACCCTGGCTAGGCCCAGACCACGACGTCTCGGTCTGTTCAGCCTGTGCTTCCTTCAACCAACGCACTCTTAGACGTCGGGCGGAGTTTGCAGAGGAATTTTTTGGGGCTAGTTTTGCGTATAAGATGCCGTCGGAGACTCCGACTTCGCATTTAATTAAGAAACGGAAGGACAAGGACCGACACACGTGGGCCACGGTTTCGGCTGAAACCACGGCCAGGCCTACCGCGAGTGTCTTGGTCTCGGCTGAAACCGAGTCCTTGGTACTTCCAATTACCGAAACCGCTCAACCGACTACCTCAGCCCCAGAGGCCCCGGCTGAGTCGGTTATTGAATTTCCATCAGAAACTGGTGTCCTGGAAGCTTCCGACACCATCCCTTTAGACAAATTTACACCAGCACGTGGTGCTGCCAGGCCTCCTGCATCCATGTCCATTAAGGCATTCTCCAGGGCTAAAGCTGCTAAACTCTCAAAAGCTTTGTCTCCCAAGGTTATACCTCAGGGACCCTCTTCTGGTTCACAGATTCTAAGCTTAGCAGAGGATCTTATCTCCTTAATTAGGGGCTCCCAACCTCATCCGGACAGAGGTTCTCAACCCCCTCCAGACAAAAGGCCCAGGGTTGAGCTCTCTGATCCCCATTCCTCAGATGAGGCCTCGGATGGCTCTATTCTCTCGGACCACCAGGAGGAGGCTTTTTCGGCCTACGAGGATTCTGATGCAGAAGAATCTATTCCCTCGGCCTCCCCTCCTGAAGAGTTTTCCTTTGGGGAGACACTACACACTATGAGAGAGCATTTCCAATGGCAGGGCCAGGAATTCTCTGATTCTAGGAAAAGATTAAGGACCTTTTTACATTTGCCTCAGCATAGGCCTTTAGCTATTCCTCCTGTCTTGAATGTCATAGAGGATGTGTACTCTGATTCTAGCACAACCCCTGATTCTCTCCCTCCGGCTCCTGCCAAACCCGATAGATATTACAGGGTCCCGGACTCGCATCTTTACCTTTACAAGGCCCATTCTGCGGATCCAGAGACTATTTCCCAGGGCCCTAAAGGGGTTGCAGCTGTCACTGCTAAAAATCCTCTCCCCTCTGAAAGGGAGTCCAGAGCTTTAGAGAGATGGGGTAAAAAAGTGTATACTTCTGCTACTCTTTCTATGAGGGCATTAAATTGTCAATTTCATATGATACAGTACCAAGAGTATTTGTTAGAGTCTTCTCCTGACCCCCTAGACCGCAAATCACTTCAGGATCTGGTACATAATTCACAACAGGTTAGCAACCATTTCTTGCAGTGTGGTTATGATGCATTGGAAGTTTCATGTAGGTCAGCTATGACTGGCGCAGTTATACGTAGGCATGCTTGGCTGAAGGAACAATCTCTGCCAGACCATGTTAAAGCAAAGCTCCTGGATGCTCCATTGGAAAAGCAAAAGTTATTTGGCTCCACGGCTCAGGAGGTCCTGAAGAAAAGGCAAAATCTGTACAAACAGTCAAAGATTTTCTCCAAGTACAACCACCAAGATTCAGCAGGAATTGGCCTTCCAAGAATTGGTCCTTTCCAGACACAGAGAGGTTTCAGAGAGGCAAGAACAGGCATGCCAGAGGTAGAGGGCAAGCTAGAGGCTCCTACAGAGGACGTCAATGGCAATCTCCCAACCAGAGAGGTAATGCAGGACCTTCAACTGCTGCACAAGGACAGGCTCAATGACTTTACTTTGACACCGCCAACCAGGGCTCAATTGGAAGCACCTTTGGGCGGAAAGCTTTCTTTATTCTCAGAAAATTGGCACATTATTACAAGGGACAAATGGACACTACAAATAATAGATAAAGGATACAGGTTCCATTTCCACACATTACCAAAAAGAAAAGGCATGCCAGACCTGCCACCGAATCAAAGGGCAGAGGCTTTGAAACAAATCTCCACCTTAATGCAAATGAAAGCTATAGAAAAGGTTCCTCTCTCAGAACAAGGCCAGGGATTTTATTCCAGACTGTTCCTTGTTCCAAGAAAAGAAAAGCAATGGAGGCCTATTCTCGACTTGTCCGCACTGAATACTTATCTCATTGTGCCAAAGTTCAAAATGCTGACTCTACAGCAGCTCCTTCCCATGCTGGGCAAGGGGTCTTGGCTGGTAACTCTAGACCTCAAGGAGGCATACCTGCATGTCCCTATCAGACAAAGTTGCAGAAGACGCCTCAGATTTCTTGCAGGGTCAGAGCATTATCAATTCTCAGCATTGCCCTTTGGCTTATCTACTGCACCCAGAGTATTCATGAAATGCCTGGCATCAGTAATGGCACATTGCAGACTTCAGGGGATTCAAATATACCCATATCTGGACGACTGCCTTATACAAGCGGACAGCCAACAAACTCTGGTGAAACATTTGAATTATGCCATCCACCTACTTCAAGCCTTGGGATATACAGTCAACTTTCACAAATCAAGACTTGTTCCATCCCAAAGAATAACTTTTCTGGGTGCAAATCTAGATACAACCACCCAAATGGCCTTCCTCACAGAAGAAAAACAAAGTCAACTACCAGATTACTTCAGCAATCTGACAAGACAAACCCAGCTGACTGCAAGGAAAATCCTGCAGGCCTTGGGTTACATGGCTTCTTGCATCCTTCTGATTCCGCAAGCAAGACTACATATGAGGAAACTACAATGGTACCTAAGGAGTTTATGGACTCAGCACAGTCACAGCCTGGAAACTTTGATACCACTCATTCCATGCCTTCAAAAGGAATTTCAGTGGTGGGCTCAAGCAAGCCAGTCAAACAGGGGTCTGCCTTTCAACAAACCAATAGCCAGCCAAACCATTACAACAGACACTTCAGACCACGGATGGGGGGCGCACATGGAGGGCAGGTGCATTCAAGGTCTGTGGTCACAAAAAGAGATACGCATGCACATAAACCAAAAGGAAATGCTGGCAGTGATACATGCAGTCGAAGCCTTCAAACCCTTTCTGCGTCAGGGCCATCTGCTAATAAGAACAGACAACACCACAGTTATGTGGTACATAAACAAGCAAGGAGGCACCCATTCCTATCCTCTTTGCAGGCTGGCAATGAATCTATGGGAACTTTGCTTGAAGCTCAATATACAGCTACAATCCCAGTTTGTGCCAGGGAAAGACAATATACTGGCGGACAGCTTAAGCAGAAATATCATGGATGCACACGAATGGATGCTGCACCCAGACATCTTTCTACAGATAACACAATCATGGGGAAGGCCGGACATAGATATTTTTGCCCCCCCCCACAATCAACAACTGAAGAAATTCTGCTCAAGGACATACCACCCACAAGCTTGGAAAGTGGACGCCCTCTCTTTCAGCTGGAAAACTCTAACAGTGTATGCATTTCCACCTCTCCCATTAATGACCAAGGTTTTACTGAAGATCAGGGCAGAGCAGCCAAACATCATTCTGATAGCTCCGGACTGGCCAAGACAGCACTGGTACCCACTGTTGAAGAGCATGTCACGCACGAAACCATGGCCTCTTCCTTTATGGCCACTTCTACTGACACAGCACATTTACAAAACTCTGCATCCCAATCTGAAAACCTTGCAGCTAGCAGCCTGGAAAATACCTTGACTCCTTCTCAGGATAAGCTATCCCAGAGAGTGAAAGACATTATTATGGAAGCTCGACGGCCTTCCACAAGAAAGGCATATTCAGCAAAATAGAAAAGATTTCACATTTGGAACACCACAAAGGGCCAGGATGCGACAGTGATGAACATGGCACATATTCTGGAATACTTGGCAGAAATGTTCCACACTGGTCTGTCTTACTCTTCCATTAAAATTCATGCTTCAGCAATTTCAGCAGAGTACAATACTGATCCACCTGTCTTCTCTCATCTTCTCCTAAGACAGTTTCTAAGAGGAATCAAAAACATCAAGCCTCCAAGGAAACCACCTCTACCTACTTGGGACCTTAACTTCGTGTTGGAAAAACTAACACTGCCTCCCTTTGAACCAGCAGCGTCTGCAGAACTACAGTTCCTGTCTTGGAAGACTGCCTTCCTTCTGGCCATAACCTCAGCAAGAAGAGTATCTGAGTTACAGGCCCTTATGGCAGTACAGCCATTTCTTATTTTTCATCAGGACAGAGTTTCATTGAGAACCAATCCCACATTTATGCCAAAGGTGGTATCCAGGGTTTCATTAAACCAAGCTATTCACTTGCCTATCTTCTTTCCAAATCCACAAAACAAAGGGGAGAAACTTCTGCACACCCTGGACATACACAGACAGCTGTGCTACTACTTGGACAGAACTAAAACATATGCTGCTGGTACACAAGGAAAAGCAATTTCCAAACAGACAATTTCAAAATGGATAGGGAATTGCATTCATTTTTGTTACTCCTTTCATGGAAAAGCTGTGCCAGCTAACATTAGACCTCATTCCACTAGAGCCACAGCCACCTCCACAGCCTTCTTGAGGGGTGGCTACCAAGGACATTGTAGAAGCTGCTACATGGAGCTCCGTGCATACATTTTCCAAGCATTACAATTTACCTTTATATTCCAGATCCAGAGCAGGCTTTGCTGCGGCAGTCCTGCAGGGGATTTTAGCTACACCATCCTTTACATAGTTCCTCCACCCCCAGATTGGCTATGGTGTTCTACCCATATGTGATGACTGCAGATGCATCCTTGAAGGACATAGTACAGTTTTGTACCTACCATAAATGTAGATGTCCGATAGGTATGCATCTGCAGTCAGGTTTACCCTCCTTCCTTCCCCTCTGTGGTATTTCTTGGGTACTTACCCCTCTTATAGCTAGCTGGGGGGATCTATTATGGTGTATTTGTTTTTATATATTACTGTGCATGTTTGGATTTTTTAAATGCATCTTTCCAAATTTAGCCTTCCTTAGAGGGCACCTGGCATCTGGGGCAAGAAAAACTGAGGAAGATGGCGCCGGCTGATGCTTTTATACCCCAGGCGCTCTGACGTCGGGGAAAGTGCGACATCAGCCGACGCCGGACCCAGACTTTGGAATCTGGCCGACCGAAGGGCTGCCTGAGGCAGGACAACCCATATGTGATGACTGCAGATGCATACCTATCGGACATCTACATTTATGGTAGGTACAAAACTGTACTTTTACCACAGAGAACTCCAGGCTTCCCAGCAAGGTATTACAGTTTCTTCCGATAGCTCCCCAGAGCATCCCACTGAGAGGTCCCTAGGAAAAAGTACAAGAGGAAGCACTTGGACTCCCCATAAGAGTCAGTCACAGAGGATACAGACTTTGATGAAGGTGAAGGATCCCCATGATCACCTCCTGAAGATGTCCCATTTGGAGACATTCTTGAAATCCTTAAACAGAGGTGGATGTCCTTCAAGAATGCAACTGCAGTCCTTACATATGGAGGGTTGTCCTGCCTCAGGCAGCCCTCGGTCGGCCGGATTCCAAAGTCTGGGTCCGGCGCCGGCTGATGTCGCCTCCTCCCCGACGTCAGAGCGGCCGGGGTATATAAGCATCAGCCGACACCATCTTCCTCAGTCTTTCTTGCCGCGCGGTGCCCGAAGCAGAAGCAGAATGCAAGTGCCGGTCGGTCAGCTCCTGTGTTTTACTTATCCGAAGTCATCAAAAAGCTAAGTACCCCGTTGGGGAACCTTTTCTTGCCTCAGCCGATGTCAGACAAAATTGAAAAAGTTAATAATTGTTTGTCTTGTGGTAAACAAATACCTCATAAGGACTTCCATACTTACTGCCTCACCTGCCTTGGCCCAGACCACGACGTCTTGGCCTGTGCTGCCTGTGTTTGTTTCAATAAGCGCACTCTCAGGCGCCGGGCAGAGTTTGCCGAAGACTTTTTTGGTGATAAATACTGTTATAACATGCCGTCGGAACAACCGACACCACATATTTCCAAAAAACGGAAATACCGGGACCGACATCCTCGGCCCGCGACTTCCACCAACACCATGCCAAAAACTACCGCGAGTGCATCGGTCTCTTCTGAGGCGATTGTACCGCCGATCCAGACCGACGACACCGCTTTACCGATCACTCCGGCCCCGGAGCCTGCGCTGGTGCCGGTTGTGGATTTTCCTCCAGAATCTGAAGCCCAAGATTTACCTGAGACCATACTGGTGGACAAGGTGACTCCAGCACGTGGGGCAGCTAGGCCTCCTATGTCTATGTCTATCGAGGCCTATACACGTGCTAAGGCTGCCAGCCAGGCTAAGTCTCACCCTCCTAAAGTTTTGCCTCAGCCCACTACTGATAAGCAAATCATGACCTTAGCTGCAGATTTGATTTCTTTAATCCGAGGCTCCCAGGCCCATCCTGAGTTCTCAGCCTCCTTCTGACAAAAGGCCCAGGGTTGAGCACACAGACACCCTTTCTTCAGATGAAGCTACTGGTGACTCTGATCACTCAGATACCCAGGAAGAATCCTTCCAGGCCTATGAGGATTCTGATGCGGGGGATTCTATTTCTTCTGCTTCTCCTCCTGAGGATATTTCTTTTGGGGAAATTCTCCACTCCATGAGAGAGCATTTTCAGTGGCAAGGCCAGGAATTCTCTGACTCCAGGAAGTGGCTTCGTACCTTCCTTAAGCTTCCCCAATACAGGCCTTTAGCTATCCCCCCCAGTGTTAAATGTACTGGATGATGTGTACGCAGATTCGAGTACTTCACCTGACTCTCTCCCCCCTGCTCCTGTCAAGCCAGACAGATACTGCAGGGTTCTTGAAACTCACAAGCATTTCTTTAAGGCCCATTCTGTGGATCTAGAAACAATTTCTCAGGGGCCCAAAGGGGTGGCCACATCCACGGCCAAAAATCCTTTGCCCTCAGACAGGGGAAGCTAGGTCACTGGAGAGGTGGGGCAAAAAAGTTTATACCTCAACCACTCTTGCCATGAGAGCCCTTAATTGCCTTTTTCATATGTTTCAGTATCAGGATTTCTTGATGGATGATTTGCAGAAAAAGTTAGCCTCTCCTGAGCCTTTAGACAGAAAGGCCTTGCAGGATTTGGTCCATAACACTCAGCAGGTTAGCAATCATTTTCTTCAGTATGGTTATGATGCATTGGAAGCTTCATGTAGGGCAGCTATGACAGGGGCAGTCATACGTAGCCATGCATGGTTGAAAGAACAGGCATTGCCAGATCATGTTAAAGTAAAGCTTCTAGATGCACCTCTGGAAAAACACAAGCTATTTGGTGCTAATGCTCAGGATGTGTTGAAATCAATTGAGGAAAAGGCTAAATCAGTGCAAACAGTCAAGGATTTCCTCTAGGTTCAGCCACCAAGGTTCAGCAGGAATTGGCCTTCTAAGAATTGGTCCTTTCCAGACACTAACAAATTTCAAAGGGGAAAGAACAGGCATGCCCGAGGAAGAGGGCAATACAGAGGCTCCTACAGAGGCCGCCAATGGCAACCGACTAATCAGAGAGGTGGCGCAGGGACATCCCCTGCTCCACAGGGACAATCATAATGACTTGACTTTGACACCGCCTACCAAGGCTCAAAGAGAAGCACCTTTAGGTGGAAAATTATCCTTATTTTCAAAAAACTGGCACATTTTAACAAAGGACAAATGGATTCTGGACATAATAGACCAAGGCTACAGGTTCCACTTCCATACTTTACCAACAAAGCAAGGCATGCCAAACCTGCCACAAAATCAAAGGGCAGAGGCTTTCGAACAAGTTACAAAGCTGATAAAAATAAAAGCAATAGAAAAGGTTCCTCCTCAGGAACAAGGCCAGGGATTTTATTCAAGACTGTTCCTTGTTCCAAAAAAAGAAAAACAATGGAGGCCTATACTGGACTTGTCCGCTCTAAACACCTTTCTCATTGTATCAAAATTCAAAATGCTGATGCTGCAGCAACTCCTTCCCATGCTGGGCAAGGGGTCTTGGCTGGTTACGCTGGACCTCAAGGAGGCATACCTGCATGTCCCAATCAGACAAAGTTGCAGAAGATACCTCAGATTTCTTGCAGGGTCAGAGCATTATCAATTCTCAGCATTGCCTTTTGGCTTATCTACTGCGCCCAGAGTATTCACGAAATGCCTGGCATCAGTAATTGCACACTGCAGACTCCAGGGGATACAAATATACCCTTACCTGGACGACTGCCTTATACAAGCGGACAGCAAGCAAGCCTTGACAAAAAACTTGAATTATGTCATTTACTTACTACAGTCATTGGGATACACAGTCAAGTTACATAAATCAAGACTACTGCCATCCCAACAAATAATTTTTCTAGGAGCCAAACTAGACACACAATCGCAAATGGCTTACCTCACAGACGAGAAGCAAGAACAATTACCACAGTACTTCAAAAGCCTAGCAAGGCTCACCCAGATGACTGCAAGGAAAATCCTGCAGGCCCTGGTTTTTATGGCATCTTGCATTCTACTGATTCCACTGGCAAGACTTCACATGAGAAAACTACAATGGTACCTAAAATGTTTATGGTCTCAACACAGCCACAACTTAGAAGCAATTATCCCACTCATCCCATGTCTACAAAGGGAATTTTTGTGGTGGGCTAAAGCAAGCCAGTCAAACAAAGGTATGCCTTTCAACAAACCTCCAACAAGCCAAACCATTACAACAGACGCTTCCGACCATGGATGGGGGGCGCACATGGAGGGCAGATGCATTCATTGGCAATGGGCCCCCCAGGAAGTACATCTACACATCAATCAAAAAGAGATGTTAGCAGTAATTCATGCAATCGAGGCCTTCGGAATATATCTTCAACAAGGCCATCTACTAATAAAGACAGACAACACCACTGTTATGTGGTACATAAACAAGCAGGGAGGTATTCATTCTTACCCCCTTTGCAGACTAACAATGACTCTTTGGGAAAAATCCCTGAAACTGGACATACAGCTGCAATCCCAGTTTGTTCCGGGCAGGGACAATGTTCTGACGGACAGTCTAAGCAGAAACATCCTGGACCCGCATGAATGGATGCTACATCCAGACATTTTTGCTCAAATAACTCATGCATGGGGGAGGCCGGACATAGACCTCTTTGCCTCCCACCTCAATCATCATCTGAAAAAGTTCTGCTCGAGGACACACCATCCACAAGCCTGGAGAATAGATGCTCTCTCATTCAGCTGGAACTCGCTAACAATCTATGCATTCCCACCTCTACCATTAATGACCAAGGTGTTACTGAAAATCAAAGCAGAGCAACCAAAAGGCATCTTAATAGCTCCAGATTGGCCAAGACAACACTGGTATCCATTACTAAGGAGCATAACTTGCACCAAACCATGGCCCCTGCCTCAATGGCCTCTACTCTTGACTCAGCACAATTACAGGACAGTTCATCCCAACCTGCAAACTCTACAGCTGACAGCCTGGAGGGTCCCATGATTTCTACCCATATCTCTCTTTCCAAGGAAGTTCAACAGATATTATTGGAAGCACGCAGACCTTCCACCAGAAAGGCTTACTCAGCCAAATGGAAGAGATTCAACATCTGGAATACCAACAAGGGACAGGATGCATCAGTAATGAGCATACCACACATACTGGAATACTTGGCAGAAATGCTGCATAATGGACTTTCATATTCTTCCATAAAAATACATGCTTCAGCAATTTCAGCAACATACAACACTGATCCACCTGTGTTTTCACATCCTTTGCTGAGACAATTTCTAAGAGGGATAAAGAATATCAAACCTCCGAGAAAGCCACCAGTGCCTGCATGGGACCTCAACTTCGTGTTGGAAAAACTAACTCTTCCTCCTTTTGAACCAGCAGCATCTGCAGAATTGCAATTTCTTTCATGGAAAACAGTTTTCCTGTTGGCAATTACCTCAGCAAGAAGAGTCTCGGAGATACAGGCCCTCATGGCAGTACCTCCATTTCTCATTTTTCACCAGGACAGGGTTTCTTTAAGAACCAACCCTTCTTTTATGCCAAAAGTGATATCCAGGGTGTCTCTAAACCAAGAAATTCACTTGCCCACTTTCTTCCCCAATCCTCAAAATAAAGGGGAAAAGCTGCTGCATACTTTGGACATACACAGACAACTACGCTGCTACTTGGACAGAACAAAGGCCAACAGAAAGTCTGACCAACTATTTGTAGCATACACTCCTGCAGTGCAAGGAAAGGCAATTTCCAAGCAAACTATTTCAAAATGGATTGGACATTGCATCAGATTCTGTTATTCTTTCCATGGAAAGGGTGTGCCAGCCAATATCAGGCCACACTCCACCAGAGCTACAGCCACCTCCACAGCCTTCCTAACAGGGGTGGCTACAAAGGACATTCTAGAAGCTGCTACATGGAGCTCCGTGCATACATTTTCCAAACACTACAACCTGCCTTTATATTCCAGATCCCGAGCAGGCTTTGCTTCGGCAGTCCTGCAGGGCATTTTAGCTACACCATCCTTATCTTAGAGCCTACCACGCCCAGCTTGGCTATGGTATTCAACCCATATGTAAGGACTGCAGTTGCATTCTTGAAGGACATAGTACAGTTTTGTACCTACCATAAATGTAGATGTCCGATAGATATGCAACTGCAGTCAGGTTTTCCCTCCCTCCTACCCCTCTGTGTATTGGGTCCACTTCCCTCTTTTATACTTAGCTGGGGATATCTGTTATGGTGTATCTGTTTATTGCTATTGTGTATGTCTGGAAAAATTTTTATCCAGTTCTAAATTTAGCCTTCCTTGGAGGGCACCTGGCATCTGGGGCAAGAAACACTGAGGAAGATGGCATCGGCTGATGCTTATATACCCCGGCCGCTCTGACATCGGGGAGGAGGTGACATCAGCCGGCGCCGGACCCAGACTTTGGAATCCGGCCGACCGAGGGCTGCCTGAGGCAGGACAACCCCTCATATGTAAGGACTGCAGTTGCATATCTATCGGACATCTACATTTATGGTAGGTACAAAACTGTACTTTAGTTGTCCAGCAACCCTTCATCCAAGGAGTCATTATTCCTGGAGGCTTTCGGTACTGGCCTGTCTACCTCCTGGGTTACTCTGCCTGCTGATGAGCTTATTGAATTGATCTCTCGGCGGGCATGGAAGGAGCCTGACACAGTTGAACCCATACCCAGGAGACTGGGCAAGATTCTGGCACCACCTTCAGGGAAGGAGTTTTGGGCTAAAGGGTTGCCCATTGATGCCACCGTCATGGAGGTGGTCACCAGAAAATAATTTGCTGAGGAGAGTTCCACTATTCATTCCAATAACATGGAGTCTAGGGAGATGGACACATTTAGGAAGTGTGTCTGTGCTTCATCGACTTTCATTTTTAGGTCGCTGAATTATTTGGCACATTTTACAAAATTATAGAGGGATTTGATTAAGGAGATCTCAAATACCCTCTCAGGATCCGTCTCTGCAGAAGTCCAGTCCTCTGTGACTTCTCAGTTGGCAACCCTGCAACCTATTTTGAATTCATCAATGAGGGTTACTTTGCATGTAGCCAAAGGAAGCTCAAGGGCAGTGGGTTCAGGCATTTTCATCAGGAGACATGCCTAGATGTGCTTATGTGATTTCGGAGAACCCTTCAAGTCTTTATTCATCAATACTCCTTTTGGCAGCACATCTTTGTTTGGCCCGAAAGTGAAGGGCACTTTATCCAGGTGTAAGAAGGATGGAAAGGCCCTGTCTGCAGTGGGCATGCATCTTTCAACCCCTCAGAGATTGTTTTCAAGGAATCAGTGAGGTGGTCAAAACATGTGGTTTAGGAAACCCAGGGTCCTTTCAGGACACAAGTGCAGGAAATTCCCTGGGGCAGAGGGGGAACTCCAATGGTAGATGCCGCCCTGTGGCAGAGGAGGCCCACAAAACCAGGGTCCAGAGGTTCTTTCTTGGACAGACTCTACCAACGCTCCTGAAAGGAGGCCCAATTGCCCACCTCTGCAGCTAAATGTGACCTTAAGTATTTTACTTGGAAACCTGTTTTTCTAGTAGCCATTACCTCTGCTAGATGAATTTCAGAGATTCGAGCTTTGTCTTCAAAACCTCCATACTTGCTTTTATTTATTTATTTAACATTTGTTGACTGGGAAAGTCTGACTTGGACAGGGCCTGTTTTCAGCAGAGGCCCCATGAGATATGCTCCAAATGCATGTCTTTGGAATGATCTTGTGAGGCACTCTACTTTTGAGACCTCCTTTTAAGGAACTTACTTGATCTTTCACAAGGATAGAGTGATGGTACAAACTAATGCCTCCTTTCCTTCAAAAGTGGTATCAGAATCTAATTTCAATTAGTCCATTAATTTGCCAGTACTTTTCCCTAATTTTGCAAACAAGGATGAATACATGTTACATTTATTGGATGTTCACAAACAATTATGTTTTTACTTGCTTAGAACAAAAGACATCAGAAGAACAGACCATTTGTTTGTTTCCTTTGCAGAACTGAAATTGGGCAAACCAGTCACAAAAGTAACTTTAGCCAGATGGCTAACTGATTGTATTTCATTTGTCTGCAACAAATTGGTTATTACCTTACCACAACCAGTATGAGTTCATTCAACTAGGTCCATAGCAACTTCTTCAGTTCTTCTTTCCAGAGCATCCATGGACGACATATGTGCAGCAGCAACTTGGGCTACCCTCCATACTTTTATTACTCATTACAAATTGGATCTGGTTTCCAGGGGGAGAGCATCATTTGGTTCAACTGTGCTCAGGACTATCCTTGCTTAGAGTCCACCCGGGATTATAGGTAGCTGGGGACTCTGTCCCATCAGTTGAGGATAGAATGAAAATTAACAATATCAGATAAAGAAGTTATGTACTTACCATAATGTTCCATCTGTGTTGTCCTTTTCCATTCTTCCCCAGTTTCCTGCCCACCAACCCTCATCCTTTCTGTTCACAGACTTCTGGACAAATGAGCTGTTAGAGGGACATCATTGTCCTTGATACTGAGCTCCAAATATAGTTTCTTCCTGCACTGAGCATATACAATTTTACATCTTCTATATTTATGCGTGTTAAGCATTTCTTTTTTGGTAAAAAATCATCAAACATGATCTGCGGTAACTTAGGGATAGTGCATTGTGGGTAAGAGAGAAGTTTGAAAGGTTTTGGTACTCATGAGCTGTAGTAACGGCTGAGTCTATTTGAACCCTTCAGTTGAGGAAGAATGAAAATGGACAACACAGATGAAATGTTATGGTAAGTACATGACTTCTTTTTAGAGCTTCTTCCATTTTTTCCAGCCTTTTGTTATTTCAGTTGATATACCCCTTTGCCGTTTCATATATTTTACTCATCTGTGAGCACATTTTACTTATTTTTCCTCTAAATTATTGGAACCCATGTCTTGCACCAAAGCAGGAGCTTGAACTGCTTTTTGTTGAACAGCTGCAGTATTCTTCCCAGACAGTGGTTTTCATCAACTTTTCTAGTTGATTTTCTTTCAGGCTGTCTTAGTTTTTTCTTTGCAGGCATCCAGGTAGTGTGCTTACTAGGTGTAACCGAATCATGTTGACAGTTTCCCTTGCTATAGTTTCTCATTTTCTGTTTTCGCACTGTGAGAGCTGAAATAAAGCTGTTGATCAGTGTGCAGCCGTCTTGGAAGTTGGAAGACTTCCCTAGTTTGTCAGAATGTTGATCCTATCCTCGGGAAAGCTGTTGCTGCCATTAATAACACTCTTGGCCCCATTTTTCCTGTCAAAAAGAAACAGAAAACTAAGCATGGATCTACATTTTCTCCAGTGTCCTTAGACAGGAGTGAGAATTACTATATATGAGACCCTGTTCCACCCTGGAAGCCCCTTTTTTTCTTCCAGAAAGTCAGAATCTCCACATTTTTCTTTGGCAGCAGATAGTTCCAAACATATTAGTTCTAAAGATCATTCATCAAAATTACAGATGGCAGTTGGAGGAAATTCCTGCTTTCTAAGAGGTAACTCCTCATCCTCCAGACCATACACTTGTTTCCACCTGTCTGTCCTGTGGGGTGATAGAACCAGCTTCCCCTTCCCAGGTGGGAAAGGGTTTTTACAAAGGCATATTTTAATGCCAAAACTGTTTGTGGTAGTGGTCATATTCAAAAAGCTGTCACTTCATAGCCTTTTACCTCTTCTTCCTCACTCAATGTTCCTGGTGTATTTGAAAGATGCTTATCATCACATCCCTATTCATCCAGACTTCAGATTTTTCTTGAGGTTTTGTGTGTCTGAAGCAAATTATCAGTTCTCTGCCTTACCCTTCAAAGTATCCACTACACCATGATTGCTCACAAAGAATCTAGCTCCAGTTATAGCTCATTGCAGGCTACAGAGTATCCAAATTTGTCCAGATTTGGACAATTTTCTTATCTCTGCAAAGTATGTTTGAAAGTGTCAGGAATCTCTCTCTTGGGTGCGAGATCTCTTACACAAGTTAGAATTCCAAGAGAACATTCAGAAGTCTTTCTTAACTCCAACACACAGGATTGTGTTTCTTGGATGTCCATTTGACACCTTAGTTCAAAGAGCTTTTTTTTCCAACAGGAAAAATAGAGCTATATATTTTTATTGCTGTTTTACAAACTGTACTGATGTATTCTATCATTGTTAACCTTTTCTTATTATATTTGCTTTGTATTCTTATGAAATAATATGTAATGTAAATCTGCAATGTGTACTATGTATTTGTATTTTTCTGAAGCTTTTCTCCCCAGGACTCCATTGAAAATGGGCTCCTTGTGGCCCAATTGGACTATCCTGGCAAACAAACTGCAAATAAATAATAAATAAATAAAATATCCAGATGTATTTCTAGGGATTTCCACTGAGACTTTGGTCATTGTGAGGGAATAACTCAGGATTTGGGCCTAATGGTGTGTATGATCCTCATGATACCCATGGCAAAACTCCACATGAGAAAGATAAAGTTGTAGCTGAAGTATCTTTGATCAAAGCACCAAAACCCCAGTACTAGGGAAGAGAAATCACTTGGTGATGTAACAGATATCCTTGAATCCAGGTCTCCTGTTCTTACTCTCTCTTCCAAAGCAGTCAGTCACTGCAGACACCTTGTACTTTGCTTGGGGAGCAGTTTCAGGAGTTAGAAAAGTGAAAGATATGTGGGTTACCTATGACAGATGTAAATGTAAACTCATAAATGTAAAAGAGATACTTGCCTTGATCAAGGCCCTCAACTCTCTGAACCATCATTGGTCCCCAGGACCTCCACGGGTTGCTACAAACAAATCAAATTCATGTGGTACATTAACGAGCAAGGGGGAAACAGGTTGTACCCCCTTTGCAGACTAGCCATGTTATCTTGGGACATAGCTTCACAGCATAATCTCATTATACAGGCACCCTACGTTCTGTCACAGCAAACGTGTGTGGCAGACAAGCTGAGCAGGACAAGGGCAGACCCTCACAAGCTAGATCAGGGGTCTTGCAGGATTTGATCCACCTGTGTGGAGTTCCTTGAGTAGACCTATTTTCCTCTACCCTAAACAATCAGCTGGCAGATTTCTGTTCCATGGCTCCATGCAAGAAGGTCTGGAAACAGATGCCTTTTCTTCTCTTTGGACAGGAATCTCCCTATTTGATTTTCCACCATTTCCACTAATATCCAAGGAATGTCTGAAGATTCAGGAAGAGTCCCCCAAGATCATTGCTGTGACACCCTTTTGGCCGAGGCAACCGTGGTTCTCTCTTCTTTTAGAAATGGTCAGAGACAATTACCACAAGCTTCCTCACAGACTGAATTTACTCACACAAGAATAAGAGAATTTGATACACCCCAACACCAATCTACTTCAATTGAATGCTTGGATGATAGGGTCTTAATTCTATTTAGACACCAGATTACTGGGGATGTGCAGCAGGTACCAGTGGAGGCAGGAAAGCCTACATCTAGAACATCATATATTAGTAAATGGAAAATGTTTTTTAGTTAGTGCCAACAACATAACCAGCATCCATTCAAGGCTAGTTGTTCTCTGGTTTTACAGCATATGTGTGAGTTAGTGTTTTATGAACGTTCTTACTCCTCTATCAAGGTTCATTTACTGGCCATTTCAACACATCTGTCCATGGATCCGCCTCTTTCAATGCATTTACATGTCAAAATGTTTTTGAAGTGGGTTTTGCATAAGAGGCCACCAAGAAAACAAGTGGCCCCTCCTTGGGATCTTAATTTTGTGTTAGAGAAGTTAGCACTTTTTCCATTTGAACCAGCTAATCTGATTGACTTGACTTTCTTAACAATGGAAAACAGTTTTACTGATTGCTCTGACCTCTGCATGAAGGGTATCTGAGTTAGAAGCTGTGAGTCAACCCTATCTTATTTTCCACAGAGATGGGGTTTCTTTGAGAACTAATCCATCTGTTATGCCTGAAGTGGTATCCAAGTTTACTTTAAGGCAAACTGTCCATCTCCCCATTTTCTTTCTTGAACCTAAAGATGAGGCAGAAAGGATGCTTCATACCTTGAATGCCCACAGCCAACTTGGTTGCTATCTTGACAGAACTAAATCTTCAAATCATCAGACCAGTTGTTCATTTCTTGTAAATGTAAGAAGAAGGACCACCTCTGTCAAAACAGACTTTTTGAAAATGGTTGTCTAAAGCTATTACATTTTGTTGTATTCATGACAACAAAACTATTCCATGCAGGAACAAGACCCACTCTACCAGGGCCTTAGCTTCATCTTTGGCTTTTTGGAAAGTGTTAGATTTTAGAAGAATTCTAGGAACAACCACTTGTCCTCTTTTCATATGTTTATGAGGCATTACAAGCTTGATTTATTCTCTGTGTCTAGATTAGGCTTTGCTAGAACCATTCTCCAGGGGCTGCTGGACCCTTCCCCTTCCACCTCCCAATATAGTAATGCTATGGTAATCTAACTATGTCACTAAGGCTACTGCAGCAGTGACGAATAAGATGAAGATAGTACAGTTGTGTAAGTAAACTTACCATAACAGTAGATGTTCAAATGTTCGCTGTTGCAGTAGCCACTCTTTCACTCCATCTCTCTCTTGCTTTCTGGTGTATTGCTTATGCCTGAGTGTGGACATTTATTTTTATTGTTTCTAACATTATCCTTTCAGAGCTCAGCCTCCCTCACTCTTTTGGCATGAAAGCTCTGAAGGGCTTGGAGGCCAAACTTGTTTAGTCACATCAGGTTGAACTGACTGATGGTTTGGGTACATGGAAGTTGCTGTGAAGCTTTGGAAGCTGACCAGCAATTGTATCCTGTAATCTAACTATGTCACTAAGGCTACTGCAGCAGTGATCATTGGAACATCTACTGTTATGGTAGGTTTGCTTACACAACTACTTTCTTCACTGTCCTGCATCCTTATCTCATATGGTGATTTCAGCCTTTCTTTGATTTCTTGGAACCTTGCCTTCTTTCTAGACATTTGGTGCTCCCTACCTCTGCTAGGTAGCTCTGTTGTACAGGATCACAGGCTTCCTTACTTAAAATTTTCCATGCATGTACCCTCTGCAGTTACTACAGTTCTCATACTTTCTGGTTTTATATGGTTTAGGCTGGATAAGTTATCTCTAACCTGCTGACCAATGAACTGTATTGACTTTGTTTCTACATCAGGGACTACATTAGGCTCCCCAGTCATTTCTCATGGTTTCTGGAGATTTTGGAAAATGAGAAGTCTTTTCAAATTATTACATTACTGTTGATATAGGGAATCATGGTTACAAAATGTGGGACTGTAGCAGTTTGAATTTGCACCTGCACCTGTTAAATAGCGTAACACTTTTTTCCCACTGTATGACACCACATTGACAGATTTTGGAAAATAGGTCTTTTTTCTTTCAGATGTATTATGCTTTTACCGAAGTAATCATATTACCAAAATCTAATAGTACATTTAATTCTTGCTCATCTACTCTAAGTAAACACTGTGTAGTAGCAGTACAGTAGTAAAATGCAGTCTTGGCCTGGCAAGTCATCAGCTAATCACATTCTACAGCCTGTTCATTTTTTCACCTCCTTCGCTCTCTTGGAGTCACCACCTCATTTCTTGTCCTTGGTAATTAGTAATGTGCCCTCTATTACCACACAAAGCTAAGTATCAAAGACATGATGCCTTTTCATTTTTTTCTCAGCTGCTTTAGCAGGCATTTCTTTATACATGTTTTCATGAATTCATGTCAGTCCACTGAAAATATTTTAAACAAATTTCATTAATTCTAAAAAAAATGTAAAACAAACAAAAACCTCACTTTCAACAATCACAAGGAAGTTTATTTTTTAGGAAGGTCTGCACCCCAATGTGGGTGAAGACCCCTTACATCTACCCAACCTATATGCCAATTCCTAGTTTGCACAACTGTAAAGAAAAGTGCAGTTTCAAAGATTTCTGAAAGTTTTTTTAGCCAGTACACTTCAACTTTATTGGCATTTGAGTAAAAGTTGTTCATCAACTTCATATGTTGCCTTGTTCATCTCACAGGATCTTCCCTACAAAAGTTAAAATGGGTCTGCTTGTCTCATC
The DNA here is from genome assembly GCF_019279795.1 of Protopterus annectens. NCBI lineage: Eukaryota > Metazoa > Chordata > Ceratodontiformes > Protopteridae > Protopterus > Protopterus annectens. Next base: position 1,714,094,892 of record NC_056743.1, on the reverse strand, counting down.
TATTTGTAATGATTGCTGGCAAAGCTCTTTTAAAGTAGCCTATTATCAAATTATCCATCATTTTTTCTTTGCTGTTCACACATCTAACAAAAATTTAATGTGTTTTAACTCAAATAATTGTGCTGTAACCATCTTACTTCTAAAGAAGATCCAGTCATAAAATTTAAGAGCCTGAGTCTGTAACATAACCATTGCACTCACTGGTAAACTTTTCTTTAAAGTCACTACAGTTAGAACTAGGAATGTCTATAAATGCATGGATTAACCTTGCAAGATATGCTGCCGTGATCTGCACCCAACCAGAGCAGTTATAGCTCTTCTGGTCATCAGTCCTTTCAGGTTTTACCAGATAGGCTTCCAATTCCTCTGCACTATTAAGAATATTTAGCTAATGCTAATGCTCTTATCCCCTTGACAGTTGTGGAAGTTGCTCTTCATTGGTGATTATGTAGCCTCAGTGACAAGAGCACCTGTGGACCAACTCGAGAGGCTCACTTAATTCATTTGCCAGGAATACAAAAGTATTCTTATTTGCCATGAGGAAAACCTGCCGTTTGACCAAATAATTGGACTTTGACTAAATGCATCCAAAGCAGAAGCATTGAAAAAAACAGGGTGATTGCAGTATAAACAAACAAAAAAAAAAAAGAATAAGAAAAAAAGTTCAACCCTTGAGCTCTGGAAACAATGGTATTTAGCATAGGTGTGCAATATCTCTCTCATTGTTAATACTCTCTTGCACCACCAGTGAGCCCATTGTAAATGCAAAGTCTTTTAGTACTAAATGTCACTTCCTAAAATGTAAGAGTCAGTATAACAAAATCTAATAAATTATAGATATCTCTGTGGACTCCAGTCTTGTACAATTTCTCTTTAGGTAACTATACAGCACACTTGTGAATGTATGATATATGATTACATCAGTTCTCTGACTTTTGTTTTTTTCTTCTTTTGACAGCTATCCCATGGATACCGATAATCATAGTGGGTGTGATAATATCTTTTCTGGTACTAGTAATTATCCTCTTATATCTTGTGCAACATCAAAGGAAGACGGGATCATATGATGTGAGAGATCCAAAGAATAAAACAGTGTTACCGAATGGAGATATAAATCATGAAAAAGTCCCTCTGGCATCAAATAGCATTGAAATGTCAGACAAAATACCATTGTGAGAATAACGCTATCCTGGTGCCTACTTTTGTAAAAAGTGCCCTGATCAAGACGCACAGCATCATCCTGTTACTGAAAAAAAATCTGTGAGTGTTGCCACATGTTGTTTAAAAAGTGTAGCACCATTACAGATGGAGCTCAGACAATCCCAAGCCATTTGTTTGATGAAACAAAGTTGACCATTTCACACATTGTAGTAATAATAGTAATAGTGCAGATATGTTCATATGAGCAGTGGCTTGAAGAAAGTAGAAAACTGGGTTAGTGGTGACATAGACACTGATCAGGTGATACCATTTATTTTGATGAATATCAGTGAATCAGTACAGAGACTAAGAACAACGAACAGTTTGTTCTAACAAAGTACTGTCTGATTAATTTTATTGAACTTGCACAAACTGTAATATAAACTGTGGTATTTTATTATCATAATTTTCAGTAGTATCCGTTCAGTGTGAAATGTTTGAACTTTTTTATATGCTAAGAACTGGTTTATTTTGCACAAAGTTTAAATTCAGTGTCTCATGGGTCTTGAGGTCTCTGAAGAGAAGTGTTTATTCTAATTCACTTTTATACACTGTGAGCATGTGTAGTGGTAAAGGTGAGTTGTATATTGTAAATTTTTATTAGAACACTACGCTTTTCTTCATGAGGTACTATAAAATGTGTGTATTTTAAACACAACATAGTAAAGTACATTGAACAAATATTTATACAGAGAAGACAGAAGATGCACTAATGAATCACAAACTTAGCCTCTTGTAACTTTGGAGGGAACAGGCTATAGGGATAATACAGCAGAGAAAACAGAATTAATTTCAGTCTCTAGCTGCTGTCTTAATTTGTGACACTGACAAAGATCCATATCTCTCAGATTCAGTAATCCTATTTATAACAGTACACAAGATGTACCCCATAAGAACATAAGCTTGTGCATTACACATCTGTTATAGACCAGCTAGGGTAACAGGAGCATGTGTAGTCTCCAGAATACAGAATATAGTACGGTATGCAGATTTGCTATTTTAATAGTGCAAGCAACAGACAAATAGTATGGGGTAATGTTGGGATTCTAAATACTGGTATAGGAAGTTCACATAACATAGTGTACTTGAGAAGTACTGCAGTTGAAGCATGTTAAACGTTGGAGACAGTCATTGAAATGACTTTTCTGTGTGTGCTTAAATTTTGGGAGCACATATGTAGGCACTATTAGCAGGCAGTGACCTGTGATCAGCTATTATTTCACCTGGACAAGGACAGAGTGTAGAAGGAAGAGTAAAACTGTGGTCATCACATTCCAGAGATCGTAGAGCATTCATAACACAATGTGAGATGTGCAACACTGGTATGAAACTGGAAGTGAAGTGAAACCAATGTGAGCTAGCACAAGTAATTTAAGTCATTAGTAAGTATAAAGGAATATGAAAATAATCTAACTTTAAAAAAAGCACAGTAGTTGAGCAAGACTATCAGAGTGGTGCAGAGGAAGATGACACCATTAGAAAGGACTGTTGTAGTTAGAAGAGGGAACATATGATGGACAGTGTTGTTGGACTAGGAGATGAAAAGTAAAGAAAGATGACAAGAGGAGTAAAGCTGACCAAAGAAGTGACTACCAGAGAAAGAGAGAATATGTTTTGATATATGAGGGGAATAAAGAAACATAAATGCTAGCAGAATCACAATAAATGAAACAGGTGTACCATGTGTTAGTGCGGGAAAAGGAGAGATTCATAGAAAATGATTGGACCAGTTTTATTTTTGTTTTTCCTCAAAACATGTAATATAATGATTAAGAAGACAAAAGTATGGCTGGTTCACTGTAAGCTAATCAGACAGTCAGTGGTTTAAGATTGTTGAACTTTATTTGGTTAGCAGAACTAGAGGGTGAACTTTTCAGTGTCCTTAGCAGAAATGAAAACACACTGGTAGGTTTTTAGCAAACTAATCAGTACTTTATTCAAAGTCTTCCATGTGACCTAGAAGTGACAATAATCATCTGTGCTACATTTTGCAAACAAAAGTGGGACATCAGTAATGGATACACCAATGCTGGCCATGCAGAAATAGAACCTTTTATATCTACTGTACTAGAAAAAATGGCAGTGGAACAGGGTATAGCTTTACTGGGAACTGGGAAGGTTCTTCTAAAACTAAACTTTGATAGATTGGATCACTGGAGAAGGGGGTGAAGAAACATGAGGTTGATGCCTTTTAACGTGACTTAAGCAATAATTTTATCTATGTGCCCCCCATGAGACCAACTGAAAAGCTGGAGAGCTTTAACATCATGTTCAATTCACAGTGTTGATCAGAATTTGATTGGAGTGAAGACTAAATGTTCTTAGCTGAAAAAAAATATTTTCCATACCTATGGAATCTACAAAGGTTCAGGTTTCAGTACTGTGAAATTTAACGTCTTCAGGTGTAGCATATTGGATCAGCTAAATGGGAAGTTTTGCCAAAATCAAATTAACACCAAGATTCATTAAAAAACTAGCTCAAGAGGAATACGGCTAGGCTGAAAAAGGTTATTGTAACAGTCTTATGTTTGGAAGTCATGTTTATTGGGAGCAAATAGAGCAGGTTTAGTACACAGACAGGTCCAGAATACTGGAGTGACCAGCAGAGTTCAATATAGGGTCCGATGTCTGAAGAACGGCGTGAAGTGGGTGCAGAAAAAGGTTATCCAAAGACAGTATGGTATTGCTTATATTAGGCCTAATTAAGGGAGATGACCATATTTTCTCCTGGTGAATGGAAAAAGGAGATGGGTACATGCCTTTTAAGTGCTTTGTTAATGTGCTCTGAAGTGATGGCCTGCTGTTCTCTGGTGACAAACAGAGTGGTCAGACTGGTGAAAGGAAACCTCAGAACAGAAAGTTGCAACTTAAACAATGACTGTGATATCTGAGATGGTACACGTTGCTAGAGATAGTAGTTTTCTAAGGAAACCTCTAAACAGAAACCTGTTGCAACTTAAACAATGACTGTGATATCAGAGATGGTACAAGTTGCTAGAGATAGTAGTTTTCTTAAAAGTGATGAAAAGCCTTAGGGGAATGAGACACAGTAGGAGAAATGGCTAGAAGAGGAACAACACTGGGGAGAAGGAGAAAAAAAGACCAGTAAAAGAAAAAAAAATAGGAAGTTGGACAGTGTCCATTGCAAAAGCAATCAAATCTGTGCTGCAATGCAGACTAGATAAAATATATTTATTTTTGGCACAAATTAAGTGAAGATATTACAATCACAATGTCAGATACCATATTATAATCACAATGTCAGATACTAGCATGATTGTTCAAAGGAAAATACAGTAATGTCTAAGACCAGATGAGATTCACAAAGTTTCATGTATAACATGGGTTCCTCGTAAAATTAGCACAAAGCTGCATTTGCCATTGTATAATACCTTTTGTTGCCATGCCACTGAATGAACTATCACTGCCTGTAATGAATGATGTCATGGATGCTGCAGTAGATGTAACTTTAATAAGATGTGTTGTATTATTAAACTTGAGTTACAGAGTGATAAATAATACCAACCCTGACTGAGTTAAAAATCCTTGGTAACTCATGGGTGGCCAAGAGATGAGTCACTCTTAGTTTACACTCAATGAGTCTAAAACTCCATGTCATGTAGTGAGATAAGCATGACATCAAGCTAAAAGACTGAATAACTTAAGAAAACAAATTGTGTAGTGTTAAAGAAATTATATAGATATGTTCCTGCTATACATTTACAACTGATTTTACACACACACACACACACATATATATATATATATTTTTTTTTTTAATAAAACTCATTTTATTAAACTGGTGTTATATTTTCATTTATCACTGTCGAAACAGTGTGTTCTGTTTTTCTATCATGGGATTATTCATATTGCTACAGTCCAGAAATGAATTATTATTTTCACTTTTTTGTGTTTAGGAGTCAGAAGTCAACTTACCAGGATTTAGTATAGGCTGTTAAACCACACAGGCATTCCAAATGAATATGTACTGTAGTTCAGGGAAAATAAGGACTGTCTGCTCTATTAAAAAATAAAGATCTGATGTCATTTTCATTCATTCCTCAACTGATAAATTTGGATCCAACACTTGGATACAGCTCAGACGCTTCTACCTTATCATTGGATCCTAGATCCATTTACCCATAATGCCCTGCCAATCTAACATACCTCAGATCTCATTTGTCGCCATTAGGTTCAGATGCAGATCCCTTGGCGTGTGAGAATTTTTTGGTGTGTAGCCAATACACCTTTTGACAGATCTTTTCTATTTTCTATTCTGTTTTCTATATTAGGCCCCCCTCCTATTTAATATCTTTGTAAATTATTACTATCACTCTATCCCCCATGCTAACATCATCCAATACGCAGATGATTCTACAATCATCTGTGCTGCCTCTTCCATTCCAACTCTCCTAAAGCTGACTCAAGATGCCTTCTCCACCACAGAACAGTGGATGAAAGATAACCATCTTGCACTTAATGCAGCTAAATCAAAACTAATGATATTTACCCCCTCTAAAACCAACACATTGGATAGACAACTATTCTCCATCACCAGTCAAATAATACACCACTTGAACTGGTATCTGAAACCAAACTACTAGGAGTTCAAATCTATGATAAGCTTAAATTTGAGTCCCATCTACTACTAAACATTAAAAAAAAAACACCAAAAACTCAGTCTGCTCTACCGACACAAGCGATTCCTCTCATCAGCTACCAAACTCACTCTCTCTACCACATGTCTCTTACCCTCCCTTCTATATGGTGCCCCTCTTTTAACTAATCTACAATCATCTCTCAAAACAAAACTATCTACTGTTATAATAAAATAGCCAAATTCGCCACTAGCAATAAATCTTCAACCCATCACTGTGCACCACTCCACAAACTAAATTGGCTTGAACTTCCCAACTACCTCTCCTATACTCAGCTCACATATGCACACAAGCTCATTTTTCAACCATCCCTCTGTCCCTCCCTGTCCACTACCTTTAAAATTCACCACACTCAAAGACTTCTCAGATCTACTAATCAAAACCTAATTGAAGTCTATAGACCCCTTCGCCCCCCAGGACATAACCTCCTCTCCTTTTCCCTAGCATGCATATGGAACTCCCTCCTTCCCTCCATTCGTACCATCACTAGCCTTCCTACCTTTAAAAAATAACTCCACTCCTACCTAACATCCACATGGGAATGCCCCTACTCCCATCCCACATAATCATTCTCCACTTTCTGCAGTCTTCCACCTCTCACTTTCTCTATTGCAGCTAGTAATCAATTTCTTAATAATACCTATCATCCTGAAATCCTTCTGCATCTATCTACTCACTTCCTGCTCCTGCTCCCACCCCACATAATCATTCTCCACTTTCTGCAGTCTTCCACCTCTCACTTTCTCTATTGCAGCTAGTAATCAATTTCTTAATAATACCTATCATCCTGAAAGCCTTCTGCATCTATCTACTCACTTCCTTATCCTTCTAGAGAAAAGAAAAATATTTTCTTAAGATATAATTTTGTTTCTTTTTTAAATTTTGTTTTTTTAACTTTACTGATTGTAACCTCTGTACCTTGTTATGTCTTGTATGTTATGTAATGTAAATCTCTGTAACATGTAATCTTTGATGGAGCTTTTCTCCCCATGACTCCATTGAAAAAGGGTTCACTTGGCCCAATGGACTATCCTGGTTAACCAACAGCAAATAAATAAATGTTCCCCCAGGGATAAGAACACACTCTCCAGATGTGTACAGGAGAGAAATAACTTGTCTGCCATAGGTGTACATTTTTGTGCCCCTGAAAGACTGTTGACTAGGAACCAGCGAGGTGATAGAAAGATGTGGTTTAAGAAATCCAAGGGTACTTTGCAGGATTCACATGGAGACAGTTCGCCCAGTGACAGAAGGAGGAACTTGAATGGAAGATGATGCCTTCGTGGCAGAGGTGGTCCACAGAATCAGGGCTGTAGGGATTCTTTCTCAAATAAGCCTTATCAGTACTCCTGAAGGGAGGCCCAACTGTTCACCTCTGGAGGCAGACGGGGGATATTTTTCTCTGCACCAGATAGCCTGGCTATCTATTAGAAAAGATTTGTTGGCGCAGAGGATTATATCCAGAGGTTATACCATACCATTTTCCCTAACCCCTTCCACAGTTGTGAAGAAAATCCCCAATGTCCCACCCAGTCAGAGGGAAGAAGCATTTCTAGAAATAAAGCTGCTAGAAAAAAAGGAGTCATCAAAAAGTCCCCCCCCCCCCCAGACCAGAGAGGGTCTGGAACTTGCTCAAGATTCTTCCTAGTGCCAAAAAAGACAAGGAACTTGAGACCAGTTCTGTATCTCAGCAAGTTAAATCATTTTTTTAGTATAAAAAGTTTCAGATGGCCGTGGTTCATTCCATTTTGCCTGTGCTGCAAAATGACGATTAGATGTGCTTACTAGAACTTCAAGATGCGTACTATCACATCAAAATGAACAGGCACTCCAGAAGATTTCTATGCTTCCTGCTGGGAGCCAGTCATTATCAGTTCAGAGCACTGCCCTTTGGCCTCACCACAGCCCTCATGGTGTTCACCAAATGTATGGTGGTGGTAGCAGCTCAGTTGAGACTGCTGGGATTCCAGGTGTTTCCCCTATCTAGACCACTGGCTCATAACTGCCCCAACCAGGCATTGACTTTACAGACAGAGGACTATTTGCTTCAGCTGTTTTCTCATCTGGGAATAATAGTCAATTACAAGACTTAGCTCACCACAACACAAAGTCTGGAGTTCATAGGTGCTTGTCTGGACATAGTCAGATAGCCTCTCTTCCCTCTACTTGAATAAGTACACTGCAGACTCAAGTCAAGAAAATGATTCAAAGTTCTTCTCTTCCAGGCCAGACGATATTACAGGCTTTGGGATCCATTGGAGCAACTATCACCCTTGTCCCTCTGACCAGGTTCCATATGAGAATCCTTCAATGGACTCTCTGGACTCAATAGCCCATTCTTCAACTTCCATTATCCACCCCAATCAAGATCATGCAATCGTGCAAGAGGTGTCTTCTGTGGTGGATTCATTTGAACCAGCTCTGTAAAGGCCATTGATCTGTTCTTCCCCTACCCAAGGCCACAGTGACCACGGACACCTCCCCAGTTCAGTTGGGGGGCACTACTTGGGGAGAACAGTCCAAGGTACATGGTCTACCAAAGATACCAAGATGTATATCAATGCCTTGGAGATGAGAACAGTCCTCCTAGCATTGCAGGCTTTTCAAGACATTATTCCATTTAGGATAATTGCAGTACAGATGGACAATATGTCAGTAGTCTGGTACATCAACAAGTAAGGGAGGACCAGATCTTGCCCTCTTTAACGAGAATCTTGAGAGTATAATAATGGGCAGTCTCTTCCACTCACTTTCTAATAGCAATGCACATTCTGGGGAAATACAAAGTGATTGCACACAAACTAAGCACGGTCCATTCTGATGCCTAATGAGTGTTCTCTCAACATCAATGTGGCAATAAGACTTTTCTGTTGATGGGGCCAACAATGCTGCGATCTATTTGCCTTTCCCCTCAAAAACAAGTGCAGCAGGTTCTTTGCTTTTATTCTCCCATCGGGGGAGTCACTGAGATGCTCTAGTCCAGTCACAATCCAGTCTCATTTATGCTTATCCATCTTTGTCACTAATTCCCAGAGTTCTTCAGAAAGCAGTTCAGTTGAAGAGCAGTTGTCTTCATTGCACCTTTTTGGCCTTGCTAGATTTTGCTCCCCTGCCTCTAGCCTCATCTTCAGCTTCCACCCTGGGTTCTGGATCCAGCTCCAGATCTCCTGCCTCGTACGATGGGGATAACTCACCCAGATTTGACAGGTCTCAAACTAACTGCATGGTTTCTCCAATTCTATTGATTGCTAGACAGCCCAGGGTCTCCGACCCGGTCCATCGTATTTTGTTATCTTCCCAAAAAGCTTCTATTAGAAAGACTTACAAGAAGAAATGGAAAATATTTGTCTTCTAGGCCTTTAGCAAAGATCTAGATCCATTTTCAGCACCTGTGCCATTGATCCTTGACCTTTTAAGCTTCAATCTTCAATAAAGGGACTAGTTTCTTGACCATTAAAGTTCAATTTGGCCAAAAATAACTCTACCTTAGCCTCTTCTAAGCTATGCAAGGCATTTCTTAGGGAAGCTTTTTTGCTTAGGACTCCTTTAAAAGATACTACTCCTTATCAGGATTTAATTGTAATGCCTCAGGCCTTAACTCAATCTCCCTTTGAACCTTCATCCAAAGCAGATCTTAAAGTTTTGCCTTGGAAAACCATTTTTTTGGCTGCTATTACTTCAGCCATATGAGTATCTGAACTCCAGGCTCTATCTTCAAAACACTTTACTTGATTTTTCACAAAGGCAGGGTGTCTTAGTGAACAAACCCTTCTTTATTACCTAAGGTAGCTTCTGAGTCAAACATAAACCAGGTCTTTAATCTCCCATTTTTTTCCAAACTTTTCAAATAAGGGGAAGTATATGCTACACTTGTTGGATGTACATAGACAACTTCACTTTTACCGTCATAGAAACAAATACTTCTGGAAATCTGACTAATTATTTGTTTCCTTTTCACATAAATTGGGGAAATCAGTATCTAAAGTTACACTGGCCAAAAGGCTAACTGATTGTATAACTACTGTCTGTGGTAAATTAAGATTACCTTTACCTAAGCTTCCTAGAGCCCATTCCACAGGGTCTGTGGCAGTTTCTTCAAACTTTTGGTCAAGAGCTTCATTAGATGAGATTTGTGCAGCTACAACTTGGGCTAATCCTCACACTTTCATTGCTCATTACAAGTGGTTTTAATTTTCAGGAACATAGTGGCCTTTGGCTCTGCAGTGCTCTGGAATATCCTTCCATAAGGGCCTCCCAAAGTTACAGCAGCTGGGGACTCTGTCCCACCAGTTGAGGAATGAATGAAAAGGACATCAGATACAAAAAGTTATGTACTTACTATAATGTTCCATCTGTGCTGTCCATTTTTATTCTTCCTCAACTTCCTGCCCACCTGTCCCCATCCTTTGCTTCTAGGAAAGATCTAAGAGTTGTACAGAAACCTTTGTTTCTTGTTTGAACTCCAGCTTCCCTTTTTCCTTTCTTCCTTTCTAATTAAATAAAACAGGAAGTTAAGTGGACTAATTAAATCCAACAAGGCCAATTATGAGGTCAAAATAGCTTCACAGTCTAAAGACAACCACAAGGCCTTCTACAGATATATTTGAAACCTCAAAGGTAGCACACAGCAGTGTGTCAAACTTGTGACCGATGGTGCCACCTTCACTGAACAGAGTGACATAACAAATTTGCTGGCTGACAAATTCAGCTCAAACTTCACAGCCCACTCTCCCTCTTCCTCCCTCCATGAAAAATGTACTAGCATAACCCACCCCAACTATTAACAGGGAGTAGGTCCTGGCGATTCTTACTAAGGCCAGTAACACAGCTTCAAAGAGCACTGACAGTATCCCAGGAGGCCTCATAATTAACTTGAAATATGACCTACCAGGACCAGTTGAGTCCATTTTCAACTATAACCTCAAAACAGGTTTGGCACTACAAGAATGGAGGACTGCAACAGTTATCACACTTTCCATGGGTGGACCATCGTCTGACTCCAGAAGCTGCAGACCCATTTGTCTGAGTAGTCTAATATGCAAAGCACTGGAACAAAGCATCATGTAAATGATTAACAAAAACATAGGTAACCTTCAAACACTGGACCCAACCCAGTTTGGCTTTGTCAAGGGATGGTCATGCCTCTTAACTTGGTGGACTCCTTTGAGAATGTCACCAAGGCAATGGATGAGGGGAAATCAGTGCATACCACCTTCTTGGACCTGGCTAAGGCATTTGATACAGTACCTCACTCAAGTATTGTTTACAAACTCATTAACTGGGCATAAACCCCTACATAACTCAATGAATTGCCAGCTGGCTCACAGACAGGACCTGGTAAATCAGGACTGGTGGCACCATCTCCACTAAGAGACTGGTCACCAGCGGGTTACATCAGGGCTCTGTGTGGGACTGTTCCTATTTGGTATATGCTTCTCAGAGGTAAAATCTAATGCCAAGGGACTTTGGCTGACCAAGTTCACAGAATACAAGTTGGGAGCTATCACAGATTCCTCCCACAACACCAACATCTTACAAGAGGGTCTAACACAAACAAATGACTGGTGCCAAGATCACAGATTAAAACTCAATTCCAAGAAATGCATTATAGTGCCTTTTGGGAAAACTGCCACCCAGATTACTTACTCCATTGATAAGTCACTCATAAGAATTGACATGGTAGCCATGGATCTGAAAACATATGTGTACATTTTTGTAATTTTGTAATTTGGCCTTTGACCAACATGTGACCAAGGCAGGAAAAAATCATTCTGTGTTGCCCAACTTATAATTAAGGGCATTGCATCCAGGTCCTAGGATGTCGTAGTGCCATTTTATTCAGCTCTTATCAGACCCGTCATTGAGTATAATTCCCCCTTTGGCATATACCTGACCATGCATATGCAACAGTTGGAATGCCCACAAAAGTTCCTTACCAGGGGAATCCAGGGTATAAACACAATGCCCTATATAGATCAACTTAAAGCCCTTTCTCTATACTCAGTCTTCTGTAGGTTACTGAGAGGTGACCCTATGCCTGGCATATGAGACATCCTTGGATCCAGCTGTGATGGACCTTTTGTACATCCACAAAAAAGGAACAGCATCAAAAACATTAGATCCAAGGATTTATATTTTGCTTGCGTCATAAATAAGACATATTGGTAAGATAGATTTGTGTCTCGGAGAATCCCCATGCTTTAGAACAGACTCCCCATCCATGAATAATCAGAGTCCATCCCTAACCCTGTTTAAGCATAACCTTAACCAATGGATGGGAAATCAGAAATTCACCCTCTCTCTGACCCCATGTCTCTGATAAACAGAGGAGGGCAGTAACTATGCTCAAAGTAACATATCCCCACATAACTTCTAAAAACATCCTAATATACCCCCTCCTAAGGAACTACTATGATACATAGGGACACAATTGGTTTGGGTTGCATGACTAGGCTTATAAAGACCCTGGTGGTTATTAGCCTAGCATATACCAATCAGCCTATAAACTTAAGTACTGGCACAGATGCCTGTTGGCTAGTTTGCTGTTTTTCTTAAAAGATTGCACATCATTAATAGTTTAAAAATTAAAGAAATAGCTTGGGAAGTAATCTAGTAGCCTCTACTCCTGTCTAAGATATTTTAAATGAAGTATGATGGAGAGGCATCCATTTGCAGGTGCAGAATAAGGGGAGAGTCATCTGAGCTCCTGGACTTAATTATTCACATTAATAAGCATTGGTGGTCTATGTGACTGATCCAGCTCATTATTGGGAAATGGCCATTCAGTAAAACAAGCCTCAAAGAAAGCAAAGTGATGCTTCATGAATAATGCATGAACATAATTATGAGTTCCTTCCCTTTGGTCCATGAGCAATTTTGTTAACCTCCTTCAGGGTGGATCACTGTAACAGTAAATTATATTATTTGGGCTTATCCAAGTTCTCTGTCCCATTTTTCAGCCATATTTTCCACAATGGCCAACACAGACTTTCACCTTTGTAGAAGGTGATGCAGGTGAGACAACACTTCCTTATCTGTCACACAGCTTTCTCTATAATATTCAGTTGTGAAGTACTTTTGATCTCAGTTTGCACTGGAGAAAAATAGACATGCAATATTTTATATCATCTTTCACTGGTCATTTTATTCCATAAAAATTTAGATCTGAAGTTGTCAATTTTCATTTTGTCCTCAACTGATGGGTTCAGATCTGATCCTCAGATCCAACTTGGCTGTTACTAAAGCTCATGGTTACCAAAAAGCTCTAAAGCTTCTCTCTTACCCATAATGCACTAACCCTATGCTACCTCAGATCTAATTTTCTGCTTTTTGTAAAAGGACGTGGTCAGCATAGCTCTCCAGCTTTCACTGATAAGCGATCATTTTTTTCAATTGATAATCTTCTAAATCTTTGTTTTCATATATTTCTCAGCCCTTACCCTCATACAATACCATTTCTCAGCCCTTACCCTCATACGATATCATGTTTCTTCAATTACCATAGTTGGTAATTTCTTCTTTCCTTTTTTTTTCCTTTGTCTATCGTTGGTAATTTTCTTTCTATCCTTTTTACCTTTCTACCCTCTAGTGTAGTCCTTTCATACTAAAACAAAGCCTCTCTTTTTTAATTTTTTTCTAAGTTATAAGTGCTAGTGTAATGGCAGAAAAAGGCCCATCTGGGTTTAAAGTGTGTCATATGTGGGCACAAGCTACTGCTGTCAGTTGCCCACACACTTTGTGTTTATTGCCTAGGACCACAACATCTGGAAGAGGATTGCTCGGTCTGCCATAATTTCAATCCTATGGCACTAGTAGAGAGAAAAAATAAACTTATTTTAAAATGATTGTTACCATCTTCCTTTGGAGAAGCAGTATCTGTAGCTCAGTCCCCCAAAGGTAAAACTAAAACATTAAATCCTTTGTCTCCAAAGCCTTCCACCTCAGTTTTAGAGCTATCTCGAAAAAGACCTAAGTTGGATCCAAAAAGATCCCAAAGTTCTTCACCCTAGGATCAGAGGAAGAAAAAAGGGATGGATCCAACAATCTCAGACACAATAAAAAAGCCATTGGATTCGACTGCCTGGAGTTCTGTAGGTCTTCCTAGGGCCAGATATTCACTGTCTATTGATCCTGTGCTTTCCAGAGTGCCCTTACACTTTTTTGGAATGACACCAGTCCAAGTCCCCCTCTCTTGCCTCAACTCATTCGTCCAGAAGTCTGATAGAGGAAGATGTGGAAAGAATGATGTGGAAGTTCCTCTCTGTGCAGATTCAGATTGGTGTCTTGCCCACTGTGACAGTTGTCCAGATCTGAAGAAATCTAAACTGAAGCACTCAGAGTATGCTTTGGATCCAAAGATAATGTTATCTTTGGATCCAAGCCAGATGGATCTGGAAGGCTCAGTTCCAGGAACTCTGAAGCAACTGAAGGAATCAGAGGAGGAGCTTGAAGTGGGGGTGTGGTTGATGGATGGGCCTCCTGACCTGATGGGGTAGCAGCCAGCAAGGTCTGAATCTGCACCGAGAGGAACTTCCACATCATCCTTTCCACATCTTCCTCCATCAGACTTCTGGACGAATGAGTTGAGGCAAGAGAGGGGGACTTGGACTGGTGTCATTCCAAAAAAGTGTGTCTGTGTCTTGCCGGCTGCTACCCCATCAGGTCAGGAGGCCCATCCATCAACCACACACCCCACTTCAAGCTCCTCCTCTGATTCCTTCAGTTGCTTCAGTGTCCCTGCAACTGAGCCTTCCAGAACCATCTGGCTTGGATCCAAAAATAACAATATCTTTGGATCCAAAGCATACTCTAAGTGCTTCAGTTTAGATTTCTTCAGATCTGGGCAACTGTCAGAGCCAAAGCCTCCTTGTCGGGTCTGAGGTGTTGGACTCAACTATGAAGTTAGAGCCATCTCTGCCCTGCAGAGCTTTGGCACTGAATAGCTCAGCTCTGACTTCCTCAGGGAGATTGCTTTCAGAACAGAGCAGGACAGCGGTCCAGAAGCTTGCCTTCTCTGTGCCAGGGTCTTCTTATTCTCTGGGACAATTGGCCTTTGAGGTTGTGAAGTGGGTATTCTCTGCTCTGACAGGATAGATGGATCTAATACCCTCAGATCCTCAAACTTCTACCCTGATGTATCTGCGCTTAGAGCCTCATCATTTTATACCACAGGGGCAGCCAGTCCAAGATCTCCAGGCTTCCCAGCAGGGTATGACAGTTTCTCCCATTACCTCCCCAGAGCACCCCACTGAGGAGGTCCCTAGAAAGAAGAAGTGCAAGTGGAAGCACTTGAATTCTCCATAAGAGTCAGTCACAGAGGATATGGACTTCGATGAAGGTGAAAGGTCCTCATGATCACCTGTAGATAATGTCTCATTTGGAGACATCCTTGAGATCCTGAAAAAGAGAGGTGGTTGGAGCCACAGCAACCCATCTGAGGAGTCAGTGTTCATGGGGGCTTTCGGTACTGGCCCATCTACCTCCTGAGTTACTCTGCCCGCTGATGAGCTCATTGATTTGGCTTCTAAGCAGGCATGGAAGGAACCTGACACAGTTGAACCCATACTGAGAAGACCAGACAAGATTCTGGCACTACCTTAAGGGAAGGAGTTTTGGGATAAAGGGGGTGCCAGTTGATGCCATGGTCATAGCAGCGGGCACCAAAAAGGAACTTGCTGAACAGAGTTCCAATGTTCATCCCCCTAACAGGGAGTCTAGGGTGATGGACAGGTTTGGGAAGCATGTCTATGCTTCAGTGATTTGCTGTAATGGCACTGAATTATCTGGCACATTTTATTAGGTTGCAGAGAGGGATGTGATTAAGCAACTTTTAAATTCTCCATCAGGATCCATTTTTGCAGAGGTCAAATCATCCATGACTTCTCAGTTGGCTTCCCTACAATCAATTTCAAACTCATCCGTGAGGGTTTTTTCACAGGCAGCCAAAGGCGTCTCAAGGGCAATGCGTACAGGCACCTCCACCATGAGACACACCTTGATGCGCTTATGTGATTTTGGGGAGCCCTTCAGGTCTTCGTTCCATCAATGCATCCTTTGACGGCACTTATATGTTCTTCCCCACAGTGAAAGAAACTTTATCCAATTGTGATAAGGATTGAAAGACCATCTCTGCAATGGTCATATGTTTTTTGATCCCTCAGAGATTGTGTTCAAGAAATCATTGATGTGATCAAAAGATATGGTTCAGGAAATTCCAGGGTCATTTCCAGGACACACGTGGAAGAAGTTTCCCCAGGGGCAGAAGGGGAACTCTAATAGATGATGACACCCCTGCAGCAGAGGAGGCCAGAAAAACCAGGAGTCTAGAGATTCTTTCTCTGACAGACCCTACCAGTGCTCCTAAAAGGAGTCCTGATTGTGCACCTTTGGAGGCAAATTGGAGGTTTGATCATCCATGCACCAGAGAACTTGGCTAGCCATAACAAAAGATACTTAGGTGCAGAAGAGTATATCCAGAGGCTATATAATACTAAATTCCCTCCCACCTCCAATCTCAAGAAAAATTCCCAGTGTTCCACCTAGTCAGATGGAAGAAGCAGCAACTCAAATATAAAAGCTGCTAGAAAAAAAAGAGTCATCCAAGAGGTCCCACCAGACCAGATAGAATCCAGAACCTACTCAAGGTTCTTATAAGTGCCAAAGAAAACAGGGGACTAGAGAAAAATTCTAGATCTCAGCAACTTGAACAAGTCAGTTGGACATACCAAATTTCGGATGTTCATGGTTCAGTCTATTCTCCCCTTTCTGGGCAAGGATGACTGAATGTCCTTGATAGGCCTTCAGGATACATACTGTCACATTAAGATGATCATATCCAGAAGGTATTTATGCTTCCATCTGGGAGTCAGTCACTACCAGTTCAGAGCTCTGCCCTTTGGTCTCACCACAGCCCCCAGGGTGTTCACCAAATGTATGGCAGTAGTAGCAGTTCACTTGAGACTGCAGGGATTCCAGGTGTTACCATATCTAGATGATTGGCTCATTACCGCACCGACCAGGCATCTGTTGATAAGGGCAAGAAATCGGGCTCTTCAGACTTGTTCTCACTTGTACTCATTTGGGAATAACCATAAACCATGACGAGTCTCAACTGCAACCAACTCAAAATTTGGAACTCATAGGAGCAGTTTTCAACAGAAAGTCAATGGTAGCTTCACTACCTCCCTCAAGAGTACAAACTATCAGATTGCAAGTCAGAAAAATAATCTGCAGGACAAAGATTTCAGCACACTTGGTCCTTAAAGCTCTAGGATCAATGTCAGCGGTAATAACCCTAGTTCCTTTAACCAGATTTTGTATAGGGATTCTTTAATGGATGCTAGCAACACAATGGTCAGTACTTTACCAACCCATGTCAACACAGATATGGATCACTCAGACATGCAAGAGAGATCTCAGGTGGTGGATTCAATCACATCAAGTTTTACAAGGTTGTCCATTCATTCTCCTCAGCCCAAGGCCAAAGTGACCATGGAGGATTCCCAGCTGGAGTGGGGGGCACTTTCTGGGGCAGTTAATCCAAGGCACTTTTGTTCATCGGTTCATTGGCTGCTACTAGGCTAACTGCCCTTGTGGGCTATTTTAAGCCTAGCCAATTGCTTCAAGTGAGAATCAAACCCTGCACCTTGTGTCTGTAATGTAAATGCTTAAACCATTATGCCAACCTCCCACTTGGTACCCCAATGAGGCCAACTTCCATATGAATGTCCTGGAGATGAGACTGGTGCTCTTAACATTGCAGGCATTCAAGAATACTGTACCTTCGGGGACAATTGCTATTCAAACAAACAATATGTCAGTAGTTTGGTACATCAACAAACAGAGAGGGACCGAATCATACCCCTTTTGTCAAGAAGCAGTCAGAGTGTGCCAATGGATGATCTCATCCAACCGCTTTCTTGTAGCAGGGCATATTCTGCAAAAGTCCAAAGTGATAGCAGACAAACTAAGAAGGTACATTCTACTACCACATGAGTGGTCTCTCAACAAGAAGGTGATGGAAATAATTTTTTGCCAACCTTGCTGTGACCTTTTTGTATCTCCCCTGAACAACAAATGCAGCAACTACTTTGCCCTAATCCCTCCACAGGGGAAAGCACCGAGGGATGCTCTACTTCATGATTGGCCTCCTAATCTACTTTATGCCTATTCACCAATCCCATTCTGAAATTTCTGCAGAAAGCTGCCAGGTTGAAGAGCAAAGTCATCCTCATTGCACCTTATTGGCCTCGATAGGTTTGGTTTCCCTTCCTTTGGCCTCACTTACTGCACCAACCTTGGATTCTGAATCTGATTCCAGATCTCCTGTCTCACCCAAGGGGCATGATCCTTCCAGACATCTCAAACATCAGCCTGATGTCTGCAATTCCTTTAACAGACAGACAACCAATGCTCTCTTCCCTTGTCTAACATATCCTTTAATCTTCCCATAAACCTTCAACAAGGAAACTCTATTTAAGTAAATAGAAAAATATTAATTTTCTGGGCACAACAAAATCATATTGATCCCATTTCAGCTCCAATATAACATACTTGATTATTTAGCTTTGCTTTTTAAAGAAGGGCTAGTTTCACAACCATTAAGTTTCAGTTAGCAGCAATGTCAAATTTTCACATTGGACTTGAAGGTTCTTCAGTATCCTCTCATAAATTGTGAAGAGATTTCTTGCAAGGCACTCTTCTTTTGAGACCTCCATTTAAAGACCATATTCATCCGTGGGATTCAATCTGGTACTACAGGCAGTAATACATTACCCTTTTGCACCAGCAGCTAAATGCAAGCTTAAATATCTTACTTGGAAAACTGTTTTCCAGTAGCTATTATCTCTGCTAGATGAATTTCAGAGATTCAAGCCATGTCTTCAAAACCTCCATGATCTTTCACAAGGATAGAGTGACACTATGAACAAATGCCTACTTCTTTGCCAAGGTGGTGTCAGAATCTAATTTCAGTCAAGCCATTAATTTGCCAGTATTCTTTCCTAATTTTACACACAAGAGCAAATACATTACATTTATTAGATGTTCACAGACAATTACATTTTTACCTGCATAGTACAAAAGAAATCAGAAAAACAGACCAATTGTTTGTTTCCTGTGCAGAATTAAAATTGGCTAAACCAGTTGCAAAAGTAACTTTAGCCAGATGGCTCACTGATTGTAGTTCATTTATCTATAACAAATTGGATATTACCTTACTTTTTTTTTTTAATTCCCCTGTTCTCCCATGCATATCGGTCTTGCCTCAGGCTGCTGGCTTCATCCGCTGTGCGTGCTGCACTCCACCACATTTACTTCATCCTAAGAAATCTCCCCTCTAAGGAATTCTGCTACGGGACTCTGCCAAACCCTCTGAAGTGCTCCAAACAGGTAACCCCACAACTGAAACTCTAATAGTCTTTGCATGCTGCACTCCAACCCATTTACTTCATCCTAAGAAATCTCCCCTCTAAGGATTTCTGCTATGGGACTCTGCCAAACCGTCTAAAGTGCTCCAAACAGAAAACCCCACTGCTGAAACTCTAATAGTCTATGGGTGCTGCACTTCACCCTATTTACTTTGTCCTAAGAAATCTCCCCTCAAAGGATTTCTGCTACGGGACTCTGCCAAACCCTCTGAAGTGCTCCAAACAGATAACCCCAATCCTGAAACTCTAATAGTGTATGTATTGTCATTGTAAACTTAATTCTGCTACCTGTGCCTTACTATTGTGTTGCCTGTACTTTGCCCCATGCTAGCCAAGCAGCCTACTGGTTTCTATTTCTCTCACAACTCAATCTCTCCTACCTTCTAAGTCACCTGAAATATATTTCTGCCCACACACTTCTTTTATAGAATACTTTCCTATTCTGCTCTCACCCAAGCCAACCCCACTCTCCATACTTTACACCCCACTAGCCTGCTGTACCTGGTACATCAAAATACTACCATTCTCCCCTCATTCTCTGTAGTATAAACTTACCTCTGATGTTTCTGTCCTTTCTGGTAAACTCACATATTTCCCCTAAAGCTGACTGATAGGTTTCTGTCAGACACCTTCTCTCCAGCTCTGCCTGCCCTACCCCATTTTTCTGCTTCCTTCCTGCCCTTAGTTTATTTAGTGAGGCTGCGAATTGCGGCACCATTTTTAAATTCCCCTGTTCTCCCACGCCGATCGGTCTTACCTCAGGCTGCTGGCTTCGCCCGGTAAGTGCTGCACACATTTCAGGCTTATTACCACATATTTTCACAATTATAGGGTTTGTTGTGACACTGTTGTTTATTGCTACTTAGATTTCAATTGCTGATTTTTTAACCGACTGTACACCTACACTTTTGCTGTTTGCTGCTACTTAAATAGTGATTGCAGCTTATACATCGGCTGTTTACCTACACTTTTGCTGCTTGAGAGGGCATGTATGCATGTCTGGCAGGTACTCTACATCCATGCCCCTGCACAAAAGTCAGTCCCTGTCTAATTGAATCGTACACCTCCCTAGTGTGGTCTGTAGTGCTATTTCTTGAGTGGGCCTCAAAGTGGTGTCTCGGAAGGGACGCATATGATCCATAATTAGGCATATATTAGGTCAGTGGACAAAGTTACATGCCTTTGTAGGCTTCTAGACTTGTAAGTCAGTCAACTTAGCGCTACTGCTGCTGGCCGCAAAATAAAGTTAACTGAGGACATTGTTTACAGTAAAACACCTTTGCAAGCTGTTGGCTTAACTACGTAGCACCATTGTTTTAAAGTATCATGCCTTTGCAGGCTGTTTGTTACATCCGTAATGCTGATAGCTAAGTGCTACTGCCGCTGACCGCAAACACGGATAACTGAAGACATTTCATGCAGTAAAACGCCTTGCAAGCTATTTGCTTAACTCCATAGCACCACTGTATAAAGTAACCCACCTTTCTAGGCTGTTTGGTAAATTCCTAATGCGGATAGCTAAGCTTAACTGCTGCTGACCACACATAAGGCTGTTTGTTACATTCGTAATGCTGATAGCTAAGCGCTACTGCTGCTGAATGCAAACACGGTTAACCAAAGACATTTCATGCAGTAAAATGCCTTGTAGGCTGTTTCTTTTACTCCATAGCACCATTGGACAAAGTAATCTACCTTTATAGGCTGTTTGGTAAATTCCTAATGTGGATAGCTAAGCGTTACTGCTGCTGACCGCATATAAGGCTAACTGAAGGTTTTCCTCACAGTAAACGCCTTTGCAGGCTGTTTAACTCCATAGCACAGACTGGCAAATGCTATTGCTGCTGACCATTCCACTTCCTCATGGTGTCTATAGTCCTCTTTGTAATCCAGGACATTTCCCAAAGACAGACGGAATTGTAGGCTGTTACTTAGCCAACGCATTCAGATAAGTTGCCTAGATTATATGTTTTTATATAATGTTAGTGTTGCCTGGTTTTATCGTAGTATAACATCTGTGTCAGTTAATAACTGCTACCAGGGTTAGTAGCTGTCTGGATTTGTCATACTGTGAATGCTGTAATATTTAACTACTGCTGCAAGTATTTGTCGTCATTACTTGGTCTAGCTCCAGTAGATACTAGGGTTAGTAGTTGCCCGTTTCTGCCCTACTTTGACAATTGTATTATGTATCAATTGCTGTAAACTCTTGTTGTACTAGCTCTGTTGGATGTACTGCTAGCTCTTTTTCTTAGTGTTGTGTTCCATGTCTGCAGCCTTCTTATCTTATGTTTCTTTCTTTACCCCCCCTTCTCTACACTCCTTTCCCCCCTTTTTTCCCCACTGAGACTACTTTCCTACTCCCTTGCTCAACTAATATTTGTGTTTGTTCTGCTCTTCTCCCTACAGCTGTGTGTGCTGCACTCCACCCCATTTACTTCGTCCTAAGAAATCTCCCCTCTAAGGATTTCTGCTACGGGACTCTGCCAAACCCTCTGAGGTGCTCCAAACAGATAACCCCACTGCTGAAACTTGTGTATGTATTGTCATTGTAAACTTAATTCTGCTACCTGTGCCTCACTATTGTGTTGCCTGTATGTCAAAGGAAAAAACTTCAAAGACCAGTTCATGTAAGGTTCAAGCAAGGCACCCTTTATTAACTTGCAGCAAGGAGACAAAGCATGCTGGCAGAATGGTTCGTCTGAACATTAGTAATTAGTATGGCATTTTTATACAGTTCTTTCCATGTCACACAGAAATGTTACTTCTATTGCTGATGTAGTTAGACACATCTTTCTGCATTGTTCTACAGAAAATGTTACTAGACTAATTGCTGACTAGTTGAGAATAACTGCTGATTTACAAAACATTTGAGAAAAACAATGTGGCCTTGGGGCTTATTTTAGCCCACCACAAACTTTCAATTCTTCAGTTTTAATATATGTGTTACATTTTGCCTAGATTCAAGGTACATTTCTAGTTTAGGTACAAGTAATGCTGACTACGGTTTATACTTTCAAGCATCCATTGTGTTCTGTATCGAAGCTTCTAGCAGCTGTGTACTTTCTCATGGCATAAGCAGAAAATCAATAACTCTTTGTTAAGTCTCATGACACTAGTAGAAATGAAACACTTCTTATTATTTTCATAACCTTAGCAGAAATCAAATGCTTCTTGTTAAGTTTCTAATAGCTGTGCAGATTCATGCAGTATGAACAGAATAAATGTATTAACCCTTTTAAACCTCGCATATTACTAATACATATTTTTCTAACATTTCCCCCCTTTTAATACTTTTATTCTACTTTCAAAATAAGCATAAACAGTTTTTTTTTCTTCCCCTAACCTCTTCCCACTCAGGATTTGCAGTTAAGAGAGTCATTCAGTTTAAACTTATGAAAGCATTTTCAATTTTTTAGCAATTCTTCAAGTTCAGCACCTTGGTATAAGGTTTCTGAAAGTGACATGTCTATAAGGTCTTAAATCAGTCTTTTCATGCAGGGGATGCAGCAGCACACACATACCACCAGCAGGATCATTCCTACACAGATGGCAATCAAGATGTTCATCGGGATACTGCCCCACCCCCCCAAACAATCTCTGGAAAAAGTAAGTCAATGGAGTTGGTCCTGGCTTGGTCATAGCCGACACCTGCTGAATAACCTCAAGGTGATTGTTTATCTCGTGTTTGTGGTCAGGAATATATGAACAGCACTCCTCCTGGATTAAAGCGCAAGTACCTCCTCTCGCCGCTAGGGTGAAGTCAAGAGCCATGCGGTTTTGAAGCACTACAGTTCTCATGGCAGTCACTTCATCAGTCACCAATTCTAGAGCGGAAAAGGTTGCATTGCTCATTATTTTGAGAAGTTTAGACAATTTTCTCAGTTCCCAGATTGATTTTGTTGCTCCATATGCTGGCAGTACACCTGCCCACGAGATGATGGTATCACCCAAGTCCATATGTGACAGTCCATTTTTTCCTAGGCTCACAGCATGATGGTTTTTCCAGCTCGCATTGATTTGCCCTACTGGGTTGACAGGCTTCTTGATTTCCGAATTTTCCCCTGAGGTAAAACTGCTGTGTGTCGTATAGCCGGAACTAGGTACCCCAAATAACAACTGCCGGACCAGTTCTCAGGTAACCACTTATATGCTTTCCTACCACATACAAAGTAGCAATCTTCTACTTTGGTAGTAACTTTACTATGTCCTGGCTCTGGATGAAACATTTTTTTGTCAACTATAATCAGTTGTTTATAGAGGTCAGCATTATGTTTTGTTTCATCAGTTGTCCTATGCATCAGTTCAAAAAATGAATCATAGCTTGTATTGCAATAGGAACCTGTGTTGTCAGTTTTATTGTAGCATCTATAAGGAATAGTCACATTGCAATTGCTCCAACCCACCTGAACTGTATCATTTTTGTAAAAACACACAGTCCCCTTCTGTCGAACAGACAAGTGCAACGCTACTTTATCTTGTGATGTGACATCTGATGTATCATAGACTAAGTTTTCCCAGGTCTTGTTGGCTTCTAGGGGGACTGAAGTTAACAATAATCCCCCTTGTGCTGTTGGTAAAGCTGTGCAAATCCAGCAATTCGAAACATTGAAGGTCTCAGCATACACATATTTGATTGCATGGTAAGTGTTGAAGTTTGGGTGCCACTCTACGTGCAAATCTCCACGCTTATTCAGTTCAGTTTATCTGGCTGGAAAAAGGCATGGCCACAACAAAAAGATTATTGTCACTAGTACAGTCAACAGGATGATTATGCCATACTTCTAAGGAAACGGTTGTTCTGCATTCCTGTTTTCTCCGACTCTTCTGAATAGGTACATCCGGATCTTACTGGATCCTGTCATCTTTATTTCAGACATGTGTTCTTACTCTCTGCCCTAATAGGACCTTCAGCACTGATGGTTTCTTCACTGGGGTTGAGTCCTATTGATCTGACCCCCCCCTTTGTAGCCAGACTTTGTGCTGAGGGCCCCAATGGAGAGGTAAGATTTTTGTCCAGTTCAAAGTTCTTAACTAAAAATCAGCAAGCAAAAGGTCGTGGTTCCAAAAGTTTTACTGAGACACAGACACGTACAAGGCTTAAAGCGCTTTTCATTTGCACTAAAGCAAACTTCTTCAGAAGACCTTGTAAATAAAAAAACGCCACATTTTAAAAAACATCACTGCTTACATCACAGGAATAAATTACTGTGTGAAAAACAGCTTAAAGGTTAAAAGACAATTGGATATGAACCTAATACTATAGTACCAATTGCCTCAGATATAACATTCATATGATTCAAAACTTTAAAAACCAAAGTACAAAAAACAAAAGGAACAATAAAACTGTAAATGTAATGTAATATAATAGAATATTATATAATATTGTACCAATATAAATGTAAACGTAAATGTACCACACTAGTTAGCCCACCTATTTTAGATGCAACTACCCAATACAATTCTGTGATATTCTAAAACCCTCATAGACAAACTGTATATATGTGTACAAAGCTATGATAACAAGAGGTGCATCACACATTAACTACACTGCAAACAAGAGCCATATTATCTACAAAAGCTTTTGTTCTTTAGAATACAACTGATGGAACACAAGTCATTCAAACCCGGGGGTTTGCATGCCTCAAGTCTTATTTGCCATGCCAGTTCTAATTCTTCCAATAGAGTTGGCATCGGACTTCCTCTTATAGATGGAACTATTTGATCTATGGCCATAAAAGTAAAAGTGTGATTAGGGTAAGATAGTATATGTTTCGCTAGTGCGTTTTCTAACTTCCCTTTATTGATTGCATACATATGTTTGTACACTCTCTCACGAAGTTTACTTTCGGTTTTGCCGATGTAAAAGGCACAACAGTGTTTACATTTGGCTAAATAAACAATAAATTTAGATTGACAATTAAACTTTGATCTAAGCTTGAATTGAGTGTTGTTGATCTCAAACATACTAGATGTAGTCATGTATTTACAATAATTGCATGCCTCACATTTGACCATACCAACTGGTTTAGGACAATGCAAATTTGCCAACTCGAGGTAATTCTTCAAGTTCCTGCCCCTTCTGAAACATGTATAATCCGTTTGACTGAGTGTATTCCATAGGACTGGGGCTGTCCTTAAAAGATCCCAGTTTTTCTTCAATATACCTGTGACTGCAAAACTGTCGCTACAAAAGGTAGTTATAAATTTCAATGAAGAATCACTGTCGGAAGGTGTACTGCTGCTGTTTGAACTTGGAGGGATGACCAAGATATCAGACGTGGTAACTGACTCTGGACCCACATCTAACTGGGGTTTAACTGTTAAGATTGGAGAGTAGACACAATTGTGTCTTTTAGTAGTAACCTCGTCTATAAGGGTGACAATTAAATCCTCCGGGTACCCACGACTCAGGAACATACATTTAAGGCGGTCACATTCCTTAGAAAAATCACGCAATTGAGTGTTGATACGTGCTGCCCTTACTAGTTGACCTTTCACAACTGATCATTTCTGATAGAAAGGATGGCAACTCGAAAAATGCAAAAAATCGTTGGAATACGTTGCCTTCCTATAGATACTTGTTTGGAAACACTGTTGTGATCTATTTTTGACTAACATCAAGTCTAAATAGGGAATGGTATCTGTATCAAAAGTGGATGTGAACCTAAGGAATTCAGTAGTACTATTCAAGTAGTGAACGAATTCACTAGCTTCATCACCCGAACCCTTAAACAGGATGAAGATATCATCCAAAAAACGGGTGTAGTATATCACTTTGTTAGTTATAGTACTAACATTGAATACGAATTCATGTTCCCACTGAGCCATGACCATGTTGGCAAAACTGCCACCACAAGGAGAACCCATGGCTACACCACATTTTTGCAAATAGAAAGATTCACCAAATAAGAAAAAATTATTTGTCAAAATCAAGTCTAACAATTCAATAATTAAACTGATTTCATTATTTAAGGCCCCGTTTTGGTTCAATCTAATAGCTGTCCAATCAAGGCCAACAGAATGGGGTATACAGGTGTAAAGGTCCTTGACATCGATAGTTAGAAAGTTGTATTCAGCATCATAACTGAGCTTATTCAAATCACTCAACAAAGACCAAGAGTCCTTACACACCTGGGTTTCTGATGTCAAGTACTTTTTGAGTAACCCGTCTGCAAACTTTGCTATGGGGTAAGTAGGAGAATTGCGGCCGTCTATTAACAGACGCATAGGCGGGTCAACAAGGCACTTGTGCAGTTTAGGTATACCAAACATGTATGGGTAACGTGGGGTAAACTATACAAAGGTAATTAAATGTTTTCTGGTCTATTCTACCATCAATAAAAAGGTCCCTGAGAGTCGAATTGATTAGCTGGTATGCACCATTAACTTCAGATCGAGAACTTATCTGATAAGCTGAAGTGTTAAGACGTCCAAGCATACTTAAGGTTTAATCACTTGAATCAAAAATGGCAAGACCCCCACCCTTGTCAGGTTTACATATCCTGATTTTTTGAGATTTAATGAAAGTCAAAAAATCCCTTTCATCACTAGTGATATTTGATTTAGCCAATTTACTAGGTTTGTATTTATTGGACCGAACTAACTGACGTATATCAAGTTCACACACTTGCTCGAACAGTTGCAACACCGGATTTAGTGGTGGATTAAAAGTACTCGGTACATATAAAGGGCCAGTAACATGTGTAGGTTTACCTAATAACAACACAAGATTCAACTTCCTAACAAAAAGTTTAACATCGATGATAGTTCTAACCAGGTCTAGATTCTGTGTAGGGACAAAAGTAGTTCCTTTTGCCAACAAGTCAGCCATGTCCACAGTGATAGTAGAACTTGAGTAATTGTAGATTTTAAAGTCACGTAATCTGTTACAAATTAAAACTGGACCACAAGTTTGTTTAGGTACATTAAATAAATCATCTTCTACAACTGTCGAGGCATGTGAGTAACCATGGGGAGAGTCATGAATTACACTTAGATCTAAACTGGTAACAAAATAAGTGTTTATGTCGTTAGTGTGGCTCATATCAATAAAAGAAGTAGTGTGAACACCACGGTCACTTGCATGTTCAAATAGAACACCGCAAGAATGCCCCATGGCTACTTCTTCCACTTCTTGTTCCTGTTGGACCGATTGTTGTTTGAAGACCGAGAGCCTTGCTTCGGTCTTGCTCCCCTCCGCGTCTCCTCTTGAAAATCCTGTTTTTGATTGTGGTCACCTTGAGCCTGTAAGTTGTTGGCAGATTTATTGGCGTTGTGTATTCTTTCGCTCCGCCTGACTTCCATGTCATCTTCTAAGTCACTATGAATACTATCAGAAAGTTCAACAACCAAATGGTTGTCATTGTTAGAGTTCATGTGGCTAGAAGAAGCATGCACAACCCCTTGGCCCGAATTGACAGAATTAGATGGAACATTGTTGTTATGATGGCTAGACTTTAACCATACTTGGTCCGAAGATGGTTTAGGATACGCTACCCCATGTTCATATGCCTTTAAATCTCTGTTAACTTTTTTAGGTTTAATAACGTTCAACTTAACCATATGGTCGTTGATGCTGGAAAATACCCGACTGTATTCAAACTTGTAACGATCATAGTTAAGGTTAGATTTAATTCTTGTATCCAACTCTGCAACCACCTTAAACAGGTTGTCAACCCATAGCTTGTAGTGTTTCATAATGACCGCTAACAGTTCAAGACCCTGGAGGTCAAAGAGGTTGACCAATTCAATATAGAAAGGTGAACCCGACTCTATCCCTGTAGGGAAATGATGACATCTCAAGCCTTTAGGGACAACCTTTGATCTAACGCATTCCTCAAAGTAAGCAATTTCTAACTGCAGCTTTTTTATTTTAAATAAGTAATTGTCAAAAAGCTTTAAGTCAGATACTATAGTAGAAGTACCCAAGTTACCTGCATGAAGTGCATTCTGTGATGTACCCACATTGGTGTCACTGAAAAAAGAAGTGTCTTTCAACCAGAAATCCAAAGTTGTTTGACCAGGACTGGTGTTATTCAACTCACTGATTGCATTTGTTTCAGCAGGAACAGGTGTTTCCAAACCCGGTACTAGTGGAAACTGAATTTGCCGCTGTGGAAGTATTTGCCGGGTTATCGGCTGTGAAGAAGCCGGAGCAACAGGTTGTGTTTTGCTAGGCTGTACTGTTGATGTATAAGTAACGCCAGGATTCAAGGTTCCTGCCGGTGTATTACTAACACCGGAATTCGAAATAACTGCCAAATTTCAAGATCGGCTGTTGACATCACCAGATTGGCTAGGACCGAGGACAGGCACACGATTTCCAGGACTATCTTTAGCTTGAACTGAATCAGGCAACGGAGCTGTCAGCTCCCCGTTCCATGGTTGATTGTAGCTGTAAAGTAAGTGTTGGTTGCTATCCAAGACGTCGAGTCTATACATGATAGACTCAATTTGTGTAGTAAATGAATTAAAGAAAGACTCACAGTTACTGTTCATAGTGGCGGTTACAGGACGCCCCACTGCTGCATTGCACTCCATAAGGGTATTACCAATTCCGTTGTTCAGAGGAGTAGTTGCAGGGTGCCCCACTGCTGAGTTACGAAAAGCGCTTTAAACCTTGTACGTGTCTGTGTCTCAGTAAAACTTTTGGAACCACAACCTTTTGCTTGCTGATTTTTTGTTTACGAGTCTTTTGGTTGTTTGATTATTCAAAGTTCTTAACTAGTTTGTAGTGCATCAGGTGGAGCCACGAAGCTCGCTCTACTATCTTGACTGCAGTGGGTGTCTAAAGAAGCACCTGGTATGGACCTTCCCACCTTGGTGATGACCAATTCTTCTTCTTTATGACTTTTATCCACACCCAGTTCCCGGGTGTCACTGCCACCTCTGATGTCTCGGTTTGCTTTCTATCTGAAACAGAATTTGACTGCAACAGATTTTAGAATTCATGACTTTCTTCATAAATTCAGCTAGTGTAAAATCAGCTTTCTGGTCTGAGGACATGAGAAGTTTCCATTGGGGTGTATAATAAGCCCTTTGAAATAGTTTTTCAAAAGGAGTCAATCCTTTTACAGTCAGAACAGTTCTCATGCTCAACAGCGCCAGGGGCAAACAATACAGCCAATTATTTCCTGTCTCAGCTATTAACTTTCTCAATTTCTTTTATAATATACCATTATGCCTTTCAACTAGCCCTGCAGATTGTGGATGGTATGCACAATGATTTTTTAAAGAAATACCAAAATGCTTACTTAATTGCTATATGGTTTGGTTTACAAAGTGTGTACCATTGTCACTGTAGATCCTTTCCGGAATGCCAAATCTAGGGATGATTTCGTTGACAAGTACTTTTGCCACCCTGGCTGCATCTGGATTTTTGGTTGGAAAGGCTTCCACTCATCTGGAAAACATATCTATAATGACAAGACAATACTTCTTATTTTCACATTTGTTCACTTCTATGAAATCCATACAGATAGTGTGAAACGGATATGGTGGTGTAGGGAAACTCCCTTGCTTGGGCTTTAACGCCCCTTGTGCATGATGTTTGTTGCAAATTTGACACGCCAAACAAAATTTTTTTAGAGTAGTTTGTAAATCCGTACGTTGTGAACACCTGGTTCACCAGCTGTACCATCCCCCCTGTTGAGACATGGCACTGCCCATGGTTCAACAAAGCTGCATATCTAAACAAATTAGATGGTAGTATCGATTTCCCTTCTTTTGAGATGTACAGGCCCTTTTCAAGAATTGCTCCTCGTTTTACCCATCTTTGTTTTTCAGCTTGCGTAGTGAGTGTCTGCATTGTTTTTAAAATTTCTAAGTCTAAAATCTCAGAGGGTTGTAATTCCTCATTTAAAAGAAATACTTCTGTAGTTGCTTGTTTTGCAGCTGTATCAGCTCTCGCATTACCTTTTGAAATCCTATTTTGTTGCTTGGTGTGAGCTGTGCATTTACAAATGGCTACTTTCCGAGGTAACTGAATAGATTCTAAAAGATCTAAAATAAACTGTGCATGATTTATAGGTTTGCCAGTAGATGTTATCATTCCTCGGTTTTTCCACTGTTGCGCAAAAACATGTACAGTAGAAAAAGTGTACTGGCTGTCAGTAAAAATGTTTACACATTTACCTTTTGCTAAGATACATGCCCGTGTCAAGGCAATCAATTCTGTTGCCTGTGCAGATAAGTTGTGTGGTAAAGGTTTTGCTTCTATAATTTCAGTGTCAGAAACTACTGCATATCCTACTAGGTTCTGTCCTGCAGGACTCCTTTTTCACGAACCATCCACGTAGTATGTCACCTCGGCATGTTCCAAGGGGACATCCATGAGATCTTTTCTAGGTAGTGTCTTTTGCTCAATTACCTGCAGGTAGCGGTGTGGTGTGCCGTCTGCAGGGATCAGGAGCAGAGTAGAAGGGTTCAAAGTCATGCATTGTTCAATTGTCATATGAGGTTGGCTCAACAATATTGTCATACAGGAAAGATGCCTAGCAGGGGAAAGATATGCCACCTTTTCTTGTAGTAAAATAATTGCGACTGCATGAGGCACTCTCAAAGTGAGAGGGTGGAATACGACTACTGAGGCCGAAGCCTGTACTGCCATTGCAGCTGCAACTACTGCTTGTACACAGTGGGGTAAGGACCATGCCACTGGGTCTAGTTGTGATGAATAATAAGCAATTGGGCATTGCTTATCCCCATGCTGTTGTGTTAACACTGATGTCATATAACCTTGCTTACAATCTACAGTTTGGAAAAAACGTTTATGGTAGTTTGGTAATCCTAGAACTAATGAGGACGCTATTAACTGTTTCAGTTTGCAGAAAGCAGATTCTGCCTCTGGTGTCCATTGTAACAAATCCTGTGCTGCCATAGGCTTTTTATATATAAGGTCAGTTAGTGGTCAGATTCCAAAGCATAGTTTGGAATCCAGCTCCGGCAAAAATTAGTTGTACCCAGGAAGGACATAATTTCCTTCTTGGTAGTGGGTTTTGGTGCTTGCAAAATTGCTACTTTTCTGTCCTCATCTAATGTTCTACCTTCCTTGGATATTACATATCCCAGGTATTTGACTTATGTTTTCCAAAGCTGCAGTTTACTTTTATTTACCTTATGTCCTTCAGCGGCTAAGAATCGTAATAGCACTATGGTATCTTCTTTACAATCTTGCTGGGTGGGGGCTGCCAGAAAGATGTCATCAACATAAAGTAAAATCTGACTGCCTCTTGGTGGGGTGAATCCTGCCACGTTGCTTGCCATTTCTTGTGAGAATATTGTTGGACTTTCACAATATCCCTGTGGTAGTCACGTATATGTATACCTTTTCCCTTGAAATGTGAATGCAAACCAATACTGGCTGTCAGGGTGTATCGGTATTGAAAAGAACGCATTGCTGATGTCTACCACAGAAAAATACTTCTGTTGAGGTCTCAAATCATTCAACAGGGTGTGTGGGTCTGGCACCGTATGTGCCCTTGGTATTACTGCATCATTTACAGCTTGTAAATCTTGGACCATACGCGATTCTCCATTTGCTTTTTAAACTGGAAATAAGGGTGTGTTACATGGTGAATCGGGAGATTCTACTAGTATCTCTCCTTTAAGTAAGGCTGCTATAATAGGCTTTATCCCTGCCTCTGCATCTTTTCTTAAGGGATACTGTCTTTTTTGTGGTCTAAATGCTGACTTTGGCGTGATAGTAACTGGTCCCGCTGTATGAATAAGTCCTACATCTGATTTTCCTGTTGACCAGAGAGTTTCTGGTATATTCTGTAAGGCATTCTCTTCCTCCTTTAATAGGAGTGCTAATCAGCTTTCCTTGCTAGACTGCAAGTGCACGACTGGGTGGGTCTGAGTTATCCAATTCAACTTCTGTATTTGTATTCCCTGTTCTGACAGTCTAATTCTGTCTGTTTTCCCATCTCATGACTTTTTCTCCTAGGACTGCCCATTCTATATTTTTGTTCTTGGTTAAGCTAGCATGTGGTAATCGATTAGATTTATAAAGTGTAAAGAACTCCTGGGGAATGAACAGCTGGCTACACTGTTCCCTTCTGTGTCCCAGTACAGATTACGTAATATCAATCTGTTTGCATGATTTTTAAACAATTCTTACTCATATTCCTTATCAGGTCCTGGTGTGTTACAATAATACAGGGTACAGTGCAACAGGTGTTTCTTATCAATGTCAAGGGAGGGGAACTTGCTGATGGCTACATTCATTAATTCTTCGGTCACAGTCCCTGGACCAGTCATAGCCAAGTCCTGGCTGTACCAATAAAACATTACACCCTCCGACTGCACTGCAAAGGTATCAATTTGTCGCTGTGCTTCCATACCCTGCATGGTTGGGACTACTGCTATACCAAATAGTTGCATGAGGTCTCTGCCCAAGAGGTTTACTGGGCATTTTGCAGAAACAACAATTTTGCTTTTCTGAGTCAATCCTGAAACTGGATCAGTTATTGCAATATTATGGGAGAGGGGCTCCCAATACAGCTGTCCATTAGCTGCTTTTACCAGTATGTAATCAGGTGACTCCGTGTTTTCTGGCAGTTTGGAGGGATGTATCAGGGTTCATGATGCCCCTGAGTCTCACAAGAATTTGACTTCCCTCCCTTCTACCAAGAGTGTAACTTCTGGTTTCGTGTCTGCTAAATAGAGCTCCAAGCTCAATAAAGCCAGGTCTAATATTTCATCTTCTTCATTGTCACTAACTTCTTGCACTTCCTCTAGCTTTTCTGTCACATCCTCTACTCCCTCTATCACATTCTCATTTGTCCTTTCTTCGCTATCCCCTTCTAGTGATTCCTGACTACCATATAGTCAGTCCTCACCCTCCTTGTCTTCCTTGGTTGCCTTCTTATTTTTCCTGCAATCCTTTGCCAAGTGTCCCTTTTTACCGCATTTAAAACATTCACCCCTTTTCTTTCGCCCTTCAAAGTCCTCTGATCATTGATCAGATTGTTTATTTCCCTGTGCATTTTGCTTGTCTTTTTTCCCCGGACTGTACTACATAAACTTCTGCTCCATCTTCTACAGAAAATACTTGAGCTTTCTTTTTCTTTTTGCTATTAAAATGCCTTTCGGCATGCCTAGCATATTCAAGTAATGACTGTAACCTGCTTGTACGATGGTCTACCATGTGTTTTGTAATAAAACTGCTTATAGTTGCAATACTGCCCTTTAAAAATGCATTCTTTAACTGCTGTTCATATGGGGAATCTTGTGTTTGGCCTTCAGGAACCTGCATTCCACAGTGGTTATTAAAATATTCTAATAGTCTGGCATAATACCAGTCAATAGTTTCACCTTCTTGTTGGATGCATTGATTAATGCAAGTCCAGTCTGCCCTAGGCTTCCATTTTTCAGATGCGGTCTGTAAGACCTTTTACTCTGTTGTCTAATTCTGCGCTGCTATGTGGGAGGGGTCTTTGTACAGCATCACGGGGATTCCAGTTGCCACTAATCATGTGCCAATCTGGCCCCACAATTTGTCTAACTACTTTTTCTACCTCTTCTCCGTTTAGATTATAAGTCAGCCTCATTCCTTGTAAATCTTCAGAGAATTTTCTAAAATTAACTTTTGGATGGGGAATTCCCTCAGTGGCTTTCCAGATATCTTCCGGAGTCCAGGGTCTATACACTAAAATAGTTGGGTCCTGATTATCTTGTCCTGTCTGTGGATTGGATACTTCTATAAGTGGGCATATTTCTTCTTCACTCATAGATCGTGAATTCGTAACCATTTGATATAACTCGATGCCTTCATTTGAGTTACCTGCCCTTGTTCGAGACCTGGTCCCGATGGGATCTCTAATATATGGTTTTATTTTCATAATGCCTCTTTCTTCAGTGACCACAGGATATCGTGGGAGTGGACTAACCTGTTCACTTGCTTCATATTCTGGTAAGGGAGGCGGAGGTGCTGATGCTATTACTAAGTTATTGTCCTCCTTGTCTAAAAACATTGCTTTTGAATTTTTGTTCTTTTGTTCCCTATGGTTTACTTCCTCAATCCACCTGTCTGCCTGAGGAATTCCTAATTTACGTTGCTTTTTTACCCGACCTTTGGAATCGGTTTTGAACTGTTTGACAAGTTTGATAAGTGAGGATTTTTCTAATTTTCCGTCAAATTCATATTTATTAACCCATTTTGAATAATATTTAATTTTGTCGTCGCACTGCGACTGCATGTATTTTGCGTCTTCTGTTAACGGCGGATTTTGGTGTCTTTTTGTGCAATTATTACCCATTTTGTTCTACTCTTTTATCGTTACGTAACTTCTCTTATTTTTAACGTGGTACCATGGATTTTGTTATAGTCTCTTTAGAATGACTGCCTACTTATTCTGTTTCTCCTGATCTATGACAAGACAGTAATCTTTTCTGTCCCTGACTTGTAAGCAAAAATACAGTCTTGACAGAAACAATGCAAATCTAGTCCCTGATCTAAAACAGAAAACAGGAAAAGGTAGATTCACCTTACCTGAGCCTACGTGATTGATCACTTGATTCGCGGAGACCCTGTCCTTCAGTCGCAGATCAGAAAGTGGCTGGCCTCTTTTGAATGACAATTCAGTCGGAGGGCTTTTCAGATAAGAACCGATTTGGTTTCTTCCCCGTACGGTTTCAACCACCTGGCCCATCTGATCCGAGGTGAAGAGAGGGTTCCGGCTCGAGGGACCAATCTGTCAAAGGAAAAAACTTCAAAGGCCAATTCACATAAGGTTCAAGCAAGGTACCCTTTACTAACTTGCAGCAAGGAGACAAAGCATGCTGGCAGAATGGTTTGTCTGAACATTAATAATTAGTATGGCATTTTTATACAGTTCTTTCCATGTCACACAGAAATGTTACTTCTATTCCTGACAGTTAGACACAGCTTTCTGTCTTGTTCTACAGAAAATGTTACTAGACTAATTGCTGACTAGTTGAGAATAACTGCTGATTTACAAAACATTTGAGAAAAACAACCTGGCCTTGGGGCTTATTTTAGCCCACCACAAACTTTCAATTCTTCAGTTGTGCAGTTCTAATATATGTGTTAGATTTTGCCTAGATTCAAGGTACATTTCTAGCTTAGGTACAAGTAATGCTGACTACGGTTTATACTTTCAAGCATCCATTGTGTTCTGTATCAAAGCTTCTAGCAGCTGTGTACATTCTCATGGCATGAGCAGAAAATCAATAACTCTTTGTTAAGTCTCATGACACTAGTAGAAATGAAACACTTCTTATTATTTTCATGACCTTAGCAGAAATCAAATGCTTCTTAAGTTTCTAATAGCTGTGCAGATTCATGCAGTGTGAACAGAATAAATGTATTAACCCTTTTAAACCTCGCATATTACTAATACATATTTTTCTAACAGTGTACTTTGCCCCATGCTAGCCAAGCAGCCTACTGTGGTTTCTATTTCTCTTGCAACTCAATCCCTCCTACCTTCTAAGCCACCTGAAATATATTTCTGCCCACACACTTCTTTTATAGAATACTTTCCTATTCTGCTCTCACCCAAGCCAACCCCACTCTCCCTACGTTACACCCCACTAGCCTGCTGTACCTGGTACATCGAAGTACTACCTTTCTCCCCTCATTCTCTGTAGTATAGACTTACCTCTGATGTTTCTGTCCTTTCTGGTAAACTAACATATTTCCCCTAAAGCTGACTGATAGGTTTCTGTCAGACACCTTCTCTCCAGCTCTGCCTGCAACTCCCCCCTGTTCTACCTGCCCTTCCTGTTAGCTCCTGCCCTACCCCATTTTTCTGCTTCCTTCCTGCCCTTAGTTTATTTAGTGAGGCTGCGAATTGTGGCGCCATTTTTAAATTCCCCTGTTCTCCCACGCTGATCGGTCTTGCCTCAGGCTGCTGGCTTTGCCCGGTAAGTGCTGCACACATTTCAGGCTTATTACCACATATTTTCACAATTATAAGGTTTGTTGTGACACTGTTGTTTATTGCTACTTAGATTTCAATTGCTGCTTTTTTAACTGACTGTACACATACACTTTTGCTGTTTGCTGCTACTTAAATAGTGATTGCTGCTTATACATCGGCTGTTTACCTACAGTTTTGCTGCTTGAGAGGGCATGTATGCATGTCTGGCAGGTACGCTACATCCATGCCCCTGCACGTAAGTCAGTCCCTGTCTAATTGAATTGTACACCTCCCTAGTGTGGTCTGTAGGGCTATTTCTTGAGTGGGCTTCAAAGTGGTGTCTCGGAAGGGACGCATAAGATCCATAATTAGGCATATATTAGGTCAGTGGACAAAGTTACATGCCTTTGTAGGCTTCTAGACTCATAAGTCAGTCAACTTAGCGCTACTGCTGCTGGCCGCAAAATAAAGTTGACTGAGGACGTAGCACCTTTGTTTTAAAGTATCATGCCTTTGCAGGCTGTTTGTTACATCCGTAATGCTGATAGTTAAGCACTACTGCCGCTGACTGCAAACACGGATAACTGAAGACATTTCATGCAGTAAAACGCCTTGCAGGCTTTTTGCTTTACTCCATAGCACCACTGTACAAAGTACCCCACCTTTCTAAGCTGTTTGGTAAATTCCTAATGCAGATAGCTAAGCTTAACTGCTGCTGACCGCACATAAGGGTGTTTGTTACATTCGTAATGCTGATAGCTAAGCGCTACTGCTGCTGAATGCAAACACGGTTAACTGAAGACATTTCATGTAGTAAAATGCCTTGTAGGCTGTTTCTTTTACTCCATAGCACCACTGGACAAAGTAATATACCTTTCAAGGCTGTTTGGTAAATTCCTAATGTGGATAGCTAAGAGTTACTGCTGCTGACCGCATATAAGGCTAACTGAAGACTTTCCTCGCAGTAAACGCCTTTGCAGGCTGTTTGTTTAACTCCGTAGCACAGACTGAAAAATGCTATTGATGCTGACCGTTCCACTTCCTCATAGTGTCTATAGTCCTCTTTGTAATCCAGGACATTTCCCAAAGACATACGGAATTGTAGGCTGTTACTTAGCCAATGCATTCACATAAGTTGCCTAGATTATATGTTTTTATATAATGTTACTGTTGCCTGGTTTTATTGTAGTATAACATCTGTGTCAGTTAATAACTGCTACCAGGGTTAGTAGCTGTCTGGATTTGTCGTACTGTGAATGCTGTAATATTTAACTACTGCTGCAAGTATTTGTCATCATTACTTGGTCTAGCTCCAGTAGATACTAGGGTTAGTAGTTGCCTGTTTCTGCCCTACTGTGACAATTGTATTATGTATCAATTGCTGTAAACTCTTGTTGTACTAGCTCTGTTAGATGTACTGCTAGCTCTTTTTCTTAGTGTTGTGTTCCATGTCTGCAGCCTTCTTATCTTATGTTTCTTTCTTCACCCTACTTCTCTACACTCCTTTTCCCCCCTTTCTTTCCCACTGAGACTACTTTCCTACTCCCCTGCTCAACTAATATTTGTGTTTGTTCTGCTCTTCTCCCTACAGCTGTGTGTGCTGCACACCACCCTATTTACTTCATCCTAAGAAATCTCCCCTCTAAGGAATTCTGCTACGGGACTCTGCCAAACCCTCTGAAGTGCTCCAAACAGATAACCCCATTGCTGAAACTCTAATAGTGTATGTATTGTCATTGTAAACTTAATTCTGCTACCTGTTCCTCACTATTGTGTTGCCTGTACTTTTCCCCATTCTAGCCAAGCAGCCTACTGTGGTTTCTATTTCTCTCGCACCTCAATCCCTCCTACCCTCTAAGCCACCCGAAATATATTTCTGCCCACACACTTCTTTTATAGAATACTTTCCTATTCTGCTCTCACCCAAGCCAACCCCACTCTCCCTACGTTACACCCCACTAGCCTGCTGTACCTGGTACATCGAAGTACTACCTTTCTCCCCTCATTCTCTGTAGTATAGACTTACCTCTGATGTTTCTGTCCTTTCTGGTAAACTCATATATTTCCCCTAAAGCTGACTGATAGGTTTCTGTCAGACACCTTCTCTCCAGCTCTCCCTGCTCCTCCCCCCTGTTCTACCTGCCCTTCTTGTTAGCTCCCACCCTGCCCCCTTTTTCTGCTTCCTTCCTGCCCTTAGTTTATTTAGTGATGCTGCAAATTGTGGCGCCATTTTTAAATTCCCATTCTCCCACGCTGATCGGTCTTGCCTCAGGCTGCTGGCTTCGCCCGGTAAGTGCTGCACACATTTCAGGCTTATTACCACATATTTTCACAATTATAAGGATTGCTGTGACACTGTTGTTTATTGCTACTTAGATTTCAATTGCTGCTTTTTTAACTGACTGTACACATACACTTTTGCTGTTTGCGGCTACTTAAATAGTGATTGCTGCTTATACATCGGCTGTTTACCTACAGTTTTGCTGCTTGAGAGGGCGTGTATGCATGTCTGGCAGGTACGCTACATCCATGCCCCCCGCACGTAAGTCAGTCCCTGTCTAATTGAATCATATACCTCCCTAGCATGGCCTGTAGTACTATTTCTTGAGTGGGCTTCAGAGCGGTGTCTCGGAAGGGACTCATAAGCCCCATAATTAGGCATATATTAGGTCAGTGGACAAAGTTACATGCCTTTGTAGGTTTCTAGACACATAAGTCACTCAACTTAGCGCTACTGCTGCTGGCCGCAAAATAAAGTTGACTGAGGACATTGTTTACAGTAAAACACCTTTGCAGGCTGTTGGTTTAACTGCGTATCGCCTTTGTTTTAAAGTATCATGTCTTTGCAGGCTGTTTGTTACATCCGTAATGCTGATAGCTAAGCGTTACTGCCGCTGACCGCAAACACAGATAACTGAAGACTTTTCATCCAGTAAAACTTTTTGCAGGCTATTTGTTTAACTCCATAGCACCACTGTAGAAAGTAACCCGCCTTTCTAGGCTGTTTGGTAAATTCCTGATGTGGATAGCTAAGCTTAACTGCTGCTGACCGCACATAACTTCAACTACCCCACCATTAACTGGGAAAACTACTGGTGTACCAACTCTTTAGCTCAATGCTTTCTGGAATTCATAAACTCCAATGCCCTGGATCAACTTATCCACATCCCCACCAGGGGCAACAATATCCTAGACCTAGTCATTACCAACATGAGTGACCGGTATTCCACACCTGAAGTCAACTCCTCATTGGTCCAATCCAACCATAAGCTAATCACCCTTGATATCCACATCCCGCCCCCACCCCCATTAAGGAAACCATGGTAAAAAATTTATCCAAAGCCATCTTCATGCTTCTTAAGACAGAAGTGGTGAACTTCATGACACCCATGCAGATGGACAATACAGTTACAACTGCTAAATCCTACACAAATGCACTCTATAAGCACTTACACGAGTGCATGGATCGTGCTATCCCAAACAGAAACAAGACGCTATCCTCCAAAAAAAGGAAGCCAATCTGGTAGTCTCCTGCCATAAACAAACTGTACAACAGAAGGAACAAACTGTTGCAAAAGAGAGTAAAATCCCATGAGTGGAGGAGCTCCCTGGTCAACCTCAGTAAGAAGCTGAGATCCCTTATAAGACCCTCCAAAGCTAGCTACAAAAACAAAATCACCACTAATTCTAAGGATAACCACAAAGCATTCTATAGCTATGTCAAGAATCTCGATGGCAACACCCAGATCTGCTCTGAGTTACAGCACAATGGCATGAAAATTACAGAACCAACTGATATTGCCAACATCCTGGCAGATAGGATCAGTGCTAACTTTAACCACCCACCCCCTAAAGGGCCCATATCTATACAGGAAGAATTTAGAGTCCCTGTAATCACAACTACACAGGTAAAAGCTGCACTCTCTAAAGTCAAAAACACAGCATCCATGGGACTGGACAACATCCCAGGCTGCATTTTACATGAACTTTAGAATGAACTGGCTCCCCACTTAAGCGCCATGTTGAATAATAGCCTCACATCAGGCTTTGTGCCCACTGAATGGCACACAGCAACAGTTATCCCACTCCATAAAGGGGGAGCCACCTCTGATCCCGGGAACTATCAACCTATTAGCCTGATGAGCCTGGTCTGCAAGGCCATGGAACGTATCATAATGGAACTCATAAACAAAGACATTGGTAACCTCCAAACTCTGGATCCCACCCAGTTCGGGTTTGTGAAAGGCAGATGATGCCTCCTGAACCTGATCGACTTCTTTGAGGCAGTCACCAAAGCTGTAGATGAGGGTAAGGTGGTTCACACAGCCTTTCTTGACCTTGCCAAGGCTTTCAACACCATCCCTCTTTCTGGAATTATAGCTAAACTCTCACTAAGCTAGGTATAAATCCCTATGTCACAAGATGGGTTGCCAACTGGCTCACTGACAGAACCCACACTGTAAAAGTTGCAGACTCCAAATCTGACCTCAAAGCAGGAAAGTGGAGTAAGTGGAGTACCACAGGGATCCATCCTGGGACCTCTCCTGTTTGGTATCTACTTCTCTGAAGTACAGACTAACACAGAAGGCCTCTGGCTAGCAAAGTTTGCAGATGACTGCAAACTAGGAGCCATAGTCAAGTCTCAAATGATGTGGACATCCTACAGGAGGGTCTCACTGAGACAGACGCCTGGTGTCAGAGCCATGGCCTCAAGCTCAATGCCAAAAAGTGCAGCGTCATCCTCTCTGGTAAAATCTCTGTACCCATGAACTACCACATAGGCAGCAATCTACTTAACACCGAATGTGAGATGAGACCTTGGGACCCAGGTGGACAGTAGTCTCTCCTTTGATAGTCAAATCGCCACAGTACTCAGAAAGTCCTTCTACTTGGCACACCTCATCATAAAAGGGTTCCCATCCAGGAAAAAAGAGGTCATTATTCCCCTCTACTCGACACTCATTAGACCCATTATGGAGTACAACGCCCCTTTTGGAATGTACCTCACAAGACACCTGCAGCAGCTGGAAAGGCCACAGAAGTACCTCACAAAGAGGATTACTGGCCTCAAACAAATCCCCTACACTGATCATCTCATAAAACTCCAGCTTTACTATGTAGCATATCACCTAATCCGAGGTTATCTGTGCCTAACATATAAAGCTATGTCAAACCCAGAGCTGTTGGACATGCTACACCTAAAGAAATCCCAATCCCTCCGAGCTACACACTTTAGGGACCTAAACCTTGTTACCACAATAAACAGGACATGCTGGAGGGATAGATTCCTGTCCCAGTGACTTCCCATACTATGGAAAAGGCTACCCATCTATGTCAAGCAAAGTTCTTCATTAGCACTCTTCAAGAAAAATCTTGACGAGTGGATAGGAAATAGGAAATACACCCTAGAGATCACTTCTGTGTCTCTGCTCGACAGTGGCACAGGAAAATAACTTTCTTGGGTTGTGTAGCCTGCTTTACCTGGTACATCGAAGTACTACCTTTCTCCCCTCATTCTCTGTACTATAGACTTACCTCTGATGTTTCTGTCCTTTCTGTTAAACTCACATATTTCCCCTAAAGCTGACTGATACATTTCTGTCAGACACCTTCTCTCCATCTCTTCCCGCTCTGTTCGCCCTGCGGGCTCACTCTGCTCCCCTACCCTGCCCCCAATTCTCACCCATCCTCAGTACATCTACATTTATAGCTCTCTAACCACTCCCACACAAAACCTACCCATCACACCAAGTCCCTCCCTCCCTCTACATCCTATTACTATCCTATACCTATTGCCTTACATCAACCCACTGCCCACTACTTGCATCACCCTTCGCCCTTCTATACCCTCTGAATACACCCTCACACATTCCATTCAAATCCTCACCTCTCAAAGTTATTAACCATCTCTCTTCCTACACTTCACTCTTACTTAACTCACACTTCTGTCTCCCACCATGCAAACAAAACCTACCTATACTCTACTACCCTTATTTCTAAGCCTAATTCTGTTCCGCCTACTTTACCTTACTTGTCTCCCACAGCTTCAGTACTCTCCCCCCTTTCACACAACTGCAATTTACATTAAAAAGACTTTCCCTCTACAGCCCAAGCCTCCCCCCACCTCTACAAACATAATGAATATTTTCTATTTCAAAGGAAGCTCTTCCTTACTCCTAGTAAACCACTTCCCATACCCACCAAATTCACCTCATTAGATGCCAGCATCTCCACCTATGACCCATCAGAACATAGATACCTATCCATACTCTACCTAAAATGTACCGCCCTCCTCCTCCATTCTGGAGACATACACCCTAACCAAGGGCCTGCACACAACTCCACCTCCAAACCACATTCACATAGCTCTTCCCTTCACCACAAATCTATTCTCCTTGCCACACTTAATGCCAGGAGCCTATGTAATAAAACTTCTTTTCATGCCTGGATCTCTCATAACAAACCTGATATACTCTCCATCACAGAAACCTGGCTAAAACCACACATAAAAGATACCGAAATTATGCCCCTTAACTATAAACTTATAAGAAATGACAGACCCCAAAAGAAAGGTGGAGGAGTGGCCTTACTCTTCTCCTCCTCCTTACCAGTAACACCATATACTAAGCCCATACCCTCATTTGACACTGCCGAGTTAACCCTCGCCCTTCTCAAAGTTAACAACAACAAAAGTTTATGCATTGCCTCCGTGTACATTCCACCTGGTAACAGTATCCCTATACTGGAAGATATTTTTGCCTGGTTCACCTCCAACATAAACAATGAGACAATAATCCTAGGAGATGTCATTATAAACCGGCCATCCATTGACTCATCTAGCCCTTCTCAAAGTATCAACCTATATCAATTCACACAGCTAATTAAAACCCCTACTAGACCAAATAAAGATTACATCACAGGTAGTATCCTTGACTGGATACTAGTCTCCCACCCAAACCGAGTTTCTGATAGTGGTACTCTCGCAGACCCCCTTAGTGAACATCTCCCTGCCTATATACGCCATTCCCCCCCACCCTCCTCTTTCAGCACAAACACATTATCACCCACAACATGCAAAACTTCAACCCCCTTATGTTCTCTAATGCCTTAAAACAGATAGACTGGAACCCCCTAAAGTCCCTCCCTTTAGATGCCGCAGTCTCACTTTTCAATAAAATTTTCTCTGATATACTTAACCACTTCGCCCCCAGTAGAACCAAAAGACTTAGATCTAAAACATCCCCCTAGCTAACTAAAGACACAAAACTACTTATGCATCACCGAGATAAAATCTGGAAATACTATCAAAAATGCAAAACTCCCAACTCTCTTGCCGAATACAAGCAACTGCGTAATCAAGTAAAAAAACAAATAGCCACTGACCGCAAATCCTACTACCTTAAACTTCAAAATAACCACAAAACCAACCCCAGAAAATTTTGGAACAGTATTTCAGCAATACTATCCCCAGGCAAAAAAGAGAATCCTTGCCCTGACCCAGACACACCAGACCTCCACCTAGCCA
The DNA here is from genome assembly GCF_019279795.1 of Protopterus annectens. Taxonomy (NCBI): domain Eukaryota; kingdom Metazoa; phylum Chordata; order Ceratodontiformes; family Protopteridae; genus Protopterus; species Protopterus annectens. The sequence continues at coordinate 1,714,051,196 of NC_056743.1, read as the reverse complement.
CTCAATTCAAGTCCTTTTTCTTTGACTCCATAGGCAAACTCACTTCTTCCTTCCCTAACAATAACCCCCCAGCATAACTGATACCAAAAACTCAATACCCACAAACCCTAAGTCCTCCCCTTTTACTCTCAAATCCTTTACTACCCACACTATAAAAAAGCTCCTACAAAAGTTAAAACCTTGCTGTAATGCCCCATATGACATTCCATCCAACTTTCTCCAACTAGCTGCTGATGGCATAGCCCTTCCTATCAGCATCCTAATCAGTTGCTCCATTCAGGAATCCTATGTACCATACCTCTGGAAAAAAGCTTTCATCATCCCCTCCATAAAGGAGGTCCAAACTATTCAATCTCCAACTTCCGCCCTATTGCTATCCTATCCCCTATCTCTAAGATACTTGAAAAATGTATTCACCTCCAACTATTTACCCTACTTACTGGACAACCATCTACTAACTCCTACCCAACATGGGTTTAGACCAGGACATAGCACCACCACTGCCTTTTCTCCTTCCTCAAAATCATTAACTCTGCTCATGACTCTGGGAACATAGTTTCTACCCTCCTCCTCGACTTATCCAATGCTTTCGACATGGTCTCACATGAGCTTCTGCTTTCTAAACTTGCCCATTTTAATCTCTCCCCCTCCTCTATCAAATGGTTCTCCAGCTATCTCTTAGCCAGGGAACAAGCTGTAAAATGGAACTACTGCACTTCCTCTTTTATTCACACTCCAACAGGTGTACCCCAAGGCTCCAGTTTGGGTCCTTTACTATTTAACATTTTCATCAATGATTTCCACCAAAAGATCCCCAATGCTAAACTGGTGCAATACGCAGATGATTCCACTATCATCTGCTCAGCCAAAACTCTTCCCTCTCTAATAAACCTTACTCAAGAGGTCTTCTCCTGTACCGAGTCCTGGATGCTTGACAGTCATTTAGCCCTAAATGCCTCTAAATCCAAAATAATGATCTTTACCCCTTCTAGATATACTACAGTTGACAAAGCATCCTTTTCTATACTTAGCCTAAACAAAACATCTATTGAAATAGTTTCCCATACAAAACTTCTGGGCGTCCTTATCGATGACCATCTAAAATATGACATCCACCTACAAACCAATATTAAAAAGATTCAGCAAAAACTTGGAATACTTTATCGACACAGATGCTACCTTTCACTGTCTTCTAGACAACTCCTATCTACCACCTACCTCCTACCCTCCTTTTGTATGGAGCTCAACTACTCTCTAACCTCTAATCATCCCTAAATTCTAAACATTCCTCATGCTATAACAAAATTTCAAAGTTTGCCACAGGATCCAAATCCTCTACTCACCATTGCAACTCCCTACATGCTCTAAATTGGTTGGAACTCCCTGCCTACCTAAATTTCATTCAACTAACCACAGCACACAAGCTGATTTTTAAACCTTCTAACTCTCCATCACTCTCCTCTTCCCTAAAACTTCACCAACCACATAAAACACTTAGATCCACAAATCAGAACCTCTTAGAACTTTACAAGCCATTACACGCATCAGGGCAACTTCTACTATCATTCTCCCTTGCCAGATTATGGAACTCTCTTCCCCCTCACATTAGAACCAGGCCTAAGCTACCCTCCTTTAAAACCCTACTCCACTCTCACCTATCCTCCCTCTGGAAGTGCTCCTGTACCTATCCTACCTGATTCCTAACACCTATCCCTATTCTATTCTACTCAAGTCTCTGCCACAACTACAATTCATCTCTAAATTCCCTTTGCCTAAATACATGTATTGTATTTATATGTACATGAATTTATTGTTTTTGTAAATATCTTAGAAGTGATTGACTCAGCTCATACATTTCAAAATAAGTAAAATCTTGTCTTGCTGTATATTGAATGTTAAACTGTTTTCTTATATGCTGCACTAATTACATTGTATATTGTCTTTTTGTCTGGAGCTTTTCTCCTCAGGCCTCCATTAAAAACAGAATACCTTGGCCCAATGGACTTTCCCGGTTAACAAACTGAAATAAATAAATACATAAATAAAGCCTGTATAAGCTCATTCAACTAGGTCCATGGCAACTTCTTCATTCTTTCTCTCCAGAACTTCCATGGACAACATATGTGCAGCAGCAACTTGGGCTATGCCCCATGCCTTTATTACTCATTACAAATTGAATCTGGTTTCCACAGGTAGAGCATCATTTGGTTCAACTGTGCTCAGGAATATCCTTACATAGAGTCCACCTAGGATTGTTGGTAGCTGGGTACTCTGTCCCATCAGTTGAGGATACAATGAAAATTGACAACATCGGATAAAGAAGTTATGTACTTACAATAAAGTTCCATCTGTGTTGTCAATATTCATTCTTCCTCAATTTCCTGCCCCCCAGCCCCCCAGCCCCCATCCCTTCTCTTCATAAACTTCTGGATGAATGAGCTGTTAAGAGTAACATCATTGTCCTTTATATTGAGCTCCAGATATAATTATTTCCTTTCTGGACCAAATAGAAGGTTACAGCTCCTAGTTTTCTGCATGTTAAAAAAATTATTTTCTGGTAAAATCAGCAAACAAGATCTGCGGTAGGTTAGGGTTGGTGCATTGTGGGTAAGTGAGAAGCTGGAGAGCTTTTGGATTACCACAAGTTTTAGTAACAGCCAAGTCAGATCTGAGGATTGGATCTGAACCCATCAGTTGAGGAAGAATGAAAAAGGACCACACAGACGGAACATTGTGGTGAGTACAAAACTTTTTTTCATCAAGAAAGTGAAACTTTTGCAGATAATCTTCAAAACTACTATGTTATATCATCTGACCATCAGATTCAACTCGGCCACTTTTTCCAGCTCGTGGAACACTGAAACTCTTGAGCTCCTCCCTTACCCATAGTGCACTAGTCCCCTACCATACCTCAGATCTTATTTGCCACTTTCACTTACGGATGTGGATGCTATTAGCTCTTAAGCAGCAGCAACTTTTATGTGAGTAAAAGCAGAAATTTCTGTCTTTAATCTTTTCTCTTAGTAAAACTCTTTTTCTACGTATCTATCTTAGTATTTCTTTTTTGTTTTGTTTTTTGTTTTTTTGGATATGTCACTTTGGATCTGATCTCCCCCAAGCCTAGATCCAGTATCTTCCCATCTCCTTTTCTGAAAAGGTGTCACCATTTCTAGGGCTTTTTTCAATAGCATCATCTTCTCATTCCTTAAGAAGTCTGACCAAAGTTGATGAGGACAGGATGATGGAATTTCTCTCAATGCAAATTCAAATGGGGGTTCTCCTGACTTCTACCAAATCGGGTTCCAGAGACCTTTGTGAGTACTACCCCACCTATTTTGTCTCCTCCTTTGATCTGACCTTTGGTTGCACAGCAGTTGGTTCTGAGAAACCCAGATCTATCCATATCAGATCCAAAGATCATTGTATCTTCTACGCAGATTCTATCTCTGAGTGGACTGGCTCTGAGCATTTTGGAGCTGGATGAGTCTCAAAGCCATAGTGTTCATGCTGGATCTGAGGTTTGTAGTCAACTCCGAGGTTGTCGGAGCCATCACTGCCCCTCGGAGCTTTGGCACTGGACAACTTGGCTCTGACCCCTGCTTCGAGTGGTTTGCCCTCAGGTTGAAATGAGCTGACAGTCCAGAAGAATGTCTTCTCAGAGCTGTCGGTCCCTTTCTGTCTAAAACATTCAGCTTTTGGAGAAGTGGAGAGAGTTTTCTCTGCTCCAAGAGAAAGGATGTATCCACCCTCCTCAGCTTCTACTTGCTAGACCCAGTTGGCTTTACATCTTGAGCCTCAACTTCCTGCACCACAGGGACAGCCAGCCCAAAGTCTCCAAGATACCCAACAGGGCATAGTGATATCTTCCAATACTTCCCCAGAGCATCCCACTGAAGAAGTCCCTAGGAAGAGAAAGTGCAAAGGAGATACTTACTCTCCTCAAAAGTCTGTCATGAAGGATACTGATTTTGATGAGGGGGAAGGGTCCCCAAGATCACCACCTAATGACGTCTCATTTGGAGATGTACTAGAGATCCTCAAGCAAAGGAGTGTTTGGTCTACTGACAACCCTTCCCAAGAGGAATCCGTATTCCTTGAAGCCTTTGGGGCTAGACCATCTACCTCCTGGGTGACTCCACCCACCAATGAGCTTATTGATTTGATCTCTCAACAGGTGTGGAAGGTACGTGATTCCATCCCAAGAGACCAGATATGATAATGGCACCACCCAAGGATAGGAAATTTTGGAGCAAAGTGGCACCAGTTGGCATGGTCCCAACAGTGGCTACAAAAAAAGCAACTTGCAGAACAAAGTTCCTCTATTCCTCTCCCTAAAAGGGAGTCTAGGGCACTGGATAGATTCAGGAAGTGTATTTATGCTTCAGTGACTTTTGTACTTCATTTGCTGAATTATTTGGCAACTTTGTCAGACTCGAGAGGAATTTGATTAAAGATTTTATCAAATTCTTCTCTGGGCCCATTACTTGTGAGGTGGAGAGCTTTGTTGCCTCACAGCTGACTACCCTGAAGACTATTTCAAATTAGTCCTCGAGGTTTATCTCACATGCAGCTTAAGGTACCTTAAGGGCAGCAGGTTTAGGCATTTCCATTAGGAGGCACACCTGGATGCACCTGTGTGATTTTGCAGAGCCCATCAAGTCTTTCTTTGTCAATGGTCCCTTTGATGGAAGTTCTTTATTTGGCCCCAAGGTTAAAGACACATTATTCAAGTGTGGGCAGGATGTTAAGACTCTGTCTGCTGTGGGCATAGTTTTTTGACTCCTCAATGGACCTTTTCTAGAAATCAACAAAGTGGTCAAAAATGTGGCTCAGAAAGTCCCCAGGTCTCTTCCAAGATCCATGTGGAGATAGCTCCCCCAGGGGCAGAGGGAGGAGCTCTAACAGAAGATGCTACCAGCATGGCAGAGGAGGCCCACGAAACCAAGGGTCCAGAGACACTTTCTCTGACAGATCCTACCAGTGCTCCTGAAAGGATGCATGATTATCTGCCTCTGGATGCAGTTGAGGGTCGTTTATCCCTGCAGCAGAGAGCCTGGCTAGAGATTACAAAAGATTCTTGGGTGCAGAGGATTATTTTCAGAGGTTATATAATACCCTTTTCAGTACCCCCTTAACAGTAAACAAAATTCCTGATGTTCCACCGAGTCAGAGGAAAGCAGCAACACTAGAAATAAAAAAGCTGCTAGAAAAAAGAGTCATCAAAGAGGTTCCTCCAGACCAGAAAGAGTCTGGAACTTACTCAATATTCTTTTTAGTGCCAAGGAAAATAGGGGACAGGAGACCAATTTTGGATGTCGGCAATCTGAACAAGTCAGTTCAGTACAGCAAGTTACAGATGGTCATGGTTAAGTCCATTCTGCCTTTTCTGCACAAGGATGACTGGATGTGCTCATTAGACCTTCAGGATGTGTACTGTCATATAAAAATGAACAGATGATCCAGAAGATTCCTACACTTCCAGCTAGGAGCCAGTCACTACCAATTCAGGCTCTGGTCTCATCACAGCCCCCAACGTGTTCACCAAAGGCATGCAGTAGTGGCAGCTCACTTGAGATTGCAAAGATTCTGAGTGTTTCCTTACTTACATGAATGGTTCATAACAGCTCCAACCAGGCATCTTCTGACCAAATCACGAGATTGCATATTCCAGGTATGCTCTCACCTGGGAATTACTGTCAGTCACAACAAATCTCAACTACAACCAACTCAAACATTGGAGTGCATCAGAGCATTGTTCAACACAGTCTCCTTGACAGCCTCCCTTCCTTCACTAAGGGTACAAACCATATAATTCCAAGTCATAAATTGATCATCCAAAATTCTTCTGAATCAGCTCGATCGATTCTTCAAGCAGTAGGGTCAGTGTCTGCTGTGATAGTTTTGGTTCCATTAGCAACATAATGAGAATTCTCTAGTGGAACCTAGAGACTCAGTGGTATATTCTTCACCAACCTTTGTCCACCCAAATCAAAATAACTCAGGTATGCAAAAATGACCTCCTTTGGTGGATTTACTCTGATCAGATAATGCAAGGTCATCCCTTCACTCTCCGTCAGCCCAAGGTCATACTTACCATGGACTCTTCCCAAATCGGTTGGGGGGCACTTCTTAGGTAAGACAGTTCAAGGCACATGGTCCCCTGAAAAGGCCAATTTGCATATCAGTGTCCTAGAAATGAGATCTGTCCTCCTAGCATTGCAGGCCTTCCAAGACACTCTCCTTTCTGGGACTATTGTGATTCAGGTGGACAGTATGTCTGGTGCATCAACAAACAAGAAGGAACCAAATCTTACCCCCTGTGTCAAGAAGCTTTGAAAGTGTGTCAATGGGCGATCTCATCCAATAGTTTTTCTCATAACAATGCACATTCTGGGGAAATCCAACATGATAGCAGACAAGTTAAGCAGTTCCATTCGAATACCTCACAAGTGGTCACGCGACATGAAAGTGGCAGAAACGATTGTCCATTGATGGGGCTAACCTTTTAAAGATTGCACTCCCCCGTGGGATTTGAATTTGGTTTTACAATTTTTGACCCAATCCCCTTTGAACTGTCAGCTAAATGTGAACTAAAATTTTTAACCTGGAAGATTGTCTTTTTAGTGGCTATTACTTCTGTTAGAAGAGTCTCAGAACTTCAAGCCCTATCTTCTAAGCCTCATTTGATTTTTCTTTAGAATAGTGTATCCTTATAAACCAACCCATCCCTCCTTCCTAAGGTGTTGTCAGAATCCAATATCAATTAAGCTATCAACCTCCCAGTTTTCTTTCCAAATTTCACAAACAAAAGAGAGTATATGTTGCACCTACTGGCTGTTCACAGACAGTTATATTTTTATCTACATAGGACAAAAATGTTCAGGAAATTAGACCAATTATTTGTCTCCTTTTTGGATTAAAAATTGGTCAAATGAGTTACTAAAGTAACTTTAGCTAAATGGTTAACTGAATGTATTTACTTTGTTTACAAACAGTTGGGTTTGTCTTTGCCAAAACCATTAAAGGCTTATTATACTAGGTCTCTGGCAACTTCTGTATTTTTATCCAGATCATTCTTGGACAATATTTTTGCAGCTGTAATTTGGGCTAATCCTCTTACCTTTATTGCTCATTATAAATTGGATCTGGTCTCTAGGGGAAGAATGGCCTTTGTCTCAGTGGTGCTCAGGTATATTCTTCCTTAAAGTCCTCCCAGGATTTAGGTAGCTGGGGACTCTGTCCCATTTGTTGAGGAATGAATGAAAATGAAAACATCAGATAAAGAAGTTATGTACTCACCAACACGTTCCATTTGTGTAGTCCATTTTCATTCTTCCTCAACTCCCCTCCCTCCAACCCCTACCAATTTGACTTCTGGAAGGAGTAGAAGATGCTAAAGTAACCAATGATCCTTTATTTGAGCTCCAGATACTGTTATCTCATATACTTGTTATTTGTTAACTACTATATAGTCTAAAAGGTGAGCAAACAAGATCTGAGGTATGGTAGTGGTCATTATGGATAAGGGAGGAGCTCAAGAGTTTCAGTGTTTCACAAGCTGGACAAAGTGTCCGAGTCAGATCTGAAAGTCAGATCCAAATCCATTTGTTGAGGAAGAATGAAAATGGGTAACACAGATGAAACATTATGATGAGTACATAACTTATATTTTCCCATTGATGAACAATTTAGAATTTATATGCAGCTGCTGCATAAATTCATCTTAAAAATAATGATTGGGATTTACAAGTACGCATCTCTTAGATTAAGAGAAATATACCTTACAATTTACAGAGCATGATACTCAAAATTTAACATATCATTCCTTAAAGACTGGAAATTTGATTAGGACAGTAATGGCAGCTCCTCTATTAAAGAACTACTATGTACAGTGAGAAATATTTGTTCATGCCTCCCTGCAAGGCATGAAAACAACAGCATTGAGCCCTTACTTCTAATTGAATTTCAATGAGAATTACTTTTCAAGCCATTATATATATATATATATATATATATATATATATATATATATATATATATGTATAGATTCGTATCACTTCACTGAAAGACCATTTCACTGACACCCATTTCACTGAGACCAAATCGCCTAAAGTTCATTTCACCTGAACTTAAAAGAACTTGAATGGATTGTGAGACTCAGGGCTAGTATGGGGAAGGGTCTCAATGACAAAATGAATATTAAGCACATTCTCTTAGGGAAGAGACCTGTTAAAGTGACATTTTAATGTATAACATTTTAATGTGTAATGTTGCATTATGGTTTATACATGGTTTTGTTACTTAATTTATAAATGAGTTGTTTTATATGGTGTATTTGAATATAAAATGATGTGTGACTTTAAACGAAGGTGGGGTTTTAATCAATGAGCATAGTATGGTATATAAAGGAATTTTTTGTTTCATTTAATTGTCTGTTGAAGTGGCTTGGTCCACGAAAACGCTCACCTTTTGTTGTCTGTTGTGGATTAAATTGTTTTAATTTATATATAGCCGTGGCCTGTTGCTTCCTTTGTTTTTATGTTATTGGACTGTTTTTTGGAAGTACAGCTTACCAGCATCACTTGTCTTCTGCTTTTCTTGATTTTGTTACAAGTGTTGTTTGGACATGGCAGAAGGTAATTTACTAGTGGAAGGGCCTGAACAAGCTACCATTTCCAAGGGAGGAAGTGATTGAGATGTTGGACACTTAAGGAGATTTGTTGAGATTAAGGAGAACCCTCTGCTTAACCAAGAAATGACTGTTAACATGTTGCTGCCTAATACTAACAGTGAGTATGATTCAATGGCTTTAAAGAAAGTGTTTCAAATTGGACAATGATTTGCATAAATTTAAACGCCTGCAGTCACAAAGACTTTACTTTGAAGCTTGCCTGCAATTAAATATTGTCCCTCATGGTTTGCGGGTATTAAATATGCCTACATATGGTACTTTGTATCCAGATTTGCTGGCAAGATGGCAATGCATTAACATAGAAACAAGCCGCAAATACATGCAGCTGTTAATTGACTATTTTAAGTCTGAAGAGGCTCAACTCTCTGATAATGTATATAAAATGCAAGAGGAACTATATGAGAGGTTCCCAAAATCTGTGGTTGACATTAATCTTGATAACTTAATTGAGACTGTAAGCATGTGCGAGCGGCAATTGCTTGCTTATAAGAAAAAGAAAATATTGAGAGACAATGAGGATTTTGTGAATGGGTGGGTGTTCGCTTGGCCTAGAGAGCGGACTGGTCAAAATTCTACCACCAGGAACTATCAGCACTCAATTACAGTGACGCATCGAGAAGTGACTCAGACAAGTGAAGGAGATGATATAGCAGCACTCAGGGAGGTGGAACCGGTGGATTTAACATCTGACACAGGCACGACACTTGCACATGACACAACTAGTAATGCTGCAAGGATTGGTACTATTGCACAGGAAGGAGTAGGCACACACATTCTTCTTGTTGTGTTTTGTCCCATTAATGGGCATCCCGAGGTCCATCATGACAGTGGGACTGATATGCCCTCAACTTCTAGTGGAGCACGCAGTAAATACAGTGATGTGATTACTTTTCCATATACCGCAGGGCCTTCACAGGTTACGACAGTTACTGCATTGACTACACCATATCCCATATGACAAGCCCCTTTTCATGATAGTTTGCAAAGCAGAGGTCGCATGAAAAGGAAGGCATCTCAGGAGGAAGAGCAGCAACCGATGACCATCAAGAAGATGTGGCAACAAGGGGGAAAACTTTAGTATGGAATATTTCACTGGGGGTGCTCACAGAAATTAAAGACAAGCTACTGAGTAAAGGCATGTCCTTTATACCGACTAATAAAATGACAGTGACTGATAACATTTTGGAAATGAAAGCCTTTATACGGAATGTAATGCTGAAAATGCAGTTTGGCAGTGCTGTTAATAATCAGACTGGTGTGAATGCTTTCACGAAACCGAGTAGATTTATCCCCACCAACAGTACAGTTCTTGATGCTTTTGAGAGGGTGTGTATCAGAGAAATTTACAATTTGTATGACTGTGATGTTAGTGGTAAATATTTTAACAATTTAAGTAAAGATGAAAGAATAGCTCTAGAATGCCTGCGCAATGGCACTTCCATTTCCATGAGACCGACGGATAAAGGTGGATCGCTGGTGGTGATGGACTATTCCTGTTATAGGGACTCCATGCTTACCATGCTGAATGATACTAAGTTTTATCTCAAAGTGGACTTTCAACAGGTACAGAGGTGTAATGATTCTATATACAATGCTGTATTTGAATGTTTACAATGTAATGTTATAGTATTGATTTGTTTAATTATTTTTTTGTTAAGTATCCTGTGATACCTATAACCAAAATTCATAAAAAAAACCCTGGAACCACCAATGAGACCTATTGTGTCAGGGAGGGGATTGTTCCATGGAAACTCTATCAATATATGTTGAGCAACATCTGAAACCTGTATTGAGGAGGAATCCTACTATTTTATTGGATACAGAACATTTCTTGAGGGATCTGTATTTGTTTATTATCATGCATGTGAATGCTGACAGGTTGATGCTTATTACAATGGATGTACAATCCCTGTTTACTGTTATCCCCAATCAGGTGGGGGTTGAATACTTTAGGGAGTACCTATTGGAAGATGGGTTATATAATGGATGATGTGTTGATCTTTTGTCTCTCCTTATGGAGCTCATTCTAGAAAATAATTTGTTTTTGTTTGAAGGTACCCTATACAAGCAATTGGATGGCGTAGCCATGGGTATTTCCTGTGCCAATGGCTACACCAACATTGTTATGGCCCACTGGGAGAAGGAACATCTGATGGGAGAATATGGTAAGCACTTGAAGGTTTACAAGAGGTTTGTAGATGACCTCTTTATTTTATGGGAGGGGGATGAATCCATTTTTGCCCCCTTTTTTTCATATCTGAATAGATGTACCAGCTTTTTGAGATTCACCATGAAGAGCTCTTTCAGCACAATCGATTTTTTGGATGTTAAGGTTATACAAAGGGTTAATGGACAGTTCGAGACAGAGATACATAGAAAGGAATGTCATAAAAGTAGTTACTTGCATAGAACGAGTATGCATCCCCAGCACATTTTCAAGAATATTGTGAGGGGACAAGGGTTGAGAACATTAGGATTGACAGCAAATCAAGTTAAATTTGAAGGAGAATTGGGTGAATTGAGTATGAGATTTTTGCAAAGGAGTTATGCTGATAATGAGCTTCAGGATATCCTCAGAGGAGTAGTGGACTGTTGGAACACTGAGGGGAGGCCCTACTTTTCTGATTGTGAACGGCCATCACGAATATTAGAGAGCACAAGTGGACCTATGAGAATGTCAGTAACTTACTCTAGCAAAATTAAGGTTTTATAAGACATCTTCCATAGGAATTGGAATATCCTGTGTGCTGATAATGCAATTAAATAATTAGTGGGTGATACTCCAAAGGTCATTTTTAAAAACAAATATAATCTGAAAAGGATTTTATGTGGACCCAGGCTACAACAAGGGGTGGCACAGGTTTGTGCCACTGGAGGCGAAGATGGTACTATACCCTGTAAAGTCTGCAATTTTTGTATGTATGTAGACTCTAGTGGAGAGTTTAAACACCCTGACATGGATAGAGTTTTTAAGTTTAAACTGTCTGCGAACTGCAATAGTACAAATATTGTGTATTTGGCTCCTTGTATGTTCTGTGAATCATTCAATGTAGGGATGACAACCAGGAGGTTAAGAGACCGCCTGCGGGAGCGCCTCTGTGATATAGGGAGGAAGGCAGAGACAAATGCCTTAGCCAGGCATGTAGGAACCCATGGGTATACACATAGGTTTACCTTTATGGTGATTGACAGAGTCGTGGACAACCTCAGGGGGGGGAGAAAAAGTTGAGACAAAAGAACTTGAATGGATTGTGAGACTCAGGGCTAGTATGGGGAAGGGCCTCAATGACAAAATTCATATTAAGCCCATTCTCTTAGGGAGAGACCTGTTAAAGTGACATTTTAATAGCCATGGCCTGTTGCTTCCTTTGTTTTGAATCCTTATTTTGAATCCTCTATATATATATATATATATATATATATATATATGTAAAATAAATAAATAAATATATATATATATGGATTCGTATCACTTCACTGACACCCATTTCACTAAGACCAAATTGCCTAAAGTTCATTTCACCTAAAAAAATTTCATTGACAAGTAGTGCTCTAAGGCAAGTCAAAAGTATATGTCCTTTTCCCCATTGTAGTGCGATCCTAGTGTTAGTATATATAGTTAGGGGGGTTCCACCAACATTGGGGGCTGTGGGGGTGTAGCCCCACACTTAATTTGGTTTAATGTTGTCTGATTTTGTTTTACATTATTTGGTAAAACCCAACTAGGTGGGGGGGGGCTACACCCCCCAATGCACCCCACAACCATATATACTAACACCGGGATCGCACTACAGTGCTCTGTGCAGGCAGGTAAACTGTAGCAACTGTTTGCGACATTTGTAGCAAGCAGTTTGCTACAATTTAAAAGAAGAAATTATTTTCTTTAATGTGCAGCAGGAGGGTTGGGGAAGGACAAAGAAACAGGACCTCAATGGCTGGGGCAGAAAGGAAGAAGGGGGAGGCATGTCATGTATCATCAGTAGAAGCAGTAGTTTTTTTTTTTTGTGTGCTTCTCAGTGGAGGAGCTGAGGGGCCATGAATCTAACTGTAAGAAACTGATCACTACAATTTTTTACTGTAGTTTTTATGGCGTATTTATGTTGGGATCCTAATATTATGATTATACTTGGAAGGTTCAGACATTTAGAAACTGTGACCATTGTGTAGACATTTTTTTTTTTGTTTTTGGCAATTTGGTGGACAAGCTTTTTAATATTCGATCATTCCAAATATAATCATATGGATATACATATAAATATATGTTTGTGAGTATATAATTTACATATATATATATATATATATATATATATATATATATATATATATATATATAATATAATGTGTGTGTGTATATGTGTGTATGTATATATGTATATATATATATATATATATATATATATATATATATATATATATATATATACACACACATACATATATATGTAGTTTTATACACACACACACACACACACACACACACACACACACACACACATATATATATATATATATATATATATATATATATATATATATATATATATATATATATATGTATACATTGCACTGTAGTTAATAATGGCTTAAATGGCTTCTGACCCAGATGGAGTGGCTGATAAGTGAGAAAGTGTGGTTGATTTTAAGGCAATATATGAATATATGCCATATTAATATCTGTGTTAACTTGATCATGACACACTGGATAATACTTCATGGTGTCATTTGAAAGACTGCATAATGCTGGAGAAATTGTCAGTGATAACTGCTGTCTAACTACCATTGCTTTGCAGATTTTTGTACTTTGCAATAAATATACAAATGTGTGCCAGTATCATACACAAATATGCTGTGAACTATCCATTTAGTGGTATTGTGAATCAGCACTTCAAAGGATGACTAGGCATACAGGTCAGGAGTTGATGGTGATCCAAATACACTGATCAGTAAGTGACAAAGTTTGATGTCTTATGCCAAATTAAGACTATGGTACTTTATGGTATTAAACTAATTATTAAATAAGGTTGCAAAAGTCACTGATACCTGCCATCTGCATACTTCCAATCTGCTGTTATTTCTACTTGTTTAGTAATAGCACATGCATATATACTTTAATATTATATTTCTGTAAATATTGCAGGCATTGCCCACCTAGGCAGATTGTGGAACAGCATTTCCCAAGCCCAGTTACCTTAGAGGTCAGGAATGGCTCCTCAGACAAGTTAGGAGACTGTGTAGCAGATAAAATATGCGTTATATTTCAGAAATATTATGCATGTTAATAATTGTATTAATAACTTGAGCATGATGCTCTCTATATGGTACGCCATGCTACCAAATGCTGCAAAGTTATGATTAATACCTGCTGTCTGTTTGCTACCAATCCGAAAATATTTTTTGTTTTACTAATGCAATATAAATATTTGCATAAATGTCATACTTCACTACATAGCTCTAAAATTATCCAGTGGGAAGCATTTTAAAACAGCATGTCACATGCCAAGTCAGCATAGATGTCACCAATGGCTCCTCAAGTAAGTGTGTTACTTTATAACAGATAACTGTCAGTGTATTTTGTAAGAATACTGTACATATCCATCGTATGTCAATAATTATATGAAAAACTTGAACAAGACAGAGTTTATGTTGTGTTTTGTAGAATCAAATGAAAGAGTACACAATGCTGAAAACACTCTGCCCTGACAGTTTGTGTCCATCTCGTACTGCTTTGCAGATATTTACATTTCTTTGCCCAATCAATATCAAAATATGCACACAATTCATAATTATGCAAATATCTGAAAAAATAACACCTACAAAACTGCTTTGCAGAAGAATGAAGAGCACATCTCTGAGAACAAATGCCAAATGTCAAACTGTGGTAGGTCTAGAGTGGATAGAGAGATATTATTGCTCATTTACATAGTTGTAATAATTCATTTAACGTACCAAATTATTTGATCAATATAAAATTAACATAAGGTGTGACAAATATTAATATCACCATTGTGAAGAGGAGTGTGTGCTAACTAAATTTCATATTTTAACTTTTTTTGTAACTTTTATAGCTTTTGAGATATAAACATTTGTTAGAGATAGGTTGCAAAACTGCATTCTCAGAATTTTAGCTTAGGTAACGGCTGTCTATACAGAAATTCTACAGGTTTCAGTAGGTGTGGAATTCCACAGAAGCTAGGCGTGAAAGACTTAAATAAATGTTTGCTTAAATATTGAGATAACATTGAAAGCATAAAAAAAAATCTTTGCTTAAATATTGAGATAACATTGAAAACATAAAAAAAAAACAGATTTAGTGCAAACTTCACCCCCCTCTCACCCCCTAAAGGGCCCACAACCATACCAGAAGAATGTAGGGCCCCATGAATCACCGACAAACAAGTTAAAACAACCCTATCCAAAGCCAAAAACACAGCTTAAATGGGACCGGACGGTGTCCCAGGCTGTGTCTTACAAGAGCTCCAAAATGAACTAACTCCTCACCTAAACACACTGTTCAAACTCAGCCTCTCTACAGGCTACATACCCACAGAGTGGTGCACAGCAACAGTTATCCCACTCCACAAAGGTGGAGCCACAATGGACCCTGGGAACTATCGCCCTATAAGCCTGACTAGCCTGGTCTGCAAGGCTATGGAACGCATCATCATGGAACTCATTAACAGAGACATTGGGAACCTCCAAACCTTGGCCTCTACCCAGTTTGGCTTTGTTAAGGGCGGATCAAGCCTCCTAAACCTGGTGGACTTCTTTGAGATGGTTACCAAGGCATTAGACGAGGGAAAGGAGGTCCACACAGCCTACCTAGACCTCACAAAGGCTTTTGACACCCTTCCCCATTCTAGTATTATAGACAAGCTCACCAGCTTGAACATAAATCCTTACGTCATGAGATGGGTTGCCAGCTGGCTCATGGACAGAACCCACATGGTGAGAGTTGCAGGCTCTATGTCCGACTCTAAACTGGTTACAAGTGGTGTCCCCCAGGGCTCAGTACTAGGATCCCTCCTGTTCAGTATATACGTCTAAGAGGTACACGCAAGCATAGGAGGACTATGACTGACCAAGTTCACAGATGACTGCAATCTAGGGGCCATAACTGATTCTCCGGTGGATGCAGACACCCTCCAGATGGGTCTCACTGAGACGGATACCTGGTGTCAAAATCATGGCCTCAAGCTAAATGCCAAAAAGTGCATAGTCATCCCCTTTGGAAAAAACAAAGTACCCGTGAACTACCACATAGGTGGTAGTTCCCTAAATACAGAAAATGTAATAAGGGATCTGGGGACCTAAGTAGATAGTAATCTCTCCTTTTATAATCATATTGCCAAGGTGGTTCATAGGTTCATAGGTTCATACTAGGCTATCTGCCCTAGGGCATTTATAAGCCTAGCCAGAATGTGTTTGGCTTTCGCCACCCATTTTAAATTAATTTTGCTATGCCCTTTTTTGAGGTTAGTATACTGTGCCTCTGTCTAACAGTGACACAGAAGTGATACCCGGGGTAAACCTATGATCTCCCATCCACTCATCAAGATTCCTCTGGAAGAGAGTCAATGAGGGACTCTGCCTAACCTGGACTGGGATTTTATTTCAGAGTGAAGGTAGCCTCTGGGTTATGAATTAGCAGGGTTAGCAAATCCTTCTTTGTGGCCCACCTAATCATAAAAGGGTTTGCATCCAGAACAAAAGAGGTTACTGTGCCTCTCTACTCATCACTCATTAGACCCATCATAGAATACAACTTCCCATTTGGGATGTGCCTTACAAGTCACCTGCAATAGCTGGAAAGACCACAAAATTAACTCACCAAGAGGATTACTGGCCTCAAAAAGATGCCCTATGCAGCCCGACTCAAGAAACTCCAGCTGTACTCAATTGCATACTGCTTACTCAGAGGTGATCTCTGCTTGACATACAAGGCCATGTCCAACTTAGAATTGATGGACATGCTCCACCTAAAAAAAAACAAAGCCCGGAGAGCCACACACTCTAGAGATATAAACCTCACCACAACAATAAATAGGACATGCTGGAGGGATAGATTCCTGTCCCAGAGACTCCCCATGCTTTGGGACAGGATTCCAATATACATCAGGCAGAGTCCCTCACTAACACTCTTCAAGAGAAACCTTGACAGGTGGATGGGAAACAGAAAATTTACCCCGGAGATCACTGCAGTGGCTCTGCTGGACAGTGGCACAGGGAACTAATGGCTCTTCTGGACAGAGGCACAGGGAACTAATCTAAGGGGGTGGCAAAAGCCAACACATTCTGGCTAGGCTTATAAATGCCTTTGGGCAGATAGCCTAGTACTTACCTATGAACCTATGAGAGACGTGTATGCAATGGTGGTTGGGAGATGGATGTTATGTTAAATGTAAAGTAGGATGGTTTACAACATTTACCTAGTGTGATATTTGTGGAATGTTTTAGGGACACTTTACAGTACCAAGGTTAACTGAAAATCTGTTACTTTTGTGGGAGCATCAAACATTTAACTCAGGACTGTAGTGCAGCATGGAGAGATGGGTCATACAATGTTTAAATGTAAAAAGGAATATAGGGTGTGTGGGGAGGAATGACATTTATGGTTTGACTTTGCGCAAAAAGAAAGTGCAACCATATAAGAGGAAAAGCTCACCCAGACTCTACCACAACTTGCTGTGAAGAGAAGTTTAGTTTGTTTTTGCTTTCTTGTATTTTGTATTACTTTATTGCTTTCTATTTTGTATATTGTGATTTGTTGTCTTTACACTGTTTTACTTGTATGCTTCCCTTAATTGCATATTTAAATTAGGAAAGTGACCACAGCTGTGTCTCTTGTGAGTCACACAGAAATTAAGTTTTTCTCTACTTTCCCAACCTGATGCTGTTGTTTCTTTAAACTCAACTGTCTTTCTAATTGCCCATTATATTAATTTGACCACATATCTCCTACCCTCTCCCCTTTCATTGCGTGTTGAGTAAGCACAAAAGTATAATTTTGTGAAATCACTTCCCTTCAGCTTTTTAAATGTATTGCTCATCCCACCGTATTCCATAGAACCAGAATACAAAGTGCCTAGCCCCTTCCAATCTATATCACTCTTTCAAAATTAATTGCGCTCCACTTGGATAGCTAAAGCTTAGTTACCCCTCACCTCTTTTCATATCTAACTGCTTAGTGAACACTTCAGCTCTTAGGATATTAACCCATTTTTTCCATCTTACCTTTAAAATCTGCAACATCTACTCAAAGACTACCAATTATTGGAGAGCCCACATTCTATCTCTCAGTAATCATCTTGGGACTAGTGCTTCTGTTTTGCTCCTGGTAAGAGAAGGAGCACAGGAACATTATTTCCTGGAGACTGCAGATCACCAGAAAGCCTAATAACTTCTTCATAGGTGCCAGATTGGAATCTGTGCTTATATTTTGCTCCTGGTCAGAGAAGGAGCAGAGTGCATTGATTCCTGACTGTTTCTGGTTGGGCAGTGAGTGTCTGTACTTGGCGTTCATGATTAGTCTGGTTGCTATTCAATGCATCTACCAGGAAAAGGCTACAACAAGCCTACAGACCCTTGTGTCATCTGTGACAAGACTGTGGATCACCAAACAGGCTATGGCCTATTTCCCAGCTTGGGATTGGTGCTAATGTTTTGCTTTTGGTGAAAGAAGAAGCAAAGGAGCATTGTATCCCAGCAGAGTGAAGCTGTGGTGAGACCAACACTAGTAGTAGCCAGACAGTAGCCAATCATGAGACTCCCCTCTTTTCATCACTCATAACAAGCTAATTCTTTCTTTTCAGTAAGCACTGTTTGACTTGTTTATAACTTCTTCAGAATATCTGCCTAAATGTTTCATGCATAAATCATCACAGTCTGCTTATTAGTTTCCCCTCAAGTGTTTGGCAGTACCCTGTATAGACACAGACACATTGAGTGACATGTTTCCTGTAAAAGCACAATTTCAATTTTACCAATACCTAGTTGCACACAGGACAACAACTTTGCAGTGACAAAAACTGCCCACAAGTTGCAAACTGGATACTCCTGACATTGCTTTATATTCTCACTCCAACTGTCTAATCACTAAAAAAGGGTCTCTTGCTATGGATATAATCTTTCCCACTATCTCCGTTACCAACTTGGCGGATATGGGCATCCTGAGGCAATGCACAAATTGCCTCATGTTTACTGACAACCAGTTAATTCTCAAACAAACTGATATGGTATGTGAGAGATGTATTTATACAATGACACTGGAGGCAAAGCTCTCACATAAAAGTACTTCTAATGTCAATATATGTACATAACGGTGTCAGTAGTACACATGCTGCACCCATCACATGCAATTCAAAGCAGACATATAGACCCACATATGCTGAGGCACTTAAATGTAACCTTAATAAACCTCAAAGACCTCCTAGATGAAGTGCACGTAAAAAATATCCTTAGCAGCCTCAAATGCACTCTTTCAAACAAAACACCCACATCAACACATACAGCCATATCTCATGGACCCTCTACTTCTAAGCCCATAAGGCAAGCCACCACAGAATCCAACACTGTAGACATTGAAGACTCCATCATGAGACACTCTGATGTCCCTCTCACCCGGCTGAGTAAGGAGAAAGCCACAGTCAGTTGCTTATCAGGGGCTAGGATCTGCCACATTATGCACACACTTAGGTCATCGGACCACAAGTACCAGTATGACTCAGTTATAGTCCATGTGGGTGTAAATGACCTGAGACATACCTCCCTAGAATATATGAAGAGAGACATTATGGAGCTGTCAGAGTATATGTCTCAAGCTGGTATGAGCCTAACACTGAGCAATATTTTGCTGTCTCCAAGGATGATGTCACAATACAAACAAAAAATGACTGACTTTAATAATTGGCTTAGTTTCTGGTGTCATTCTAAGGTGGTGCAATATTTGTCAGTATGGAAAGAGATGGTCAACAGACCACACTGCTTTGCCAGGGATGGTCTGAACCTCTCACCTATAAGGCTTTTGAATATTAGCTAAAACATTGTCTTCCCTCATATTGTCTCCTTTAGGCAGTGCCAAACTGAAAGTACTTCCAACATAGCAAATCAAAACCAAGAAAATTTAAAGATAGAACTGCTCAGTGCTAGGAGTCTAAACACAAAAGCTTCACTACCTAGAAGCTGTCTTCACCCTAGAGAATGCTGGCATCTGTGCAGTCGCTGACACATGGTTTAAAGCCATGAAGAGCACACTGACAGTGCAAGGTTATAATTGCTTCCACACATTTAGACCAGCTACTACACAGACAGAGATTAAAGGTGGAGGTGTCTTAATTTATTTCAGAAATAAATATACCTCAATGCTGGTCAGACAGGAAAATGCACTTGAGATTCTCCATGTTCAAATTATTATAGGCAAAATGCAATACCACTTCCTTGCAAGCTATAGGTACCCCTCTGTGACCCAGGAAACCCATACCATAGTTTAGACTTACTGGAAAAGGGTCCCTATTGGATTACCACAGTTTCAAAACTTTGAACATCATACAGCTGAGACCATATGATCGAAGTTTTGAAACTTTGGATGTTTTGAATGGAGATTACCATACAGCACAGAACGGGAAATTTACCATTTTCCTCACTGTAGTGCAATCGTAGAGTTGGTATAATTAGCAGGGGGTATGGGGGTGTAGGGGGGCTTGCTCCCTGCAAAAATGTAAAAAAAAATATATATATATATATATATTTTTTTTTTATTTTAGTTTTGAAGATTCAAAATTTTGATCATATGTTCTCAGCTGTATAATGTTCAAAGTTTTGAAATTTCAGTAATCTGATAGGGACCCCTGGAAATACTCACTATCCAACCCAATACCATATTAATGGGCAACTTTAATTGCCCACTCATAACTGGGAATCTTATATGATGGCAAATGTACAGGCACAGAGATTCCTGGACTTTGTAAACACAAATTCCCTGGACCAAATTTTCAGTACACCAACCAGTGGGGCAACCATACTGGATCTGGTCCTCATTTATATGGGAGAGTGCTGCACACCCCCTAGTACAATGTCTTCTTTGGTAAGGTCAAAGCATAAAATGGTCTCCTTTGAAGTAAAAATAAAACCTGGAACCCCAGCTAACCATGGAATATTCAGGAACTACTCTAAGGCTAACTTCCTGCTATAAAGTGATAATCTGGCAAAATTTCAAGCTGCCATAAACCCTGTGAACACTGCTGTTTATGCAGAACTGTTCATAGGAACCCTATACAAACATGTTAATAGCTGCACAGAGGCAGCTGTACTCACCAGGGAGAAGTACAGAACTAACTAAAGAAACAAGCCACCCTGGTGGAATCACAACATCAATAGGCTGTATAACAGAAAGAAGAAAATCATGGCAAAAATTAGGAAGTACAACACCCAGCAGAATATAAGAACTGTTATCAAACTAAACAAAAAACTCAGAGGACAAATAAAGTCTACTAAAGCAAATTTGAGATAATTTTTTTCCTCGCAGACCAAGGACAATCACAAGGCATTCTTTAGCTATGTCTGCAAACTCAAAGGCAATACACAATTGTGTGCAGAGCTCATTGTAAATGGAGCCACCTATACTGAGCCAGAATTTATAGCAAACCTACAGGTCAACAAATTCAGCTCCATCTTTATCCCTGTCTTCCCTTCAACCTTCCCTCAGGAAATACCTTCAAATATAACACTCCCTGCTATCACTAGGGAACAGGTCTTTAATGCCCTCTCTAAGGCCAAGGACACTGCATCAATGGGCCTAGACAGCATCCCAGGATGCCTTCTAAATAGCATGAAACATGATCTATCAGGCCCTCGAGAATTGCTATTTAACTTTAGCCTGCAAACAGGCTTTGTGCCTCGTGAATGGGGAATAACAACAGTCATCCCTCTACACAAAGATAGGCATCTACAGACCCTGAAAACTACAGACCCATAAGTCTTACTAGTCTCATATGCAAAGCCGTGTAACAAATTATCATGGAAATTATCAATAATGATATAGTATACCTCCAAACACTAGACCCAACCCAGTTTGGTTTCGCCAAGGGCAGGGCATGCCTGCTTAACCTGGTGGACTTCTTTGAGAAGTTCACCAAAGCAATGGATGAGGGCAAAATGGTTCACACTGACTACCTTGACCTGGCCAAGGCATTTGACACAATGCCCTATATGGGCATTGTTGACAAACTCAACAGGTTAGGCACAAACCCTTATGCATACCCTTATGTCACCTGGTAGATAGCCAACTGGCTCACAGACAGGATCCAGGAAGTTAGAATTTGGGGAGGTCACCTCTACAAACAGGCCAGTCACAAGTGCAGTCCCTCAGGGATTGGTCCTGGGACACCACCTTTTAGGCATTTACTTATCTAAAGAAAAGACCAATGTCAATGGCCTCTGACTAACGAATTTGCAGATGACTGCAAATTAGGAGCTGTTATTGAATCCCACACCACCACAAATGTTCTCCAGGAAGGGATGACACAGATAAACTGGTGTCAGAGCCATGGACTAAAACTAAATGCCAAGAAATGCATAATAGTATCCTTTGGGAAGTCATCCACCCCTGGTAACTATCATATTGACAACAAATCCCTAAGAATTGACCCAGTAGTCTGGGATGTGGGCACACATAGACAGTAATCCACGTGGTGTCTACAGTTATGAGGGAGAAATGCTCCAGACATGTGTCTGTAGAATGTGAGAGGAAACCGGAGTACCTGGTGGAAGCCCATGCAAACACAGGGACAACATGCACACTCCGCACAGAAGGCACCCCAGCTGAGAATCAAACTGCAGAACCTCTTGCTGTGAGGTGACAATGCTAATCACTGCACCATTGCGCTACCTGTTTTTTAATCCTTTGATGTCAACTCTTGCTATCATTGTGAAGCAGAATTTGCCAAGCATTGGATTGTTCACCCACTAATAGGGAATGTGAGCTGGGGTTAGACTGTTTTGAGACAGGTTAGTTTTACCCTACTGATGATATGTTGTTGTGATAGTAATCCTGCTCAGTATGAGAGGAACCGCAGTTTCAGAAATTTGGCGTATGTGCTTGGCTGAGGAGCCAATGGTGCGAAAGTACCATCTGTGGGATTATGACTGAACACCTCTAAGTCAGAATCCCACCTAAACATAATGATACTGCAGTGCATGCTGTGGATCTCTGGTTAGCCAAGGATAGCCAGCCTCAAAGTCGGTGAAGAGCGCCACTTGTCATTGTCTTGGAGTGTGAATGGAAGGGGGCTGCCTCTCTCCAGAAGTGCACTGCATCTTCATGGGGAACCAGGTGCTAAATCATTCATACACAACCTTATTCTGGGTCAGGATTTTATATGTAGCAGAGCAGCAAAAAGCTGTGATCTATTGAAAGTCAGCCCACGAGCCAAGCAATATTTGAACAAAAGGATTATATATTCATGCAAGCAGCTTATTCTGATAAAGTTGCATGCACCAGAACATTCATTTTTGCTAAACTTAGCAGGGTCAGAAGCCATTGAAAGGGAGCATTCATTTGGATATGCACCAGCAGTGTATGAATGTGAAGGGATAAACTGTTATATTGTTGTACAGGCTGAATCAAGGGACTACCCTGAGTATTTGAAGTGCAAATTCAGAGAAATGTGTAACCCCTAGACCAATGTTACATTAGAGAGGCATTTGTTTTACACAAAAGATCAAAAGCAAGGAGAAACTTTTGCAACTTATATTGCTGACCTGAGAAACAAAGCTAAAATGTGTAAGTTTGGTGATTTAAAAGATGAGTTAATAAAGGGCAGACTCATGCATGGTATTAATAGTGCTGCTGTGAGAAAGATTTTGCTTCATGACAGTGATTTAATGCTGAGTAAAACTATTGAGATCTGTTAAATCCATAAAGTTACAGAAAGGCACACAATTATGCTTGCAAGTGATAAGAGCATGGTTTCAGCAGGCTCCAGAGCAAATGTAGATCGTATGCGATATGTGACTAGCAAAAGCAGGACTAGGCACATGGTAGCTATACCCCTTGTGGGCATGTCAAGTAAAACCCTTAGTCTTCTAGCAAATTCCAAGACCAGTTCGGTAAAGAGAACATGCTCAGTATAGCACAAGGGTGAATCAGCAAAACACAAATCAAGCTTTATTGTTAACTGTCAAATTTGTGGTGCCAACCATGAGTCTAAAAGAGAAGGTTGCTTAGCATTTGGCCAGCAATGTCATAAGTGTAAGAAAAGGAACCATTTTCAAAAGTATTACAAATCAAGTAAGCCTCACACTGTTATAAAGAAGGGTCATTTAAAAAAGCAAATTGATCAAGTAGGGCTGCAACAGTCTACTTTCTGTGTGGATGGTGTATCAGTAATTGTTGAAAAGATTGATGCAATAGATTTACTGGCAAAGAATGAAGTGTTTTGTACATATCAATGGTAACTCCACCGAACTCAAAGTAGGCACTGGTTCCAAATGTAATGTTGTCTACAGATACTTTTGCTAAGGTGAGAGCTAGTGAACAACTAAATATGACCAGTCATGCAAAACTTGCTGCTTATGGAGATGAAGAAATTCAAACTGAAGGCACAGTAGTGCTTTCATGTTATTTGGCCAAGAAGTGTTATAGCTTATTATTCTATGTAGTCCGAAAACCTGTGCAGTCATTATTGGGTCTCAGAGACAGTTTGAGAATGAATCTGCTTTCTTTTACCAAAGAAGTTCATCAGATAAGCACATATCCCAGTTCCAGCTTCACTAACACATTTTGTCAGAGTATGCTGATGTTTTCAATGACAAGTTGGGCATACTTCCAGTTGTGTATTCCATCTAGTTAAGCCCAGAGATCAGTCCAGTAGTCAGACCAGCAAGAAAAGTTCCAATAGCTATGCAGAATTAAGTCAAAGCTCAGTTGAACAAAATGGTGCAGCAAGGTGTAATCTGTCCAGTTACAGAACCTACTCAATGGGTGTCGTCCATGGTAGCAACTCACAAAAAAAGCTCAGATTAAATCAAAATATGCATTGACCCAAGAGATTTGAACAAATCATTAAAGAGACCACATCATCCTATGTGTACAGTCAAGGAGGTCACTGCTCTAACACCGAATGCCACTGTTTTTTCTGTTTTAGATCCAAAAAGTTCATTTTGGCAAGTGATTCTTGATCACACATCTTCACTACTGACCACATTCAGTACCCCATTTGTAATATACAGATTCCTCTGGATACCATTTGGAATAAATTCTGTAAGTGAAGTCTTCCAGTGTGCAATGGAGCAAATTTTTTCAGGTTATCCTTGTGCCATAACAGTAGATGATTTATTAGTCAGAGGTAATGGTGAAGCACAGCATGACAGAAATCTTAAGAGAGTTCTAGATAGAGTACATGAAGTGAACTCAGTCCTCTAGAGTGCAAATTCAGACTACTAGAAGTTACATATGTAGGTCATTTGTTTGCAAGTATTGGCTTGAGACCAGACCCATCTAAGCAAGCAGCCATTCTTGAGATGCCATTGCCAGATAATGTTCAAGCTCTACAACGATTTCTTGGTATGGTCAACTATTTAGGCAGGTTTATACCAGACTTCAGTGAGTTGATAGCACCATTGAGAGCTCACGTAAAAATGTTACATGGTCTTGGTTAGAACGGCACCAGGAAGCATTTGAGGACCTTAAGCAGAAAACTGCAACCCTGCCTACATTAAGATATGATATCAACAAACCACTAACTCTTTCCTACGATGCTTCAAAATTTGGACTAGGTTCAGTTATTCTTCAGGAAGGCAGACCAGTAGCTTATGCATCTAGAACTCTTACCCAAACTGAGATGCAGTATACTCAAATTGAGAAAGAACTTTTGGCAATAGTGTTTGCTTGCTCCACGTTTCATGATTATATCTATGGTTGAGAAATTCAGACTGAAACTGATCATCAATGTCTAGTTACTATTTTAAAGAAGCCTATGCATTCAGCTCCAGCGAGATTACAAAAAATGATGCTTAAATTGCAAAAGTACAACTTCAAAATGGTCTATACAAAAGGGAAACTTCTTTATCTGGCTGATACCTTATCCAGATGGCCCAGAAATACAAATGAACAGTTTGATGCAGAGAACTTTGATTTTGATGTCATGGAAGTGTGTAGTTTTTCTAAAATAAGACTTGATGAGCTACAAGGCCATACAAAGACTGATCCAGTTTTGCAAAAGCTCAATCACTACATTAATGCTGGATGGTCGTCAAAGCAATCTAGTGTACCACCTGAAGTGCAACCTTAATTTTCCTTGCAGAGATGAATTGTTGATGGAAGATGACATTATTTTCAAGGGTACTAAAATTGTTGTTCCTGTTTCCTTACAACAAGAATATATCCAGATTTTGCATCATGGTCACCCAGTTTTTGAAGCTACCAAAAGAAGGGTGAAAGGACTATTATTTTGGAATGCTGTAGCAAAAGACATTGATAAAGTACTTTCTTCTTGTTCAGCATGCAATAGTACTAAACCACATTTATAAAAAGAACCACTTCAGCTAAGTCAAGTTCCAGAACTACCTTGGTAACAGTAGCCACTGACATATTTGAGTGGAACAATCAACATTACTTGGTATTGGTAGACTCTTATATGAACTGGTTTGAGATCGATTCACTACCTAACCTAACTTCCACTACTGTTATCACTAAGATGAAACGTCATTTTTCAGTCCATGGAAGTCCACAGAAGTTAATCTCTGACAATGGTACCCAATCTAGCAGTCAGTTATTTCAGAAATTTGCAAAAGAATGGGACTTTGTACATATTACTAGTAGTCCAGAATATCCGTAGTCAAATGGACTAGCTGACTGTGCAGTACAGAGTGCAAAGCAATTACTTGAGAAGTCAAAGCGTGATAATACCAATGTCTTTTTGACTTTACTCAATCTCAGAAACATTCCCCGTGATGATATATTTGACTCACCTGCTCAGACACTTCTGTCTAGGCAAATCAGAACAACATTGCCTATCAGTTCCAGTTAGTTGAAGCCTAAAGCTAAAAACAACAAAGCATTAAAGCCAAATTATTCAGAAAGCATTTTTTCCAGAAGTCCAGCTATGACAAATTGAGCAGATTTCTTCATCCACTGAAAAAAGGAGAGACAGTGAGGATACAAGTGGCAAAAGGTTTTGACCACATTCGTCAAGTGACAGATATATGTGCAGAGCCAAGATCCTATTTTGTGAAATTTGAGGGTGTGGAGTACAGGAGAAATTGCAGACATCTTCTTCCTGTATCAGAACCGATATCGCTGCATTGTTCCTGTGATACAGACTCGAAATCTCAGAGCAACCCAGACAATGTATCTGTTCCAGAACATGTTATGACTCATACCACCATTCCTGATGAAGTTCCTGATGTCCCTAAAGTTGAACATTCAGCAGAGAAAATCCCAGTTGCTAAATCTGATTCTAATTTCTGTCACAAGATTTGGTCATATTTCCAGACCTAGTGTGAAATACACAGCAACCTAGACATAGTTGTATATACTGTATGTATCTAGTTCCGTATAATTGCATGATAAAAAATTATTTGCATCAATTGCATGTCAGTCAATGTCGTCAATAGTGCATGACTCATTTCTCAAAGATGGAGGATGTAGAATAACAAGAGCATTGCGCTGTTAAGAAGCATTTCTAATGACAGCACGTGTATATAAATAGCCAGCACTTGATAACTTCAGTGCCATTTTGAGAGTACAGCCAGAGTGTGAACATGTACATGTATGATAGCTAGTTTGTTTATAAGTTAGTTACTTAGCCTCATTTCTGATGTGTTTGTACAAATAAAGCTGCTTGAACAGAACCCACAAATGTTTGTTTATTTCATCCTGACTAGACGAGCAACACCTGGTTTGGCCCCTCTGTCTGTAATGGACACAGACAGCCTGCAAATGGTTCATCTCCCAAGACCCTACTTACACTTATCAAGGGTATCAAAACTTGTCAGAGATTTGGGATGCAGGGCTAGACTTCAAAAGGCCCTTGAGGTTGTTAGCCTAGTAAACATAAATAAGCCTATGAACCTATGGACCTATAAGTTATCGAAAAAGTGAATTATATAATTTTGGAAAAATGAGGGGGAATAAGAAGGAAGATGTAAATGAAAAAAGTGAGGCTAATTTTGTTCAAAAAGTGATATGCAGACAGGATTCCAGGAAATTGAAATTGAGACATGTAACATGTGTGGGCAACTGTTAAATGAGCAATCAAATCAGGAAGAAGGGGAAGTAGAGGAACTGGCTAGATAAAGAAGGAAAAAAATGCTATAGGACAAAGGCAAGTGTAAGGAAATGAAAGTTTAGAAATATTCCCCAAAGTTAAAAAAGGGGAAAGGAAAAAGTTTAGAGGTTCTCAATCAATGTAACAGTCTTGTAAATAAGTTCATAAGACTATAAATATTGGAATGGTGTACAGGTTTAAGTACTGATATCTGTTTACAAGACACAAGGTTTATACTTTTGTGTAATGATACAATAAAAATATTAGATGTTCACATTGCTTTCACTGGAAGAATGACTGTAGTGCATGGCTGGGAAAACAATGTATTCAGACGAGTGGGGGGTATATGCATGTGCTGATTTTATGGAAAGGGAAGCATTATTTGACAAAAATAATACCTTATGTTATGGTTAGCATGAGCATTTTTGTAAAGGGAAATCTTGACTTTGATTTGAGGAATAATAAGAAAAAAGTGAATCATGATTTAAAAAAATTGTGGGAAATAAAGTGGGGTGACTTAAGACTGGAATACGAGATATTTTACGTATATAAGAGGACTGTTGAAAACAGAGACAGACATATGTTTTAATGTTTGAGTGTCTTAACTGAAAAAGACAGTGGTGTTAGAATAACAATGTTTTTGGATCTTTTGTGCATTTGGACTGAAGTTGAAGAAAATTATTGCATGATAAAAGAAGAAGGTATAAAAAGACTATCAGGAAAGGTGTTGCAGACAGATGCAATGAATCAGAAAATTGGACAGTTTTAGATGGAACATTATACAATAAGAGCTTTTAGTCCTGGATAGAGTGGGGGTTATATTTAAAGAAAAGTACAGAAATATATATATATATATATATATATATATATATATATATATATATATATATATATATATATATATATATATATATATATATATATATATATATATATATATATATATATATATATATATATATATATATATATATATATATATATATATATATATATATATATATATATATTCTGTAGATGGAATTGTAGCTATGGAAAGATGACAGAAGGTATGTTTCCAAACATCTTTTAAAAGATAGTTTCATCAGTCTGTAGTATTATAAGTTGAATTAACTTGAATTACTGCTGATTCAGATGCTTTTTATTGTCATAGAGCCATAGCACTTAGTTCTTTACAAATTAATTGATCCTAAGTCATTGCTTTATGAAAATTACTTAAAATGCAAAGAGCTTGCATGACAGTCCATGGGCTGCACAGGTGTAATACCTGGTTCAGTAAATATAACTACAAAGGTGATTGACTTGTTTTACTACATTAAGCACTTGTATTTAAATTATAGGGCCTTGGTATTTGACCTGTAAGCCACATATTTGCAAAATTCCACCTTGTGAGTTGTATTACATAGGCCTATGTAATACAATTTCCAAGGTGGTTTAAATTCAAAATGGAATGGAAAGAATGTGCTGTTGCAATAAAAGAAAAGTAACAATTTGTAAAACCAGCAGAGCTACATCAAAAAAATGACATAATGAAAAATAAATTGAAGCTGTGGTGGTACAGCGGTAGAATTGTTGCCTCACAGCAAGAGGTTCTCCTGTTCGATTCTCGGCTGGAGTGCCTTCTGTGTGGAGTCTGCGGTCGAGTGGCCTCCGAAAGACATGCATGAATGGGCATGCCTTTGCTGAAGGTTGGGCGTCGGGCTGGCAACTCAGCACCATAAAAATCTACTGCCAATCATTGGCAGACCAGAGTTCCGTTGTGGCGACCCCTAACCGGGAAAAGCCAAAAAGACAAATAATAGCAGTATATTTTCTCACAGTTAAAATTAAAGTAATATTAAACAGCAGACGTAGCTGGTTACTGAATAACCAGTATCAGGAAATGGCGAGAAGATTTGTCTTCATGTCTACATGAGACTTGGATGCATCTGCTCACAAGGGCATGTTATTAATAGCTTAAACTTCTTTCTGATTGTTTGAAGTGCTAGAATGTGCTGAAATAATCTTCAACTCACTAGGGGATGTCATTAATAGCTTAGATCTCCTTCTCATTGGTTAGAGAGCAAGTTAGATAGGACTAAGGGAAGAAGAAAAAGAAACAAAGGTATTCTAAACGTCTTAAAATTAAATATGATTGCTCCAAAATTAAAATAAAGCACACATCATATTTTGTCCTTAAAAGAACAGAAGAGAGATAAAAAAGAAGACAACACTTCTCATAAGAAAATTACAAATGCAATTTTCAGACTACCTTTTTGGACATTTCTCATTTAGTGCAGCTATTATACTTGCATGCATTGATAATTTAGTAGTTCTTTAGACCATGCTCACGTATTTATTCAGAATTTATTAAGGTACTGTTTGAAAACTAAACCTTTCATTACTATTGATTCAATCTCATTCACTTACACTTTCTTCATTTTAAGCAACGTATGTAGTTATCCAGTTTAAGTCAATTATTTCTACTTCTGTACAAGAGATTATCAGTTTAGGAAAATACAGTTTTTATATTACAAAAAACAAATGCTGCATTTCCTAGCTTCGAAGAAGCAATGCTTATTCTTTAGAATTTACAAAGAAGATGCCAACATAATAAGAAAGCATAAGACACCTATAGCGACCTTTTCTCGTTTGATGAATGAACACCTGTATTCACAAAGCAAAGATGCAGTCCTTCATCCATCTCAGGTTACATTCAGAACAATACCTGCTTTATGATCTAACTTGTATAAGGCCCCACTTGTTGTTAACTCAGCCTTCTACTTTTAACTTTGCACAACCTTAAGTGTTCCTCAAATGAGTCTGGCAATCAGTGCAGAAGACTAAAGCTCTGACTTGTTTATGAGATGCTTCCTGTGATAAGGTACAAAGTCTGAATCTTTCCACCAACACTTGCCTGCTGTGTGACCTTGAGCAAGTCAATTAACCAGACAGTGTTTTGGAGCAATTGAGAATTTGAGCTAGGGTCCTTAATGGCCTCCAGGACTGCATGCCTAGTAACTACCCCTGAACCTAGGTAATGAAGTTTTACCTATACTATACAAATGTGATTCCTTGAGCAGTTGAAAGAGCAAGACTGTCTAAACAGTGTTGCTCCAGTTTACTGTACATTGGTCATCTATCCTGTCAGAGTCTTCAGGCAAAATACAAATTTAACTATATCACGGGAAATAAGAAACCATGTCTTCCTGTCTCAGATTTAACTTTTTTCAGAAGAGCAGTACAAGCTTCACTTGGAACCAGCAGTTGCAGATGGCATTATATACCTCCCCATACACACACAAAAACATTTACTAGAAATTCAAAGGTACTTACCTATGATATATTAAACCCTTCTCAAACAAAAGATCCATACATTTTGTGGTCATCCCATCATACTGAATTTCTACTTGATCAAGATAATATAGTTCTGCTCAACACAATAGCAGCAGCTTTCAGATTCACTCATAACTGTATTTGTCCAAGACACTAAGAAGCTGCACCATACATACTGGCACATCTTCACCTAGAACTAAGAGATGATAGTTTGTCTTGGACAGTACATGAGTTGCTACCATACTGATACAGCTCGTCTTATACTTTTCTGTCTCCTAGGATTGAACTTGAGTTTTGAAATGTGCCTGAATGCTATATTTAGCTGTTAAACTGACAGTCCCTGAAGAAGATGCTTTAGTCAGACATGCTTTGCCATCAGAGAAGATCTTTAAGGAGAGGTCAGTAAAACAGTATGGCTTCCTTCCTTTCTTTCTTTCTCTGTTTGAAGTCTATACGTACCTGTTGTTATCATTTCATAATGTGGCAACTGTTTCTCAAGTTTGTTTTTTGTTACTGTGTTAGTATATATATTATTTTTAGCTGCATTTTCTAACATATTGAACAGCTGTATGACTGTTATTCAAATCTGTTCTACATATCTCTGTACAAAGTTACAATATTTTCATGGGTGTTTTTAAATGAATTTTATAAAGGCTGGTTAGCATTGCAATTTACCTACCACAAACACTCTTCCCTGTTTGAGTATAGGCTCAAACAATGAAAGAGAGTGAAAACCAACATAATATATAGAAATGAGTCTCACAATCCCTATGTTTTTCTATAATATAAGACCTGCATTGTCTCCTTACATGGAAGAGAGGGACTACTGAGAAGTCCATCTGCAAAAATGGGATACAGAAGGTGATAAACCCAGATGTTACAATTTGCTGCTGTAGTATTCTCTCCTTGAAAATGTACTGCTCTGATATTAAAGTAGCTTACAGAATTATAATTTATTTAACATCTGCTAGCTAGATAAGAATACAAAGTAAGCAAATGGATTTCTTGTTTCACACTCAGCTTAGACCCAAATATCTTTGTTTAACAAAGTTTTGGAAGATTGAGTACAAATGCACAATTAAGTCAGCTTGCAATAACGATTAAGTACAAATATACAAATAAGTCAGATTTACTTAAACACTTCGCACAGAACTGAGTTTAACAACATCCCCAAACATCATTGTAACACAGTAATTAAGACCAGTGCATAATTAACTGCAGTCTAAAGAGGCAGTCATCCCCATTGGGAAAGATACCTAATAAGACAAAGTAAGTTCTCAAGAGTCTGTGCTGGGGAGAACAGCACAGCAGCAGCATCCAAGTCAATATAACTTTACATAGATTCATAGGTTAATAGGTAAGC
The DNA here is from genome assembly GCF_019279795.1 of Protopterus annectens. Classification (NCBI taxonomy): domain Eukaryota; kingdom Metazoa; phylum Chordata; order Ceratodontiformes; family Protopteridae; genus Protopterus; species Protopterus annectens. Next base: position 1,714,018,564 of record NC_056743.1, on the reverse strand, counting down.
ACTAGGCTAGCTGCCTTTGCAGGCCATTTTAAGCCTAGCCATGTTTCTTTTATTGCTAGAATTAACCTATCCCATTTGCTGTTAGAATTGCCTTACCCATCCCATGGTCAATAATTATACAATATCTCTAATGTGAATAACTGCGATCATACCAGAAATAATTGGAGGAGAGCCATGCATGGGATAAACCATTTAGAGACTGCCTTTGTCCATTAGTAGTAGTAGTACAGGGAGCAGTACTGGGGTACATTTTCTGTTTCCCAGCCACAGATCCAAGCTGCGCTTGAATGTGGACAAAGATGAACTGTGTTCTACGTGAATAGGGAGTTTGTTCTAGAAAAGTGGTATCCTCTGTGAGATGTACTTGTCCCTCCAAACTATTCTGTTGATGTTGCAAAAAGGGTTTAGATCCTTAGACTGGGTATTTCTGGTTGGGAGGGTGGCCTAATGGTTAAGGTGTTTACCTTACAAACACAAGGTGCAGGGTTTGAGTCTCACAAGGGATAATTGGCTAGGCTTAAAATGGCTCGCAAGGGCAGTTAGCTTAGTACTAATCTATGAACCTATGAATGATTTGACTTGTTGATGTGCAGTAAATCCATCAATATTGGGTCAGAAGATGACTTGTATGACAAACATAGGTCACATCTTAGCAGTCTGTAGGATACCAATAATAAAGTGGCAGGCCTTCAAGTTGGTCCATGTAGGATATATTGTTTAGGCCATTTATCCTTTTAGTGAGTTACTGCGTGTGTCTGGATAGATAAATGCCAAAGGGGGCATTATAGTCTATGCTTGGCCTAATGCAGGCTGAGTAAAGGGGGCAATTACTTTCTTAGATCTAGACACAATTACTTTGTTTGTAAGCTGTGCAATATACAAGAACTTTCTTATAATAATGGATACAGTGCATGTTGGTCAACAGTTACGTCACTGTCCACATATGTTCCCAAATAGCTGGGTCAACTCTTAGTCATGTAATGCCAGATACATGCAATAACTTTGTAAGGTGCTTGTGGCAGCTGAAAAAAATAGAAGTCCTGATATTTCATAGGGTCATAGGTTGTGAAGACAAACATTTATCCTTTTGGCCTTTAAGGATATTGACTGACATTAGATGGTCTGCACATATTCCGTTTCCCATATATGCATCAAGAATTATTTTCAAGGCCAAAACTGGTAGCAAAATTAGATTACAACTGAAAGCTTGTTTCATGAGTGTGGAAGATGTGTATATACCAATGTTGTATGTTTTGTTCTTGTTAATGGTTACTTAAACATTAGGTTTCCAGATCAAGTGTTAGCTTCCCCAGCAGTGAGTTCTAAAGACAGATTTTCACTAACACTGGGTCAGATATTATCTTAAATACTATATTAAATACCAAACAGAAATCACTGTAAGATGCAGAATATTACAATAATGCCAATTCTTAAAATCTTTTAGAATTGTTATAGTTTCCATCCCCAAGAATTTTCTTGTTAGTTATCTTTTTCAAGTTGCATTAGTTGGTCTGTGGGGAGATTACGGAAAGCAGGACTGTATTCAGTGGTGGTGTGAAGTAAGCCAGCTCCATTAGCAAAAAGGGATAAAGCCATCGCTATGGCTTAGTTTATCTGAGTTCATTTAGTGGGTTGGATGCTAGAGAAGCTGACCAGGGAGGAGAGCGGGAGAGGGAGGAAAAGATGAGATGGAACTTGCTCATCTCCCCCTGCAGGAGGGAGGGTTAGAAGGAAGAGAGAGAGAGGAAAGGATGAGATGGAGTCTGCTCACCCCCCCCCCCCCCGGGAGGTTAGAGAGCATATGTTGCAATGCAAACTCCAGGTAGACTCTGCAGTGGGAATTGAAGGCACTTGCCTTTCAAGTAGAAGGAGCATTGAGTGGATGCCTTTTGCAAAACTAGAAGATAGACATGTTCTTATACCCATTTTACTATTGTGGAATTTGTCACTGGAATGGCTTGGCCTCAAGGTGAAAAAGCAGTTCCCTGTGCTTAATGATAGCACCATTCCCTGCTGCTCAGCCATTACTACTAAAGATGAATAAATGGACCATAGGACTTTCACCTCCGGAAGAACAAATGAGCTGACTGGACAAAGTGAGAGGAAGGTATGATGGTCAAGCCAGGGATCAGAGCAAAAAAAAATGATAGTGTGAAATAATAAAGGGTATGAAAGGCTGTAATTTCATTAGACCAGGTACCTTTTTCTGACTATAATGGTCACACATTAAATGAAAGTTAGTCTGTCACCTGTTACAATTCTGAACTTGCTGAAGAACTTTAGCATATTTTATTGATGAAACTATATTACCTAATTTGAAGTCCTCTGCAGATTTTGCTATCTGTAGCTCCCTTTCCAGTTTTAAAATCAACATCCACTTGCCCCATTTCTAGGCCTTCTTACTTAGAAAGTCTGTGGTTAAGTTTGAGGAACTCCTTGAGTTGAGGCTCAAGTATGACCTTCGCAAGACTGTCTATGACTTTCACAATAGGATACCATGTGTCTCACTGCAACTTTGACTGTCCCACTATTCTGGGTAGAGCCACAGATGCTGAAGTATGTTTGTGCATACTATCATGGCTGAAGCTGTTCTTCCTGAATGAGAAAGTCTGGAGCAAGATTATGTGTACATGTTTCTTGGGGAAAAACTCTTTTGCTATCATATTCAAAAACTGGTTGATGATCTCTTGTAGAAATAATAGGCCTTCACTTCTTTGGAAGGTCTCTAGGATTCCCCCTACTGTTGCTTCTAGTTCTTATTATTCTAAACCACAAAGTATAGAGAAGCATCCTCTCAATCCAAGGAAGGCCATTAAACATCATACGTCTTGTCCCCTCTAGTGCAGATACATTTTCCCAGTAGGAAGACTTTGCCAGCTACTTGCCACAGTACTAACCCTGGTCTATGACTGCACATGAAAGTGGTTTTCAGGCCTTGCCCTACCTTGGTGAATCATTGCAAAAGACCAACATATTCCAGAATACTTTCTAGGCTTCATACTGGAGCTCAGATGACTGTGCCTGGAAGAGCATCACTAGAAGATCAGTCCATTTCAACAGATCTTTTCTGACAGGTTAGACACAACTGCTCAAATGTGTTTAGGGTCTGTCCCAGTGCCGGTGGAGGAACAGGGGGTTACTCTCATCTCTTCCTGATCCAAAAGCCATGGAATGATTTCTATACCTTTCTGGTTCTTATCAACTTTAACCAATTAATTTGATACATTTGCTTTCAAAAGGTCTATCTGCAGAAGGATCATATTCTTATTCCCACTAAAAGGAAAAGTAGAACTAAGAGGAAAAGTAGAAAACGAGATTAGTAATGGAGAAGTCAAAGAAATAGAAATTAATATTATGGAGCAACTGCAAAGAGAAGGATTCAGTGTAGAAAATTGAATGCAAAAAGCACCACAACAGGATAGATCAATGCATATCCAAATTAAGGGGAAACCAGTGGAACAGGAAGTATTTGGTCAGGTGCCATATCAAGATTTTTATTAATTTGCAATTTGTTTGCTAGGATAGTCCATTGGGTCACAAGGAGCCTGTTTTCAATGGAGTCCTGGGGAGAAATGCTCTAGAAAAATACAAATACGTAGTACACATTGCACATGTACATTACAGATTATCTCATAGGAATACAAAGTAAATATGATAAGAAAAGGTTAACAATGATAGAATACATCAGTATAGTTCATTAAACAGCAATGAAAAACAATTTTTTTTTTACAAAAGTAGCAGCATAGGGTAACTTAAGTAGTTGGTCAAATAGTTCAAAAGAGCTGTGGAACTATAGGAGGCAGTGATGTATTTAGTTCTAGGAGAGTAGGAAGTGGTATTAGAAGGATTAGGTAGGATGGGAACAGGAGCACTTCCATTGTGAAGTTAAGTGTGAGTGCAGCAAGGTTTTAAATGAGGAAAGACTGCTGGTGATGCAGATAGGAGATGGTAGAGAATTCCAAAGGTGTACAAGAGAGAAGGACATTAGTTGATTCCCAGCTGGACATGTGGGTTTGTGCAATTTAATTAGTCTTTGGGAATTAGATCTTAGAAGTCATTCTGGTTCTTGCATTTCAAAGGTAGTGGCTAGGGAGAGACAAAGAGAGGTGTTGTAAATGTGTTTGTGTGCTTGGATGAGTTTAGTATAAGTGAGGAGGTTAGGTAGCTCAAGTCAGTTTAGTTGGTGAAGAGAATTACAATGGTGAGAAATGGCTCTGTGACCTGCCGCAAATTTTGATATCTTGTTATAGCAAGAAGAGAGTTTTGTTTTGAGGGAGCATTGCAGGTTGGTGAGGATAGATGCACCATATAGGAGGGATAGGATGAGATAAGTATTGCTAGTATGAGCCTAGTGGAAGGAGAGATATAACAATTATGGCGATAAAGCATACCAAGTTTTTTCTGCGTTTTTTTGATATCTAGATATTTTGGAACCTTCCACAGGAAACCAGTATAAACATTCACTTGAAGCTAGACAGCAAGGAAAGGAACAGGAAACTGTGGAAACTCTGATGCACTCAATGTTGAGGAGTGATAGGCCAGTGAGTTCCCGTATGACAGAGCAACAGATGACACAGGATGGAATTGAAGAGAATGTGCCACAGGAAGATGCTATAGAACTTTCTATAGAATGCTCACAGGAAATGGAAAATAAGAGATGTGCACTAAGTTTGGAGAAAATGAGCTAAGAGAAGAGTTACTTGATTTAATAGAGACAGACATATTAAAGTCAATGAAAGAAATAGACTGCAGGTCAGTAAATCCCCAAAAGTCAGAAGTTTGATAAAACAAATTAATGCTGTAATTAGGACCCTCCTGACCTCTTAACTGTCCTTGATCTTCAGGGACATCCCTGATATAGACTCTGATTTTAGATCTATCCCTCTTAATTTCTCTTAAAACTGGTGACTACTGAAGAAAAGGTGTTGAATTGCCCTTAATAAATAATGATAGTAATTATAGAAGTTTTACGTCAGAAAACCTGTATTAATCCACATTCTCTTATTTTGCAAATGTTTCAGGTTAATAGTACAAATATTTTTAAAAAATGTCCCTAATTGTTCCTGATTATTTGAGGATTTGTCCCGGATTCTGTTGAGATTTGTCTTCGATCGGTTGAGAGCTATGGGACCCTCCATAGGAATCCATGTGATATAACAGAAGTGAACAGGATATACTACTGTGCTGCTAAATTAATAACTGATAAAGTTCTATCACAAGATCACAGGGTAGTGAGGGAAAGGAAGGGGAGAAATCTAATACTATCATGGAAGTATCGAATAGAGAAAACTATAAAGCAATTAAGACAAGAAGTGCCACTGTTAGAAAACTATAGAAAAGGGAATAAATAGATCAACAAAAATAATAAGAAAGATAGATGTGATAAAAGCAATGCACAGTATTAGAACAGACCAGGATCATTCATTCACTATCACAAATAAAAATTTCAGCACAGGCGGAAAAACGTAAAAGATACACAGATAAATATAAAGAAAGTACAAAATAAGCAATTTATTGATGAACCAAAAAAGTTTTATAGAGAATTGGGAAATAAGGTAAAAGGAATTGAAAGGCCGCCAAAAAAAGAGGAAGTAGATACATTTTGGAGAAGTATTTATGAAGATCCTGTGGAACATAACAAAGATGCTAAATGGATAGAAGAACTAAAAGAAAGAATAAGAAGTTTAAAGGTTTAGGGTATGAAATGGGATGAAGTAACAGACAGATAGACTGAAACAAAGTTAAGAAAAGCCTCTAACTAGAAAACCCCAGGTCCAGATGCAGTACCTAACTTTTGGTTAAAAGTATTAACATCTTTGCACAAGGATTTAGCCATGAGTAAGAACTATTTATATGCACACCCCGAACAGACACCACACTAGCTAACAATGGGCAAAACAATGCTCTTACTTAAGAGTGAACCTGCAAGCTACCCTAAAAATTATAGACCAGTAACTTGCCTTCCAATGATGTATAAACTATACATGGGAATTTATGCCGACAGAGTTTATAGTCATTTAGAAGAAAACTCAATTATGACAGTAGAACAAAAGGGCAATAAAAGAAAGTCATATGGAACAAAGAATCATTTGTTGTTAAATAAAGTTATAGAGGAGAACTGTAAAAGGAGGAAGAATCTAAGTATGGCATGGATTGACTACAAAAAAGCACTTTATAGTATCCCACATTCATGGATAAGAGTGCTTAAAATGCATACAATATACCCTACACTGATTGACTATATTACAGTAACCATGAAACAATGGCAGACCACTTTACACTTAAGCCATGATAAAGGACAGATTATTATCCCAGGGATAAAAATTCAAAGGGGATATTCAAGGGTGACTCTCTGTCCCCATTGCTCTTCTGCCTTGCCATTAATCTATTAAGCTGTTTACTTAACAGCTTAGGCCATGGCTACAATTTGGCTCCTAGAAAACAACAAAGTCTGATGACTTCTCATCTTCTCTTTGTCAATGATTTAAAACTGTATAGCTCATCAGATGAGGAACTGAAAGCACAGCTGCAGGTTGTCAAAATTTTTTCAGATGATATCAGAATGTCATTTGGTCTTGATAAATGTGCAAAAACAGCCTATAAAGCAGGAAAGCTGCAGCACCAGTAAAACATCAGTTTGGGGTATAAAAGAACTTGAGCAAAAGGGAGTGTATAAATACTTGGGAACTGATGAAGGATCAGCAATAAAACATGAACAAATGTGAATAAAACTCAGTAAGGAATACTTTAGAAGAATTTAATTAATCCTGAGAACAGCATTGACATCTATGATCAAGATCCAAACTATAAATCAATTTGCACTTCCTGTCCGAACTTAGTTTTGGAGTGATTGACTGGCCCCAAAAAGTGTTGGATAGATTAGATATTAAAACAATAAGGATGCTTCATGCTTACCAAATGATTTATAAAAATCAATGTATACCAAGATTATATATTCCCCATTCTGAAGGAGGGATGGGCCTCCTTGAAATTGATTACATGTATAGATATTAAAACAAGAAGGATGCTTCATGCTCACCAAATGATTTATAAAAATCAGTGTGTACTAAGATTATATATTCCCTGTTCCGAAGGAGGGATGGGCAACCTTGAAATTGACTACATGTATAGATCTGCAATTGTGGGACTCCACAGATAGCTACTGACCTCACAAGATCTAAATGTAGTGAAAGTTTTGAAACATGAGGAGAATAAATCTAAGATGACTTCTCTGCTTAATTTAGCAGAAGCATATCAACGTCAAGCAGGAATGGAAGTCAAACCAGAAGTAGATAAAAACCAGACAGCAACTGAATGTGATAAAAAAAAAAAACAAAAGAAAGAATATAAGGTGACGGACCAGATGAGACAGAAAGAAATGTGGAAAAAACATAAATATAGTTGCAAGTATAGAAAACTTCTGGAAGAACCTCATGTTGATCAGGAATGAACACAGGAATGTTTAAGGAAAGGCAAATTCAAACCAAGAAATGAAAGGTTAAATATTGGCAGCCCAAGATATTGGGCTACTTACACGCTGGTTTAGAAAGTTCATTGAACATGTGTAAGAAACAGACAAATATAGGTTTTGTAAAACAAAATTGGAAACAGTCACTGACCTTGTTGCTGGCTGCGACACACTAGTGGCAGAAGGACTGAATACTGACAGGCATAATAATGTGGTGAGACTGTTGCACTGGGGATTGTGCAAATATTATGGTATTGAAGTGGCTGAAAAACACTGGAAACATGAGCCACAAAGCATCATAGAAAAGGATAAAGTTTATATCACATAGGACCAGCCATTACCAACAGTCCAAAAGACAGATGCTAGAAAACCGGATATAGTGGTCGAAGAAAAGAAGACAAAAGTAGCATTGATCATTGAAATTTCCACACCCAGTGACTACAGTGTCTTGCATAAAGAGAGACACAAAGTCATAAAATATCAGGATCTGCAGGCAGAAATAAGAGCAATGTGGAAGAAAGATACCCAGACAGTTCCAATAGTAGTAGGAGCAATGGGTCTTGTAAAAATAAATCTACAATTGTATTTAGATATGTTACCAGTACATGTAACCCCGTATGAATTGCAGAAGGAGTCATTACTAGGCACATTATGGGTGCTGCAAAGAGCACTGCCGGCTGACATCAAAGATTGAAACAATACTAATTATTTATTTATTTATTTTATTTATTTGCATTTGTTTACCGGGAAGGTCAACTGGGCCAACAGGTACCCATTTTCAGTGGAGGCCTGAGGAGAAAAGCTCCACAAAGAATAATACAAACATTAGAGTAGTTCAAAGAGTGAGTAAAACATACATTAGCATAGCAGTACAATGATTTAGACAATACATACATTTGAATAGTAAACACAACATACTAGAATACTAAGACAAGTTTCACAGTAAACAACTTTAGTATAGTCATACAGTACTTACTTCACTGAGGCAATGGAACAGCAGAAGAGAGGTGAAGTCAGATTATAGCTTGTGAGGAACTTTCACATGAACATAGCCATTTGAAGGGGAGATGTCTCAAAGAGTTTATGAAGAAGGATGCATTGCTAGTGGATCTGAGATGGGGAGGGAGAGAGTTCCATAATCTAGCAGTGGAAATGGAGTGGAGCATCTGGCCAGTGGCAAGATTAGGTTTTCCTACTTTTAAAAGCATTTGATTTTCAGAGCGGAGAGGTCTGTTAGGGTGGTATAGAGTGAAAAGAGAAGAGAGAGACTGGCAGGTGGGTAGATTGAATATTAGTTTGTGGGCAGTTGTTAGTTGTATAGAAGTAAGATGATGTGGAAGTTCCAGCCAGTTTAATAGTCAGAGAGCTACAGTGGTGAGAGAGATGTTGTCTATTTGGGATGAACTTGGCAATTTTATTATAGCATGATTCTAGTTTGGATTTAAGATTGGCCTGTATGTTGGTAAAGAGGGGAGCACCATATAAAAGTGAGGGGAGCAGGAAGGAGGAGGCAATGGCTATTTTTGAGGAGTGATTTAAGAACATTTTATGATGGTATAGCGTACCTAGCTTTTGGTGTGTTTTTTAGTCGAATGTTAGGTCTTGATCCAGAGTGATGCCTAGGAGTTTCTATGTGCGGCTACCTCGATGGCAGTGTTATCTTGGGATAGAACAGTGAAAGAATCTTTATTTACAGAGGTGGACTTCTTGGGGGTAAATAGCATTAATTTGTTTTTCATGAACTTTAATCATACTTTGACTTAGGAATGGGGTCCATTCCTGTCATGGTATTAGAAACCCAAAAAACTTGGAGCAATTAAAAACCGTGAAGAGCATGTATGGCACTGTCAGGCATGATAAATACCTTCTGGCATATCAGCAACAGCAATCAGCACAGCAGAGTCATCTACTTTATTCTGGGTGGAGATTACTTCTGGAACAATGTACTGCCATATGAGGGCATTTTTTTGCAACAGCAGTTTTAACTAAGATGTTGCCCATTGTGGTTGAAACCTTGCAGAAAAAAGATCTTATGATGCCTCTGTACCTAGATAAATGGCCACCTGTAGTCCCATCTGGGGACTTCCTGGAAGAAGCTTTCTTGGGGGTGTTCCCTTGAATGTAATCTGTGAAAGTGACTATATACTGAAATAAGTCATTTTTGTTCTTTGCTCGGGGGAGGGGTCTTTTATCAAGGTGTAGATGGATAGTCTTCAGAGCTGGTCACTTCTGTCACTCAAAAATGGTCTGGGGAAGTCATAGCATTAACATGGGTGCTGAAGCACTTTCTGCACTTGACTGTAGTAACAGTCTTTAAGTTGCTAATGGCTTAAGAGATGCCATACACCCAAGAAACTTTTTTTGCTGCCAGGCCTTTGTTTGGAGCCTGAACACACTTTATAAACCTGTATAATTAGTGGTGAATTTAATAAAGCCACCAGGTTACTGAAAAGTAGACTTAACTTTCTATTGAGTCAAACTTTTAAAAGAAGGAAGGCAACAAGAGCATATGGACAAAAAAAGGAATAAAAAGTCTCAGAGATCTGAAAAGAGAAAACGTAGAAAGAATCGTAAGAGGCGACCTTAAATTGAGGTAAAAAAATGTGTAAGTCCTCCTCAAGCTACATTGGGGGAGGTTTTCATATATGATGGTTTCCAAAAAAAAAATGCATCATGAGTGACACTCTAAACTACTCTTGGAGAACTGTGCTTCAGTCTCTGAAAACCAAAATAGCACTCTCATCAATTCCTTCAAATGATTCTACCAAGATAATTCTTCAGGATCACAATAATGCAGATCAAAATTGTTATGTTAAGAAACCAAAATGTCACAAAGCAAAACAGTTTATTTTTCATTACTGAACTTATTTGTTTGCTAAGGGTAGATTGAGAAAAAACTGGGGTAGATACATATGGAAGAAGAGAGTATGTGATGGTCTGAAAAAAGAAGCTGTTAAGTGGTTGGAGGGTTATGCAACGAGTTTTGGGGAAAAAACTGGCAGGTCAAAGCTGGAGAGAAAATGGCAAAGAGAGGTAAGTGATGTATGGATAGAAGAGGAAAGTACAAGCAAGTCATGAGGGACATTAAAGAATATGGATTAAAGGAAGGAGATGGGTTGAGATGCTATAATGTACAGAGAGCAGCAATTGTATTAATGATAAAAGTTGGAGAAGAAAGAATGATAAGGGCAATAAATGGGAAGGGAGATCTTTCTGTCTTTAGGCATCAGAAAGGCACACTAGGTAAGAGGTACAGAGCATTAAGAATGGAGGTGATAGTTGGATATAATGCATTTTGGAGTGCAAGAGGGCAAGTAGATTCAGGAGGTATGGCAAGTCATTTCAGGGATGAAATGAGTATACAAGATTGGTGATGGACCGCAAAAACATTCTGGTACACATGCCACAGGACACAAATTAGGCTTAATAGGAAGGGTTTTTTACTCATAGTTTGCTGGAGATGTGGAGGGAGAAAATTCATACGTTCATAGGTTTGTACTAGGCCAATGGCCCTGGAGCCTTTACAAGCCTAACCCATAGAAGTTCCCTGGCATCATGCCACCGTTAGTTCCCAGTGCCTCTGTCAAGTAGAGTCACTGGAGTGATCCCCAGGGTGACTATTTCCCATCCACTCATCAAGATTTCTCTTGAAAAGGGCCAGTGAGGTGCTCTGCTTGACATGTATGGGAAGTTTGTTCCAGAGCATGGGCAGTCTCTGGGTTATGAACCTGTCCCTCCAGCATGTTCTGGTGATTGTGGTAATGAGGTTGAGGTCCCTAGAGCGTGTGGTGCGGAGGGATTGAGATTTCTTTAGGTGTAACATTTCTAACAGGGCTGGGTCAGACATGGCTTTGTAAGTCAAGCAGAGATTGTCTCTTAATAGACAGTATGAGAGAGAAAAGCTGGAATGTTTTTCATCTGTCCATGTAGGGCATGTGTTTAAGGCCTAGAATCCTCTTTGTGAGGTACTTTTGTGGCCTTTCCAGCTGTTGCAGGTGTTTAGTGAGGTACATGCCAAATGGGGCATTATACTCAATGATTGGCCTAATGAGAGAAGAGTAGAGAGAGATGATGACCTCTTTCTTCCTGGATGCAAAACCCTTAGTAATGAGATGTGTCATATAGAAGGACTTTCTGATCACAGTGGCAATGTGGTGGTTGAAGGAGAGGTTGCTGTCAACCTGTGTCCCCAGATCTCTTTATAACGCCTTCAGTGTTCAGTGGGCTACCATCAATGTGGTAATTAGTGGGAACTGAGTTTTTCCCAAAGGGCATTAATTTGGCATTAAGCTTAAGGCCATGATTTTGACACCAGTCGTTGGTCTCAGTGAGGCCTTTCTGTAGGATGTCTACATCACTTGAGGAGTTAATAATTGCTCCCAGCTTGCAATTATCAGCAAACTTGGCCAGCCAGAGTCCCTCCGTGTTGGCCTGGATTTCTGCGAAGTAGATGCCAAACAGGAGGGGACCCTGGACCAATCCCTGTGGGACTCCACTCCTGACTGGTCGGTGGTCTGACTTGGGGTCTGCTACTTTCATACTGTGGGTTCTATCTGTGAGTCAATTTGAAACCCACCTAGTGATATAGGTATTGATGCATAGTTTGGTGAATCTATCAATAATTCCTGAGTGAGGAATGGTATCAAAGGCCTTGGCCAGATTGAGGTAGGCTGTATGAGCTGCCTTGCCCTCATCCACAGCTCTGGTGACTGACTCAAAGAACTCAACCAGGTTGAGCAGGCATGATCTACCCTTCACAAAACCAAACTGAGTGGGGTCCAGAGTTTGGAGATTCCCTCTATCTTTGTTAATTAGGTCCATGATAATGCGCTCCATAGCCTTACATATCAGACTCGTCAGGCTAATGGGGCGATAATTGCCAGGGTCTGTAGTCACTCCCCCTTTATGGAAAGGGATGACTGTAGCAGTGCACCATTCTGTAGGGACAAAGCCTGAGGTGAGGCTGTGATTGAACAGGGCATACAGGTGTGGTGCCATTTCACTTTGTAGTTCATGTAGAACACAGCCAGGGATATTGTCGTGTCCCATGGAAGCTGTATTCTTGGCCTTGGACAATGCAGCTTTAACCTGTGCTGCAGTAATACTGGGTGCCTGGCATTCTTCCAGTATTGTGATTGGTCCTTTAGGAGGGGAGAGAGGGGTAAAGTTAGCACTGAATCTGTTGGCCAGTATGTTGGCAATATCTGTTGGCTCAGTATAGGAGGTACCATTGTGCAGTAACTCAGAGCAAATTTGGGTATTGCCATGGAGATTCTTGATATAACTGTAGAAGGCTTTGTGGCTGTTTTTAGTGTCTGCTGCAATTCTGCCTTCATAGCTAGCTTTAGAGGTTTTGATGATGGATCTCAACTTTTTGTTGAGGCTAATAAGGGTGTTTTTCCAGTCTTGGGACTTTTTCTGCAGCAGTTTCTTCCTTCTGTTGTAGAGTTTGTTAATGGCAGGGGACCACCAGATTGGCTTCCTTTTTTTGGAGGAGAGCATCTTGGTTCTGTTGGTTATGGCTAGTTTCATGCATTTATGTACGTGTTTGTACAGTGCATTTGTGTATGAGTCAGGAGTCATGCACCTATTTTCCATTTGCATGGATGCCGTGAAGTTAGCCACTTCTGTTTTTAGGAGCCCAAAGTCATCTTTGGAGAAGTTTTTCATGGTGGTTACCTTTGCTGGTGGTGTGGATGAGATGTGGATTTCCATGGTAATTAGTTTGTAGTCGGATCTAACCAGGCAGGAATTGACTAATGGTGTAGAGCAATGGTTGCCCATGTTAATAATAACCAGGTCAAGGATGTTGCTCCCTCTAGAGGGGGTAAGAATGAGCTGGTCCAGCGCACTGGAATTAATGAATTCCAGGAAGCATTGGGCAAGTGTATTGGTGCATGAGTAGTTTTCCCAGTTGATGGCGGGGTAGTTGAAGTCACCCAATATGAGAGTGTTGGGTTGGACCTTAATAGTTTCCAGGGTGTTTAGGAACGTGGAATGAGTCTTGGGACATGGTTGGGGACGTATAGCAGGCTACAACCTGAATCACCATCTTACCCACTGTTAGTTGTACCTGAAGTATCTCTGATGTGTTATGCTGGGCTACTAGTCTAGAGGTGTGCATATCCTTTATGAATATGGAGACACCACCACTTTTGGAGCTTCAGTCCATTTTCTGGGGCTGAAAGGTGTGGAAAGAGTTATAGCCTGGTAGCGCAGGAGTGCTTTCTGCTGCTTTAAACCAGGTCTCCATTACAGCACAGATGTCGATATTCTCCATTTTGATGAGTGCTTCGAGTGAGTGAATCTTGAGATTTAGACTTCTAGCATTGAGAAGCATGACCCTCAGATTGCATTTATTTGTAGCTGTTACGGTGGTAATTTGGTCTTTGGAACACCACCTTAAAAAGGCACTATAGGGGTGGCAAGAGCCTTAGCCAGTATCCATAAACCTAGGGGTGACAGATGCAGGCCATCTCTGGCAAAGCATCGAGATCTGTCAGTCATGTCATCCCAAGCAGACAGATATTGGATCCCCTTAGAATGACACCAGAAACTTAGTCAATTGTTGAAGTCAATCATTTGAGTGTTGGGAGGTAAGAGGAGTGGGTTGTCTGTGTACATGAGGCAGTTGCTACACTGTCTCAGAATGACCATGTTCACCAGGTTAATAGGAGAAAGGACAGGGAACTGACCTTTAGACATGCCAGAAGGGATGGTCATTATTAATAAGTACTGGAGCTGTTTCCTTATAGGATGTTTAGTGCTGTTAGCACTTATGTGTGCTACAATAATTGCTACAAAAAACAGATGAAGTGTCGGGCGGATAAGCTAGTTAAATGCAAGAGAGAAGAGAAATAGCAAGATCTAAGGGAAAAATTGAAGAGTAGACTTTCTGGTACCTGTAATAGTTTACCCTAGCCTAGTGTCGCGGCACTGCACGGTGTGCAAACCCATGCAAAGATGGCCTTTAAAACAGAAAGTTGAAAGGGAGCTAGAAACCACTCCTCTTGTGGTAGATAGGCTACTTAGTGCTTACCACTCCCACTGATAGGTTGAGAGGTTTCCATCTAACACAGAAAGGTCTGAGGAACTCAGAAACTACAATACAGTGCTGAATACAGCAAATCTATATCTGGACTATAGTAACAGGAAAGGCGGGAAAACAAGCTAGAATTTTTTTTTTAATATTACAGTAACAAAGTAACAACTGCTGATATTGCCAAAGACACCACAATAGAAGCTCGCACTCCACCGGAAACCCAGTTTATTGAAGTACAATGTAAAAAATAACGCTGGTGATCCAAAATACGTTTTCGATCGCTATCTTCATCAGAATGAATATAAAACACTTAATTACCATCCTTACTGGTTATATACCTTGTCCCATTAACAAAACAATTGATTGATTGTCAATTAGTAAAGATAATTTAAACCTAGCAAGCAATCATTCTAAAACTCATACAAACAGCCTAATACTAACCATAACAAGTTTAAAAATAGTATTTGTATTACTAAATTATATATAATAAACACACCAAATTTAAAAATGTCATTAATAATGTTATTACAGATTAAAAACACTCTAATTGTAAAACTATTGCTCTGTTTGCAATACAAAATGTATATTAATGTATGGAAAATGTTGCCATCTAGTGGCTTAATTGTGTAAATGCAAAGAGTTACTCATAATTTAGCTGATCTAAGTTTTAAAACTGGCTTGATAGACAAATAGTCATTTAAACCTGGAAATTTATTACATTCTAATACTATTTGCCACTATAACTCTTTGTATTCCAATTTATCTTCCCATAAACCACCCCTTATATCCTTGGGTACAGAGTCCAAAACAAAAAAAGAAAACACTGCTTGTGGGCAAGAAATTTGATGTCTAAACAATGCGTTCTTCATATTCTGTTTTTTAATTTCATACAGATGTTCATAAATGCGACATCTCAATTTCCTTTCTGTTTTCCCCACATAAAAAGAGGTGCAAAAGTTGCATGTTGCTAAATATACAATGCCATAGCTATTGCAATTAAAAGTACCTCTGCTAATAAGTGTTTTATTCCTAGCTTCCAAAAAAATCTCCTTTCTATTGATTACCCTAGGGCATTGGGAACAAAACCCACATTTGTATGTTCCCACCCCACGTGGACCAATATTCTTAACTTTAGGACCTCCATATTCAAAAATTTGCTTAAAATTAGTGTCCTTCCGATAAATAAATTTTAAAGGGCTTTTATTATTCAATGGTAGATCTGTGATTTGGACAAATCTTGTCCATTCCCTAGAAATCACCTCCTTGATGGGTGCTGAGTCACCTGTATAATCAAGTATGTAGGCTCTATCATATAGGGTGGGTTTTTTGTTACCTAGATCAACAGTTAAGGAAGGTATGCTCTGTCCTAAAATAGGGGCAAATCTTTTGTGCCTTTCCTGAACCACTTCAGATAAGGCACCATCAAGTAAAGACCTTGGATAACCCCTGTCTACCAACATGTTACAGACGTTGTTGCATTCCTTTGAAAATTCTTGGTCATCTGAGGTCATTCTACTGACCCTGACAAGTTGACCCTTCACTAAATTTTTCTTTTGAAAATAAGGATGAGCACTTTTATAATGGAGATATGAATTAGAAAAGGTTTTCTTGCGATGTATACTGGAGGAAAACCCCTTATCCAGCTTTTTGAGTGTAATATCCAAATAAACCAACTGTTCTGTATTTACCTCAAATGTAAAATCCAAAAAGTTGGTCGTACCTTTCAAATAATCCAAAAATTCATAGAATCTTTCCTTAGTGTCTATCCAGAAAATGCAATAGTTTTACAATTAGAGTGTTTTTAATCTGTAATAACATTATTAATGACATTTTTAAAGTTGATGTGTTTATTATATATAATTTAGTAATACAAATACTATTTTTAAACTTGTTATGGTTAGTATTAGGCTGTTTGTATGAGTTTTAGAATGATTGCTTGCTAGGTTTAAATTATCTTTACTAATTGACAATCAATCGTTTTGTTAATGGGACAAGGTATATAACCAGTAAGGATGGTAATTAAGTGTTTTATATTCATTCTGATGAAGATAGCGATCGAAAACGTATTTTGGATCACCAGCATTAATTTTTACATTGTACTTCAATAAACTGGGTTTCTGGTGGAATGCGAGCTTCTATTGTGGTGTCTTTGGCAATATCAGCAGTTGTTACTAGTTTTTATTCTTTTGCCTTCATCTCTAATACAGTAACAAAAAAAGCAAACTGATTTAAACAAATTAACCAGTTAACCAATAAAATAACTAAAACCTGAGCCCTTTTCCAGCAGTCTTCAATCATACAAGTTGTAGCTGCACACTCCTGCCACTAAGGTGCAGGGCAACCTTCTCCAAAAAACATGGCCTGGATTAGTGCTCAAGTTATACAAACAAAGCTAGATTTAGCAGGTCTGAATCTAGTATATGCTATAGCAAACCAGGTACACCATTTTCAGAAAGAAACAGTTCAAATAAGCAGGCACAATAAGCCTTTAACCAGAAATTCCCAGCTCAGAAGGGCAGAATCTACCCTCTCCTCCCACAAGAGTGCAAACCACAAACCCTCTTAATATAAAATAACTGGTCTGAAGCCCATGCGCTTAAACCAGAACTAAGACACTTTTAGAATAAGACAACAACTCCCAATTTAGAAGGCTGTGGGCTACCTGTCCTGCCACAAGAGTGCAGACCACAAACCTTCTTAATGTAAAACAACTGGCCTTAAGCCCAAGTGCTTAAACCAAAAGGCTTAGAATAGCAGTTACAATTTAATCAGGCTACTAGCAAGCATTTATAAATGCAGCAGAATAAATGCAATTGAGTACTTTTAAGAACAGGTAGCAAAAGCAAAATAAAGTAATAAAGTAGGAAGAAACACAAATACAGTAAAAGCAGATGAATAAAGTGCAATTTTTTTTTAGCAGGAGTGCAGGAGTTCTCCATATATGGTAGAGATGTAGTAGCATATGGAAAATATGGAAGGTAGCAATAAAAATTTAGGAAGGAGATGAGTGAAAATATGATTTTTGGGGGTAGGGTAGAAACAGCTCAAGTTGACATTGGTACAGACTATACCTGTTGGATGTTCCTGGCAAGAAAAAAACAGATCTGTCAGGGTAAGAAGAGAGAGAGTACTGAGTGAGGAAAGTCTGGGGTGCTTATGGACTGCAAGGAAACTAGAAAGTATATGGGGACAAATTAATGATAATCAGTCATTATGTGCATGCAGAGTTGGAGGTCATACTATTAGCAGTGGGTAGGCAATTGTCCAGAAAAGTGTTTGCCTCTGTGTGAAAAAGGTTTTATTTGTTAAACTTACGATAGAGGAAAAAAAGCAAGAAAAAGCGGGGGTAACAGAGATGAAGCACTATGTTCTTTTCCCAGTATACACTATCCAAATAGATGGCTTGCTAGAGTGGAGGGGGGGGGAGAAGGTCTTAGCTGCAAACAGGTTAAAACTAGAGACTAGAGTTGACTATAAGAAAGGGCAGGCTATTGCTAAGGGTGTTATAATAATGGACTGTGTACAAGAAAAGTATGCTACCATTAAGTCTCTGGCATATGTGTGATGGATGTAGCAGGCTTAGCAGAAAGACCCTTTCAAAGTGGGAGAATGTTTATGAAACTGTGGTCCAAGATGATTGACCCAAGATAAGGGTGGGGAGATATAGCTCCCATGCCTGAAAGGAGCAACATAGTCTTTGCAAGCTTCTGGGCATCTGAAAAGCACAAGCATACAATATACTGGCAACAGGGACAGCCAGGAAAGCACAGCATTATAAACAGAGCTGTTCTACTGTTCTACCATGAAGATCCTATGGGCGGCTGCATGAAAGAAACTATGGTTGTTTTATTTTGATGATACCCAAGGTTTGGGCCCTACATAGACTAGTTTGGTGGCCTTCTCCTCATTGCAGAGTGGGATGCCCCAAGTCTTCAGGAAGGTTTCTCAGCCCTTGCAGTTGTGCAACACAGGGAGCACTGATGGAGTGTCAAGTATAGCTTGGTGGCCTTCTGATCACTGCACGTTGGAAGCTAAACAGGGAGCCTCTTTAATGTAAATATCTGTTTGTGGCTGTGAACATGAAGACATTGGAGAAGACATGTTGCAATGGATGATGCAATCTCTCAGTATTTATTTTTATATTTTTTTATTTTATTTTAACATTTGTTGGCTGGGAAAGTCTGACCAGGACAGTGCCTATTTTAAGTGGAGGTCCAGGGAGAAACACTCCAGATGCAGGTCTTTGAAATGTGGGAGGAAACCGAAGTAACAGGAGGAAATCCATGTGAACGCAGGGAGAACAATAATGAGGAAAGACTAGAAAATACATTGAAACTGACTACCCTCCACAAAATAGGTTTAATTACTGGTTGACAAATTGAATTTTATTGGATTTGTGAAACAGAGGTAAAACTTTCATGTTAAACCAAAAGCATTTGAAAAAGGTAATAAGTGGTGTCCATCCTGGACAGAATCCTTCATCAATGCATTTCTTCCTTTAGACACTCTGAGCACTAGTTATAAATCACATCATGTTAATACATATTTTGTACTTTCACAATGCTTTGTGTCAGAATCCTCTGTCGCACAGCAGATCAAAGCCAGCCGCTAGCTAATGGATAATGCAGAATACTGTTCAGGACCAGCTCCCACCACAGGCAGGAAGACGCATATGAAAGGATTGCTGCATGTGCAAAATCGCCACCATGGTACCCAGGGTCCATCAAAGGGGAATGGTAAGATGCAATGCTTATTCCACTTGTAACACATCAACAGACCTTCTTCATACTGAAGTCTGACAAAGCCAGCCTTTATAGCCAATCATTACCCTGAAGCTGCAGATATGACTTGAGGACTTCATTAACCTACAAGTTCTACCATGCCAGTGAGTGGCTGCTCATTTTGGGGACCTTCTACAGACATCAATACAAACCAACATGAGACATACTCTTTCTTCCAATTTTCAAGGTTTGGGGGAAAATCAGCTGAAACCACAAAACTGCAGTGTTTTCCAATGTACTCTCAAGTTTATGAATATTCATATTCATGAAGTACCATGCACACTTGAGCTTAACATTATTATATTATACGTTGACATAGAATAAATTCCCTTCATAGGGAAAGGCACTTTGAGTGGTTCAGCAGGTATTACAGTTGCCTTTAATGCTAAAAGACCACAAGGCTGTACTTCTAATCCCACCTTGGGTGGTGGAATTCATTTTCAGTACTGACACTGCAGTACAGCTTAGAAGGGTGCTGCACTCCTGAGTGTGGCCATCATTCGTATAAGATGTTAAGTGTTGAGGCATTGCAAGCCTTATTTTCATTTAGGAATCAGGTGTAGTGCTCTGACATTCCTCCTTAATATATGCCACTTGAGAACCAGTGGGATTGTGTATGTGTGGGTGTAGGTAGATAGATAAATAGACAGACAGACAGACAGACTGCAGATATTTTGCAGTTGTACACTTCAGGTGTGTGCATATGTTTTCATTTCTTTTCAGAACTTCTCTTATTACACTAAGCACTATAAAACGGCAGCAGTACAAACAGAGAGTGAAGCATTTATAAAATAGTTTTAACAATGAGATACACATGATAAAGGATATAAACTTTTTCAAATAAAGGAATCCCAACATAAACAGAATTATAAATCCTTAAGTCTTGACACTCGGCATGTGTACCTAAAACCAAGAAAAAAACATTTATAAAGAAAATATTTAGGAATAATTTATCCTTCTTCATTAAGGCAGGATACCAAGGGTAATATACGTACAAGAGAAAACATATGCCCTGGGATTCAATAAACTCCATATAGGCTGCGCACAAAGCCTACATGGAGTTTACATGTGTGCATGGTGGTGTGAGGCAAGCAGCAGCGTGCACCATTGCGCAATGCATATTCATGCTGTGCACCACATCTAAGCTAGGTTTCTTGGCTGATAACAGTGTTGCTGCCCAGGAAACTGTGTAAGTGAACACATATGGCAAACCTATTTAAAGCAGAGCACTTACGGTCCACAGTTTTGCATGGAATGCCACAATGATCACCAGAGCTTCACAGATAGCTCTCAATCTCTTAGTTCAACACATCTGCATGAAAGCCAACATAATGTGGGGTCAATGATCCAGAAATAGGGACATATTTGACATATATGCCTTATAGAAATGTGGTAGAAGTACATATGCTGAAGGATTTGAAGTATGAAACTCAAACATACCTTTCAACCTCTTAGAGCAAGAAATCTGGACTAAGCCATAACTAATGGGGGACAAAGAACCAAAAATAGGGAGAGGTTTTTAATACTACTCTTACAAACTTAGACATTTGATAGGATAATAGGGTTTACATTAACATCAATTTTCTGAAGAGCCTGTAGTTTGAAACTCAAATGTTTGTCATTATTTCTGACTTCAATCTACAATGACATGCCAATGATTTTCCAGAAAACCAAGTTTATGAGGAAAAGATCAAAAATTTAAGACAAAAAATCTGAACATTCTGCAAAAATCTGGACAGCTGAGAGGTATAAACTCAAATGTATATAGTAATGAATCACATCAGTCCTGAGATCATCCCAATGATATGGAAGAAAGACACAAATATGATAAGGAATACATCTGGACATCATGTGAATATCTGGATAGCTGAGACATATGAATGCAAAGTATATGGTCCAAACACAGTGCAGGTCAGTAGCTACAGTGCAGAGTATTGTTATATCCCATTCCTGGCATTCTGTACTGAAGCTGTGTAAATTATCTGTAACAGTACATGGACTGCCATGTAAAATAAACACTTTAGGCTGCTGTTTGGGCAAAGGATGTGTATGTCATCTGTGATGTCTATCACTTGAATAATAGACAGAAAAGACCCTAGCAGACAATTCTGATGTATGGAATCACTGGGCCTGAGATATAGGTCACTTTACACATGTCAACATAGTGAGATGCCATGTATGTGATACACTGGTCTACCCACTTGGTGATATAGCTGTTTATGGCCACATATGATAGTGTTGATTGAATACCTCAGTGTGGATTTGTGTCAAATGTCTTGACCTAGTCAATTTCCACAAGATGATGATGTCATCATGCATGCCCTCAGTGACTTCCTTGAGGACATCTATCAGATGTAACAGACATGATGTAGCATTAACAATTGACACAGGTCTGTTGCATACAGCCGGAATATTACTAGTGTCTAAGATGACATGTTGGTCTACCTCACAGTTGAAGAGAGTCTGGATGTCTCTATGCATGCATGCATGCATCAGGTACTGTCCCCCCAACTCAGATGGATGCATGTTGATGTACACCCTTTTACGGGAACATAGCCCATGTGGAAGGTGTGATGAAGTGTGTATTCAACTGTATCAGGCAGGTGCATGTGCTAAGTCACGTCATAGGCAATCTGAGATGTTGTCACAGCCCACTGATTCCATGTGATAGGCCTGGATAGAGGTAAGACAGTGCATACTGCCTATTGTAGTCTGGCCTAGGGTTTTGACACAATACCCCATGCAGGTATCATTGAGAAATCCTCCCAGCTGAGGATTAACCTTTACGTTACTAGATGGATAACCAATTGGCTCACCGACAGAACACATACTGTGAATGTTGGTAAATCAACCTGTACCAGTAGAGCTGTCACCATTGTCAAACTACAGAGATCTGTGCTTGGCCCTTCACTGTTTGGACTCTCTTTCTCAACAGTTCAGGATAAAGTATATGACCTTTGGCTTACCAAATTTACTGATTCTTACATACTGGGTACAATCACTGAGCCCACCAATGATGATAACATAGTACAAGAGGAGCTAACACAGACAAGTGATTGGTGACAAAGGCACACAATCTACAAATAAATGCAGAAATGTGTCTTTTTATGTTGTCCATCTGAAAAGTGGAATCCCATGTTAATCACAGCATTGACAACAGTCCTGTTATGCTGAAACCCAGTGAATCAAGTACTGGGAATACATGTAGATAGCGATCTGAACTTTGACCATCAAGTGTCTACACTGGTATTGAAAGCCTATGTTGTGCACATCATAAGTCATGCCATCATATTCAGATATTAGGATTGTATGACAGCACTGTACTTGCACCTCATCAGGACACTAATAGAGTATAATGCTCTCTTTTGCATATCCATCACCAGACACATGCAGCAGATGGAGAGACCACATGGCTTTCTCATCAAGAAAACACAAGGCCTACAAGCTATGCCATGATGTATGTGGACAGATTAAAAGCCATGTTTCTGTAATCTGTCTTGTATAAGATGAGGTGACTTCTGCCTGGCCTTCAGGCCAGTCACTGACCCTGCCCTGGTGGGAATACTACATATACACAAATCTAATATAGCTGATGACATCAGCAATGTCTGTTGAGGCAAATATGGTAGTAACAGTGTCCCACATGCTGGTGTAAAATGCTCTCTGTAATATCAAGCAAGAGCGCAAACACACACACACACTCTCTCTCTCAGTTCACTGCAGAGAGAACAGAACCCCTGCCTAAGTACACAGACTACAGAACTCATTACTTTATGCAAGTGCCATGGCACAAGTCTGACATTTACAATACTACAGGTCAACCTGTAGTGGATGATATCAGCAAGCCATGCTGGAGAGAAGATGCTGGGAGGCCTACATGAAATGAATGTGTAGGCATGCACAAGTATCAAAATACTGTCAATCCATGGCATTGGAGCAGTAACTGTAGAATGCACAATTCTGCTCTTCTGTCTAGACGCACACACACACACACACACACACACACACACACACACACACACACACACACACACACACACAGTTGACTGCAGTGAGAACAGAACTCCTACCTATCTACCTACACAGACTACAGAACTCAGTAGTTTACACAAGTGCCATGGCACTAGTCTGACTTTTATAACATTGCAGGTCAACTTATAGTGGATGAAATCAGCAGGCAGTATTGGAGAGAAGATGTTGGGAGGCCTGTATGAAATGGATGTGTAGGCATGTGCAAGTATCAAAATACTGTCACTTCATGACATTGGCATAGTAACTGTAAGATACATAATTCTGCTCTTCTGTCTAGACACACACACACACACACACACACACACACATACACAGTTGACTGCAGTAAACACAGAACCCCTACCTATCTAAGTGCACAGACTACAGAACTCAGTACTTTACACAAGTTCCATAGCACAAGTCTGACTTGCACAAGACTGCAAGTCAACTTATAGTGGATGACATCAGCAGGCCATGTTGGGAGGTCTACACAGGTTCATAGGAGGTTACTAACCTAATGGCCTTAGGGCATTTACAAGCCTAGCTGTGTAAAAACACAAAAATCTTTATTGAGCATAGTTAGATGCTCATTGTTATCAGACTGATTTTGTGAGCAGCTCCTACTGTCCCTGTCTATAAGGGACATAGGTGCCACCCCAGGGGTGAATTTAAAATCAATCATCCAGTTGTCAAGGTTGCACTTGAATAGGTCCATTGAGGAGCACTGCTTCACATGCAGTGGGAGCCTATTACAGAGGAGTGCCAATTGCTAGGAGATATATCTTTCTCCCATCATGTTCTGTTTATGTCACAGCTAGGTTGAGATCCTTGGAGAAAGTTATTCTTGTCCCATTTCATTTGCAAATGTTTAGCATTTCTAGTAGAGCAGGGACTGAGATTGCTGTCTAGGCCAGGCATAGGTCACTTCTCAGCAGCCTGCATGATACTGAGTACAGTGACAGATCTTTCAGTCTTTCCATATATGTCATTTTTTGGGAGGCCCTGAATTCTCCTGGTCACAAACCTCTGTGTGTTCTCCAGTTGCTTCCGGTGTCTGGTGAGGTACAACCAGAAGGGAGCACTGTAATCATTTAGTGGTCTATTAAGGGTTGAGTACCCCAGAGCTATGACCTCAGTCCATGAGTTTGTCATCAATCATTGGTCTGTGTCAGCCCCTTCTGTAATATGTTACCATCATTGGAGGGCTCTATATGACTGCATCCAGTCCAGTTAACAGTCATCTGAAAACTTGGTAAACCACAGCCATCTACCTTTGCCTGGGGTTCAGATAAATAGTTTTCAAACAGTTGAGGTCCCAGCACAGATACTTGTGGTATTCAACTAGTAAGGGGTCTAGTGGTAGAGATGCAGTCCCCAACTTTGACAGTGTGTGTTCTGTCAGTGAGCCAGTTTGCTATCCATCTAGTAATGTATGGGTTAATTCCCAGATGTGAGATTTCCTCTATGATACATGAGTGGGGGATAGTGTCAAAGGCCTTGGATAACTCATCATAGGCGGCATGTCCTGTTATCCCTCATCCAGTTCTTTGGGGTCAGTACCAAAGAAGTCCACTGCATTTAATAAGCAAGATCTACCCTTGACAGAACCCACATGGGTTGAGTCAAGTGTGTTAAAGGTCACTTACGTTTTTTGTCGATAAGGTCCTTGCTGATTCCTTCCCTAGCCTTGAAGATAATGCTTTTTAGGCTTATGGGTCAGTAGTTCTAGTTCTGCATGTTACCAGATGGATGTGCATTACATATCACACAACATTGGATATTAATTTCTGTAGTGTAGGTGACATAAGTCTTAAAAAAAAAAAAAGTACTAAGATACCATGGTTGTAGTGCTTGGGGGTAGCTAACACATGGTTGTATTGTAAATATGTGACATATTATCAGATAGGGCCTTGAGCTTGTTATGTTTCCACATGTAATTTCATGCCATAGACAGGAAATGGACAGTAAACAGAAATAATACATAATAAATTTTACTTTTCCATAGCACAGCAAGCAGTGGGTTTGCATGATGGTCGGCAAAGTGTTAGCACATGCGAGAAACACATTTCCAGTACAATTCATGTTTGTGCTAAGCAGTGCTAAAGTCTGAGAGTCAGTATTGAGTGTATAAAATACACCTGCTGCTTAACTGACTCTGTGGCAGCAGGTGTAAATACATTGACACATTTCTTTTTAAGCCCAGATGATACTGGGTTCAAATCCAGCTGTATCTAATATTTTCAAATGCTTTTAAATAATCATTGATAATGCAATGACATGGATTCTTTATAGTATATGTGTTGCTGTGTATTAGCATAGCATAACAGGTTTAAGCAGCATTGTGTGGAGGTAACCACAGCATTTTTCCACTGCTCACCATGGCTGCACATTGGTGCACATCGCACGCCTCCATGCAAACATGGAGTCCAAAAAGTGAAGGGATCCATTGTTGTTTCTTCTACTTATGTGTGCAATGTATGATTCAAGTTTTTGACCAGA
Source organism: Protopterus annectens (assembly GCF_019279795.1). Taxonomy (NCBI): domain Eukaryota; kingdom Metazoa; phylum Chordata; order Ceratodontiformes; family Protopteridae; genus Protopterus; species Protopterus annectens. Next base: position 1,713,992,763 of record NC_056743.1, on the reverse strand, counting down.
TTAAAGTGGTGAAAATGGGGTAGATAGGAATGTGGAATAATGGGGAGCAAGCAGGGGAAAGAACAAAGGGAAAGCAGTATAGGACTGTGCAGGAGGGAGGTAGGAAAGAACCACAGCTATCCATTTCTTTAACAGCAGAAACTAAAAATATGTGCAGAATATTAACTGAATTTGGACTGTCACCTCCACAAAGAGGGATGAGCACACTGCAATCGTGTTGTGTAGCCAATGGTACCAAATCAGGTATGTCAAGAAGACACGTACAAAATGGAGAGCTATATATGGGATGATTTTTTTTTTTGTGTGACAGCTGCCCATTTAATTTTTATTTCAGAGAGAGAGGAATGTTGTGGAAGGGATGTAGGTATGTCTGGGTCAGGTAAGTCAGGCAGGCAAGGAAGCAATTGCAGACAGACAAGACAAACAAGTCAAGAGACAGGGATGGTCATGGACACAAACAGTTGGGGGACACTATGATTAGGGTGAGGGCAGGGACAACCCAGGCCCATGACCGCCTAACTTGGAGACAGTGAGAACAGAACATGAGGGAGAGCAGCCTCTCCATCCAGCATAGGTGTGCACCAATGGTGTGGTGCATGACCCTACACACCATCCCTGGCAACTTGCTGCAGGTGATGAAATCACCACCTCTGTCACTGCTCTCAGAGGGTACCACTGGACCAGCCTCCATGGCAGGACTACATGAGGGTGCAGGTAGTGCATGCACAGCAGAGGCAATGCTGCCAGGTTGGCTCCCAGAAGTGCTGTACATCGGTGCTGGAGCAGGGGCAGGATGATCCAATGGCCTACCCCACTGTGCTGTAGAGCATTTAGTGATGTGGTACACATGGATGACATGGACACATTTTGAAGATACATAATAAAAATAAAAAATAAATTAAAAAAAGTAAAGAAAATAAAAATAAAGAAAATAAAAAGAGAGATAAGAGTTGGGGTGAGAGAAAAAAAGAGATAACATTAGTACCATCATATGTGACATAGAATGCATTACTACAATTATACAAGTCTTTTATCTTAAGTTTTACATTTAAGTATACCTCCTAACAGATACACACTAAACTACAGATTGCAGCAAGTAATCCTTGAAATGTGCATATACTGCACATATGCATGTTCTAATTATATAGATTACAGTTTGCAGCAGGCATGTGTGCCCTGGTATAGAGTTTTAATTTAATGTAAATATTATTGAAGAAATAACGGGTGGCCACGGTGGTGCAGTGGTTGGCATTGCCACCTCACAGCAAGAGGTTCTCTGGTTTGATCCTCGGCTGGGGTGCCTTCTGTGTGGAGTCTGCATGTCCTCCCTGTGGTCACATGGGTTTCCTCCAGGTGCTCCGGTTTCCTCCCACATCCCAAAGACATGCTGCAGGTGGAGTGAACACACTAAATCGGCCCTAGGTGTGAATGTGTGTGCATGTGCCTTCTGTGGAAGGTTGGGTGCTGGTCTGGCAACTCAGCACTGTAAAACTCCACTGCCAATCATGAGCAGACAAGGTGATCTTCTGTGATGACCCCTAACCGGGAAAAGCCGAAAGAAGAAGAAGATTATTGAAGAAAGAACAGTATTGTATAGTTGTGAATTGTGGTATTTGAGCCCACAACCTCTGACTACAGTCTAATATTGGACTGTTACAATTGGTTTGTGCTATAGATTAATGCATGCTTGCTTGCTTTTACAGTTGTGATATGCACACTCAATTTGATACAACTCTATGAAATACCAAAAAAGTTATCTTTAACTTTTAATGCTGCAATAGCATGTCTCTTCTGCTGCATACATACCACTTGCTTTCCTCAGTCTCTCCAGTCTTGCCTCATGGGCCCAGACATGGAACTCCTGATCCCTAGCAGCTGGGGAAAGAACAGAAAAGAACAGAAGAGCATTATGCATACCAGTCTTGCCGATACTAAGCTTTCTAAGTCTTACAAGTACTCTCTTTATTTAATACTTACACAGCTGTGGAATGTCCACATTCCTTAAGTCCTCCAACCAGTGGTTGAGGGTATCCCTCTTTCTCCTATGTAGGTAATTAAAATGATGCATACATTGCTCTCCAGTGTGTGGGATACCAGTGGCACTGGATACAGTCTGGGCTAAACTATTCCACACCTCAGACTTGTAGTGAGAGCCAGAATAGTCCCCCTAAAGAAGCCTTTGGCTGTGGTGCTTTACCAGGAGTCCAAAAAATATCCTGGACTCCTGGGCATCCCGTATCTGTGGCCTAAACCTGGTACCTTCACCACTAATGCATGTCTACTAGCAGACCTAGACCAATGGAGACTGATGCTTTCCCGCCAATTCCAGTAATTGCATTTACTGGGAGTGCACAAACCCGAGCAACATGTTTGCATGATGGTAAGCAGACAGCAGCTTTGCCAAGCAGTGAGGAATTAAATAATTGCAAATGGAAGGTTAATCTGACATGTAGCCTTAGTTTGAAGGGTTAATCTGACACTTGGCCTTAGTTTGAGGGGAGTCTACTGATGTAGCCTGGAAATATAAATTGGAAATTGTATGGCAACTGTTAGGTGAGTTAGGTTTGCAGACATACACTGGGGCCATAAATGTAATGACCTGAAACATTTGTTTTTACCTTTACACACACTGAGAAAATTGATTTTTTACACTGTGGGATTCAAACCTAATTATAAGGGACAAAACATTTTCTTCCACAGCACTGATTTTCCATGTTTGCCACAGAAGAAGTGCTGCTCAGACATAGTCAGGAATCATACATAAATGCAGGTGACAGTTTGAGCTGTTACACATGTATGTATGTGACCTGACAACATTATTAGATATAGATCCAGTTGTGTATGTGTCTTAGGCAAATGTGAAGGCTATGCAAGTCCAGATAGCAAAATTACACTAATAGAAATATAGTACATAGTATACTCTCTGTGATACATCTGAAAATGCAGTAATGCTGTCTTATCCCTCAGACATATAATTCATATCAGCTCCACTATCTAAAGTGTTATACATGACAGTGAATATAATGGGAAGTGGAACAACATTAAAAATGTATATAATGTCCTGTATTAGAACCCAGGGCCATGTGTATGGCAGTCCTACACTTACACTTGTTACCACAAGAAAGTTGAAATAACACTTGTCTGTGTTTCAATTCATTTCTATAAACTGCACAGTCACAACAGTAAAAAAAAGGTATCATACCCTCTATTACAACTCAGGACTATCTGTACTCCAGCTCTACACTTACTCCTGCTGCCACAAGACTAGATATATGACATTCCCTAATTTACTAATTATTCTTAAGGTCTCTGTGTTAACTACCATGCAACGCTGCTTATCAGGTTTGTGCAGTACCCAATAGAATTCATTGAATGTATCTGGTTTCTATTTTTGGCTGTCTGGGTTCTGTCTGCTTCCTGGGTGGCCCAGTTGCCCAGTATGAGCACTGCTGCACTTCACACAAAAGAGATAAGCACAGTAAAACCCACAATTCATTTCCTCAATTACTGTAATTGCACTACTGCGCACACACTACCCCCCAAAAAATTAAAAAAAACAAGACAGAAAAGGGGGGAAATCTGACAAAATGGGACACGTATTGGAAATAAAGAAAATCAGTCTATGACATACACACTAGAAAAAGATGGTTTACATGAGATATGTCTACATATATCTGGATTTGAATTATCACGCCAATGAACCTTCAGAACACAGGATGGGTGCCTTATCCCTCTTTGCCACACAAAGAGCATTGCAGCAAGGAACTAAAATAATTCTGCACACAACCAACTGCAACATCATCTACAGTAATATAAAACCATACAACTGTTATTTGTACATTTATTTTTGGATGCAGTGCACTTAGTGATTACACAACCTTTTATGATTATTCCTTTCAAATATATAGCTCTGTCTTACCTCTTTGTGTTTGTTGGTCATTCTTCAGTTATTTGACCAGTAATCAGAGACATGCAGTCTGTAAACCATTCTGACCTTAAAATGTGTGAGGATATTAATGGGAAATATCATATGCAATTAACAACAAATGAAGAGCAGGTTGGATGTTAATGAACACAACCTGTGAATTGTGTGCTGCTTACTTACATTTCCAACCTTGCATCTAACACTTTGTAGATCGAACCTGACACACCCACTGGATGTAAGGCAGCCTGCAGTGCTGTTATATTTTCCTTCTCCCAAACAGTAATCATAAACAGTTGCAATCCATTAAAAACAAACACTGAGGGAGTGCCTGCACTATGTTTTTATCTCCTACATGGAGCCAAGTATTTGTGATGCAGCAATTCTAATAATTTCACACATCATTTGCATCTTCACTGTGCTGACTGCCCTGAATCTACACCATATAAAAAGGCAACCGTGTAGCTAGGCAAACAAAGTGAGGAGACCTGTTTATGTGGAGAAGACTGAACATACATTATTACTTTGGGATACATCAGCACAGAGAATTACTGAACTTCAGAAGGTACACTGGAATGTTGCAGCTACATACTGCATATGCTGGAATGTAATTAAGAAAAATTTGAAGCAAAGGCTTTTACACTTTTATCTGTATGCATTAGTTATAAGTGTATTGATGTGATGGGCATGTTTGTCAACACATTTCACAGGTTTACATGACTGCCAATACCTTAAAATGGAATGCTCTGTGATAAATATGTACAAATGTTTCAGGAACAGTTCATTTGATAGCACTTTTAGCATTTCAAAGATGGTTTGTTAGCAAAATGTGTCACTTGACCTGTTCTTTTCGGGGTGGGTGGGAGCAACACTATGTTTCCGTTATGGCATAAACAAGGATATGTTGCTGATGTTGCTTTCCTTTTTCTGCATCCAGCCTGTTGTTTGCATTTCACATCTCTAGACTGTTTTATATTTCTCCAGTGGGTAATACTGAGATGCTACCCTTTCTGTTTTATCTGGGAGCAGTTACTTTGTAGTTATGTGATACTTATGTGTATTGTCCTTCTGTTGTCTTTTAGTACACCTAGGAGTATGGCACTAGGTGTGTCAATCATTGAAGACCACCCTTCACTGATGCTAAAACTCAAGTGATAGTTAATGTTTTTAGGCAACATGGTGCCTTCCTGCTTGAAAGGGGATGGGGAGATATAACATGCAGAATGCAAATTTCATGCTAGATTGTGGATGATATTAATGCCGTGGGTGGCCATGGCAGGACATATGAGCAGGTGCACCATAGGGACACTAACATGATCACATCCGCATGGAGAAGAGTAGCTGCAGTGGGCTGTGATCAGATGGGTACCAGGGGAGGGCCTGCTATGGAGCTACCACTAACATCAAATGAAGAGTTCATGTCCACTGTCAGGGATCCAGACAGCTCCAAGGAAAGTGCAGAACAGCATATACTCTATGTCGAACAACAGTTTCAGGGACAGCAAGCATGTTCTAGGAGAAGCTTTCAGGTAGGCTTTCATACCTCAATGGCTGAACACTGTTGTATAGTAAAACAACTGCAATCAATAGGTTACTTCTGTGTCACAAGATTTATTTTTTTGGGGGAGAATGAGGATTGCTACTGTTACCAACACATTCTGATTGATTTCTTTAGGTTGGAGTTATCAGCCAAGTTCTTGTTGAAAGTATCGTTAATGGACATAAATGGTTAAAAGTATTACCCCCCCCCCGTGTTGTTGTTAATTGTGATAATGTTGCCCTTACCTTTTGCTTAACTTCTTCCAAGACCATCTGGCTTGCACGAGGATACCCTCATCGGCAGATGGTAAGCCAAACATTTTTTGTCAGTACTGATGAGCAATTTAAAGAAATATTTTAGTGTATGATGTTGATGTCAGGATTGTTGTGTGCATTACTGTACTGTATGTAATAGTGGCACCACTGTTGATTTGTTAGCATTTTCATTAATGACGTTCACTCTGCTCTTGCTCTCACTCACAGCTCTTAGTTCAATATGCAGATGACTCTGCAATCATCTGCTCCACCACCTCAAAATCAGAACTGTTGGCTAAGAGAATGTGAATTAATATACATTCCCTGAAGTAAAATAAGAATTCATCTCTTAATTATTGTAATTATTTATTAAGTATAATTCATCACTTTTTGTCCAAAAGGCACCAATGTTAAGAGGGATTAAGAGGGACAGAGCTAAATCAGGGATGTCCCTGAAAATCAGGGACAGTTGAGAGGTACCAATCCTTCTATAGCATGGAATAAACTGCCATTCAGAATCAGGTCTCTTACACAAACTAATCAATTCAAAAATGCAACCAAAGAATACCTAAAAGTACACTGGTCCTGCCCTTGTTATCCTCCATAAACTACATTAAGTCCACTTGCTAAACTCTACCTTACTATTCACTATCAGTATGTCCTCTTTTACCTGCAATGATGAACTATAACCTCTGCATACTGTTTACCTTTACATCTACAGATCTCATTTCCTCTTCTGATCTCAATTATTTATTAGAAACATATACTGTTACTTATAACTATTGCTTCTTTTTATGAATTATTGTCTTATATTGTTTAATGCTTACATTTCCAAACAATGAAACTTCTTAACTAATTACCTCTGTATTAACTAATATACTTTCTATGTAACTACTGTGAAATTCAATGTTTTTAATGACTTGTATACTGTGGAGCTTTCCTCCCCGGCCCTCCGCTGAAAAAGGGCTATTCAGCTCAGTCGGATAATCCTGGTCAACAAATGTAAAATAAATACAATTAAAAAAAATCTAAACATAGTGAAAGGTTTGAAACATGAGGAGAACAAATCTAAGATGACTTCCCTGCTTAGTTTAGCAGAAGCATATTGGTGTCAAGCAGGAATGGAAACCAAACCAGAAGTAGACAAAAATCAGGCAGCACCTGAATGTGCCATAAACAAAATAAAGAATATTAATATCTTTAAATGCCTGTAACACTCTTTCTGATGATTTATTTCTCCATTATTTTTTAAGGGACATGATATAACAAAAGAGAAATAAAAAAAAAATAAAAATGTTTTACTTTTCCAGTTCTCTAATAGTACAATTGAATAACTGCTAGCCATTTCTGATATCTCTATACTGTCCACAACTCTGTATACACAATGCTTAACAGATACCACTGTATAAGTTTCCTTATTCTCTCTCTGACAATCTGCCTATATGTAATGTTGGCTAAATGTTTATATGTAAGTCCTTTTTTTTTTTTGTGTAGCGAAAACATATCTATAAGGGTTTTATATGTGTAATCATTCAAGATGCATTTTCCTATTGTATATGCCTTGCAATCTTTGACACTTGCATAACATTGCATAATACTGTTGGAGCTTTTCTCCCCGGGCCTCTACTGAAAATGGATATATATCCATCCAGTTAGACTAGCCTGATCAACAAATGTAAAATAAATAAATAAATAATAAATTTATGCAGGGGTATTTTTGCACCATGTTTTTCAATATCAAAACAGCCATTTACACAACAGAACTTGTGCTGGGTCATGTGCTTTGCTTTTTGAATTGGTTTTGGAGCCGTGCACTTGCCATACATGCAGGTCTTGTTGTTGGAGTTTCGCTTTTTGGGACTTGCTGGTGGCATCGTTCTGTGAGTTATTTCTCCATTTTTGTGGTTTACAACGTTGGTGTTCTAACGATTGGATTAGGTATCTTCTCGGTCCTGAACATAGTGGCGTGTTCATGTATGCAGACTCTGGATTGTCTTATTTCTTAGGAAGTACGCAACTTGGTCATTAGAATTGGATTTTTCTCAGCAACACAAGGGGCCTTTAATATGTGGAAGTTTCACATCCTCAGCAAAAAGGGCGAGCTATCATCACATTTTCTGTTGTATTTTGGAATAAGCTCAAGGCTTTCAACCATGTCAGGATTTTTTTGGTTTCTATAACTGGGTCGCCAATGTATTATAGTGAGGAACATTTGTGAGAACCTGGGGGCTTTTTGATCCGAGTTTATAGTGAACCTTTGGTCTGTTACTAACATACCAACCTTTCATGTTTGCTATTTTGTGATTGCTGGACATTCTCTTGACTCTTTACATTAAGGCAGAGGATGGTGTCATCTTGTTGTAGCTGAATTACAGGATTGTGGACTTTCTGTTGGATTCAAGAACTGACAGTTGGACAATTACAGAAGGAGTATAGCTTGTTGCAAGTGGAGTTCGGGGTTGGAGATTGAGAAATGTGACTATTTTACATTATTTTGACTACATATCATATACTTTTGGATACACTTTTTTATGTTTTTGATCACATTCATATGTTTTTGATTTGCCATGTATAAAACATCAATGTTTGTACAATTGTTATTTTGGGATTGCGGGACATTTTCTTGGCTTTTTATTTCAAAGCAGAGGATTGTGTTGTTCTTGTCACAGGTGAATTACAGGACTGTGGATCTTCCGTTATGATCCAAGAATCAACGGCTGGAGAATTACAGAAGAAGTATAGCTTGTTGTAGTGGAGTTTGGGGTTGGAGATCGGATATGTGCCTATCTTACATTATTCAAGACTACTAAATATATACTTCTGGATATACTTTTTGGTTACGTCCTGGATTACATATATATGCTTGGTTTGCCAGTTTATAAGACATCACAAGTTCTGTTGTGTAAATGGCTGTTTTGATATTGAAAAACATGGTGCAAAAATACCCCTGCATAAATTATTTATTTATTTATTTATTTTACATTTGTTGATCGGGCTAGTCTAACTGGATGGATATATATCCATTTTCAGTAGAGGCCCGGGGAGAAAAGCTCCAACAGTATTATGCAATGTTATGCAAGTGTCAAAGATTGCAAGGCTTTGTTTATATGCTTGTTGTTTGTTTGCTTGTTATTTCCCTGGAACGCTAATTCCACCTAATACGCAGCTTCTCAGCGCTTCTGTGGATCACTAGTGATATCTGCATTGCTTACTGTACTTATTTCCTTGTTTCACTTGAAAGAAAGTTACTGTTTGTCGTTTTTGCATTTACGTTACCTGTAACACATTGCACTTAAGTTACCTGGCACTTGCTCACTAAAGCAATTATATAAGTCAGCACTAAAAATTAAAAGCACTACACCCTCACTCCCCACTGGCCCTAGTTTTCAATTATTAAGGAATTCCCAATATTATTCTAGCATGTCCAAAGGTCAGTTGTCAATCTCCTCTCCGGTCCAGCTGGTGAATCTGGGAATCTTGAGGCAATGTTACAACTGCCTCATGTACACAGACAACCCTCTCCTCCTCCCAACAAATTCCAACACATGTGAGAGATGCAACCATATAGCCAAACTGGAGGCTAAGCTCTCTCAACTCAGTACTGGCATAACCAGTCAGGAGGAGAAGGAAACCACACTCACTACAATTCCAGTCTCACATAGACCTACCACGACAGCAAACCAAACACATAATCACACAAAAACATACTCGAGGCTCTAAATAAAGATCTGCCAAGCAGCAGAGACCTCCAAAGCAGACACCCAAGCAGCCGCTACCCCAAAACAAAACACGTGCAACACATATCTCACAAAGCCAGTGTGCCAAACAGTCACAGTCTTTAAGACTAAACAACACACCTGATACACTTGTAATAGGTGACTCTATCGTCAGGCACACTGACGTCCCGCTCACCAGGCTGAACAAGGAGAGGGTCACGGTGAGCAGCCTGTCAGGTGCTAGGATCCGCCACATAACACAAGCACTCAGGTCACTCCAAGGCAAGTACAAATATGACTCAGTCATTGTCCATGCTGGTGTGAATGACCTGAGACGTACCTCCCTGGACTACATGAAAAGAGACATAAAGGAGCTCTTTGAGCATGTAGCCCAGGCTGGTATGACCCTGACCTTGAGTAGCATCTTGCCCTCACCAAGAATGATGCCACAATATGAAGACAAGATGATCAATTTCAACAATTGGCTTAAGTACTGGTGTCATTCAAAGGGGATCCAATGCCTGTCAGCTTGGGATGATATGCTCGACAAGCCACGATGCTTTGCTAGGGACGGCTTGCACCTGTCACCCCTGGGCTTTCGGATATTGGCAATGGCTCTTGCTACCCCCATAGTGCCTTTTTTAGGCAAGGCTCAAAAGACAAACCCACCTCCATAGGTATCACAAGGGATAAGAAACTAAGAGTAATGCTACTCAACGCCAGAAGTCTAAACCTCAAGATGCAAGCACTCGAAACTCTCCTTAGCATGGAGAACATCGATATCTGTGCAGTAACAGAAACCTAGTTCAGGGCTCCCGAGAGCACCCCAGCACTACCAGGTTATACCTCATACCATGCTTTTCGGCCCCAAAACTTGGACCGAACCACAAAAGGAGGGGGAGTATCAATATTCATCAAAGATACCCACACCTCCAGGTTCGTGGCAAAGCACGAAGCATCAGAGACTATCCATGTGCAACTAACAGTGGGTAAAACTGCCTTCCAGTTTATAGCCTACTACAGACCACCCTCCCAAACCCAGGAACCCCACTCGGCCTTCCTGAGAACACTGGAAAATATGAAGGTCTCTCCAAACACCATTATATTGGGCGACTTCAACTACCCAAACATAGACTGGGAGCATTACTCTAGCTCCAACACCCTAGCCCAAAGGTTCCTAGAATTTATAAACTCAAATGCTATGGAACAACTTGTTACCACTCCCACAAGAGGGAAAACATACTGGACCTGATCATCACCAACATGGGGACTCTATGCTCCAGACCAGAAGTGTATCCCTCACTGGTAAGATCAGACCATAAACTAATCTCACTGGATATTCACATCCCGACCCCACCCCTGCCCAGAAAACCACAGTGAAAAACTTCTCTAAAGCAAATTTTACACTCCTCAAAACTGAGGTGGAATCCTTCAAAGCCCCGGCCTGTGGAAAATACGGCCCAGACCGCAGAATCCTTTATAAATGCATTCTATGAACACCTTCAGGAATGCATGGATCATGCGATCCCAAATAAAACCAAGACCCAATCCTCCAAAGGCAGACGTCCTGTCTGGTGGACCCCAGCCATAAACAAACTATACAATAGAAGGAGGAAGCTACTAAATGATAAAGCAAAATCCCCAAAAGGGAAGGCATCACTGATCAGTATTAGCAAAAAACTACGGGCACACATAAAATTGTCTAAGGCCAGCTTTGAGAGAAAAATTGCACAAGACACTAAGGATAATCACAAGGCTTTCTTTAGTTATGTTAGGAACCTGGGTGGTAATTCCCAGATATGCTCAGAATTAGTCCAAAATGACAAAAAATACACCGAACCCACAGACATTGCCAGCATCCTAGCTGACAGGTTCAGCGCAATCTTCTCCCCCTACCCACCAAAAGGGCAAATATCTATCCCAGCAGAGTGCTGCCCCCCTGACATCTCAGATGCTCAGGTAAGAGCCGCCCTCTCCAAAGCAAAAAACACAGCATCAATGGGACCAGATGGTGTCTCGGGCTGCGTCCTACATGAACTCAAAGAAGAGCTAAACCCAAACATAAAACTACTGTTCAATCTCAGCCTTACTACAGGATATGTGCCCAAAGAGTGGCATACAGCAACAGTGGTCCCTCTCCATAAAGGTGGTGCCTCAACGGATCCTGGAAACTATCGCCCCATAAGCCTGACTAGCTTGGTCTGCAAAGCTATGGAAAGGATCATCATGGACCTCATAAATAAAGATATTGGGGACCTACAAACACTGGATCCTACCCAGTTTGGCTTTGTTAAGGGCAGATCCTGCCTCTTAAACCTGGTTGATTTCTTTGAAACAGTCACCAAGGCCATTGACGAGGGGAAGGTGGTCCACACAGCCTACCTGGACCTCGCAAAAGCCTTCGATACAATACTCCACTCGGGCATTATAGATAAGCTCACCAGCTTAAATATAAACCCCTATGTCACTAGATGGATTGCAAACTGGCTCAAGGACAGAACCCACATGGTTAGAATTGCTGGAGCCATGTCGGACTCCAAACCAGTTACAAGTGGTGTCCCACAAGGCTCAGTCCTGGGACCTCTCTTGTTCGGTATATATTTCGGAGGTACAGGCCAACACGGAAGGACTGTGGCTGACCAAGTTCGCAGATGACTGCAAACTGGGCACCATAATCGACTCTCCAGCCGACACAAGCATCCTCCAAAAGGGCCTCATAGAAACAGACAACTGGTGCCAGAGCCATGGCCTCAAGCTAAATGCCAAAAGTGTATAGTCATCCCTTTGGCAAAACAAAGTGCCCACAAATTACCACATAGGTGGAAATCCATTAAGTACAGAAGAAGTAATTAGGACCTGGGGACCCAAGTTGATAGCAATCTCTCATTTGACAACCACGTGGCCAAAGTGGTTAGAAAAACATTTTATATAGCCCACCTAATCATGAAGGGATTCACATCTAGATCAGGGAGGTCATCGTGCCTCTTTACTCATCCCTCATCAGGCCCATAATTGAGTACAATGCCCCTTTTGGGATGTACCTTACCAGACACCTGCAGCAACTGGAAAGACCCCAAAAGTACCTCACCAAGAGGATCAAAGGGCTCAAACAGATGCCATATGCTGCCTGGTTAAAGAAACTCCAGCTCTACTCAGTGGCATACCACCTGTTCAGAGGCGATCTGTGCCTGACGTATAAAGCCATGTCCAACCCGGAATTAATGGACATGCTGCACCTCAGAAAATCCAAATCCCATCGAGCTACGTACTCGAGAGACTTGAACCTCAGCACTGAAATAAATAGGACATGCTGGAGGGACAGATTCATAACCCAGAGGCTCCCTTCTCTCTGGAATAAAATCCCAGTCCAGGTTAGGCAGAGTCCCTCATTGACTCTCTTCAAGAGGAATCTTGATGAGCGGATGGGAGATCGTAGGTTTACCCCGGGTATCACTTCTGTGTCACTGTTAGATAGAGGCACAGTATACTAACCTCGAAAAAGGGCATAGCAAAATAAATTTAAAATGGGTGGCGAAAGCCAAACACATTCTGGCTAGGCTTATAAATGCCCTAGGGCAGATAGCCTAGTATGAACCTATGAACCTATGAACCTATCATTGTTTGTTAGTAGCACTTGATTTGGCACCGTATGCTATTTTTGCATGTAGGGATGCAATTATTTTCACTCATGGAGTCTATGTGAACAAGCAGCATGTATTGTTATTTGTTACTTAGGGAACTTTGTGTTTGGAAAAGGTGGAATACATCAGTCACTTGGTATTAGGGTAGGTTTAACTGGCACCCTCCATTTTAATTGTATATTACTCTCGGCAGGGCAAAGTATATGATATAGTGTATTACTATCAATATCTTACATAGAAACATTTAATTTGATACAAAAGGTATTTACAGTTTTTTTAGGACAACATTAATATGGCAACTATTGTGTGATTTTGGGGAGCATAGGCCTTTGTAGATTGTGCCTTAACAATCAGGACATATGGTCCATACCATATAAGTCTCTCTTGTAGGTTTTGAACCTATGGGTAGAGTTTAATTCTTTTGTTTAATTGTCTGACCTAGGAACTTGGGGACAGGATCCACTGTCCATTTTATTTATGCATTATACTAATATACTTAGTCAATTGGCCCTGTGATTGTGGACATCAGTGCTGGACTGGCCGGGGTGACCAAATATTTGGGATATACTGTATACTATTATACAAGGAAAATATTGATATAAGTGCCACCCACTATAGTGCTGTAGGCTGTGATTATGGTTTAACAACTGATGGTGTGTGCCGGTGTAAGTTTATTCAGTATTGGGATTGGCATTTGGGGGCATATAGCAGATATATAACCACATGTCAACGTTGAAGGTGGTTTTTGGCTATTCATAGTGCTGCCATACATTTTCCGCGGTGAGTACCCAAGTAACCTGCAATACAGTTGTTATACATAAACATACTGTTTAACCAAAGTTTTTGGTATACTTTTTATATTTAAAAGTAAGCAGCTCAGCCATTAGTGGTTTGGACACTTTCATAGTAGCATTATTAGCTGTTCAGAATTAATCAGATTTAATTTGGGTTTTGATCACACTTGCCAGCTATGGATTTGGTGTCGATTATTAGGGGCTTATCTTCAGATACTAAGGACCTTGGGATTTTTGATTTGGGGTCTAACACTGTGGACAGTGGCTCAGGTGTTCATGATCCAGGTCAGGAATGCAAGATGGCTTTTCTTAAGCTAACCAAGGAGCTGAAACAGCTCAGGAGTAATGTATGGCATTTGAGGTTTTTCAGGGCATACCGACAGAAGAATATTTCACCGAGGGGACTTGAGGGTGAGGCTGCAACCTATGGTATCACAACCAGACCAAATGTTATTAGAGCAGTGGATACAGGTGCAGCAGCAGCAAGCCTCTATGGGTTTTGTCAATGTTTTGTCGGCCCATTATGAAAGAATGATAGAGCAACAAACTCGTAAGGTAAAAAGTACAAGTGAGAGGTTTCAGAATTACTTCTCTTTGCCCTGTTATAACTCTTGTATCAGTCAATTGAATAAGGATCTTTCTGAGTTGGAAAATATATTGAAGGATAAGAAAATGAAAAAGTTCAATTGGGATGTTGGGGATTTTGACAGAGGCAAACTTTTTGAGGCTCGCCAAAAAGTCAAATTTCTAACTCCAAACCAAACTCCCAAGGGTCCGAGAGGTATTAGGACTAAGTCTATACTTAAGAAAAGAAATAGGGAATGTGCCACCTCAGGGGAGGATTCTTCTTCCAACACAGATTGGGAAGATAACCATACTAGGATGTCACCAGTTCCCAAGAGGAACAACATGGGGAGTAATATGGAACCAGGTCTCCCTTTAGGTACAAATCTAGAAGAGGGGGCAGGAAGCACAAAGGCTCCACCAGATTTAAAAGGCATCTTGAAAATAATGACCAAGATATGAATATAAATGACAATAATGTGCATAATATTTCTTCCTTGATAGCAACAGAATTGGAACTAAACACTCTTAATAAAGGTTTAAGTTTTGTACTGGGTTTTTGTGTGCCGGAACAGTTTTTTGCACAAGATGTCATTAATTTTTGTAGCACATTGAATTTACGTTTATATTTTCATGACTCTGATGATAACCTTGACACCAGAACTTTCAAGTTTAGACCTTCCACTTTCAAACCCCCCATGTCACGTATTGTTTCTGCCTTTCAAAATAATGTTCTTAAAGATTTGCATCTTAATCTTGTTAAAAATAACATCATTAAGGACAATATCAGCAGGGAGGGACAGATGTGTATTGACAAACTTAAATCAGACCGAAGTATTGTTATTTTGCCAGTAGACAAGGGAGGTGCAGTTGTCATTCAGGATTGGACCCAATACTATGCTGAGGCACAACAACAGCTGTTGAATATTAGATACTATATGATCATACCTCTTGATCCCACTTCCAAATTCAAACATGACATTGATCAGTTTTTGGATTTGGCAGTGGAAGAGGGCATAATCTCACAGGATATCAGTTACCAACTTAAGGTTGATCATCCTAGATGGCAATACTTATATTTATTGCCTAAAATCCATAAAGACCCCACTAAACCACCAGGGAGACAAATTGTGTCTGGAAGGGGATCACTTACTGAGCCACTTTCCGAATATCTTACACAACATCTTAAACCACTGTTAGCTTTGGTACGAGCCAGAATTCAAGACACTACCCAGTTTTGGGGAATTATTTCTGAAATGCAATTGGAGCCTGATTGACTTCTGTGTACTTTGGATGTCACCTCTCTGTATACCAGCATACCCCATTGGGCAGGACTGACTGCCCTACAGTATTGGCTGGATAGAGCCAATCTATACAGACCAGGTTTCAATACCTTCCTGGTCTGTATGGCAGAACAAGTACTAACACAGAATGTCTTTTATTTTCAAGAACAATGTATATGGCAGGTCCAGGGTACTGCAATGGGGACATCTTTTGCCCCCATATATGCCTACCTATTCATGGCTTATGTGGAGGAGCAACTAATTTATGACAATAGTCATAATATATATTTGAATGAAATGGACATATGGTGGAGATATCTTGATGACTGTTGGTTGGTGTGGAGGGCAGATGAGGTGTATCTATGGGAATTTGTAGACTATCTCAACCAGAACAAGTGGGGTATTGAATTCAAAATAACCTTTGATAAGCATGTTATCACTTTCCTGGATGTATCAATCAAGCAAACTAGGATGGATACACTGGAAAGTGAGGTATTTAGAAAATTCCCGCAATTCAGTACACTTCTACGTGCCACTAGCTTCCACCCCCAACATGTCATCAGGAATATCCCAAAGTCACAATTCCTCAGAATAAAGAGGATTTGTTCTAGCTCCTCCACATTTAGCCAGTACCAACAAGATCTCATTACTAAATTTAAGGACAGGGGTTACAGAGCAGGTGACATCTGTAAGGCCAGTAGGTTTGCCACACAACAAGGTAGGGGTCAATTGCTCCAATACCACAAGCAGTCACTTTATCAAGTGAGGCTAGTCACTACATATGGCAGGAACACTAGGGCCTTTATGGACATCATTTCAAGACATTGGAACATCCTGCAGACTGAAAGCAAATTAAGGGAACATCTGAATGACAACTGCTTATACTCCTTTTGCAAGGGTCGTTCACTGGGGTCTTTGTTTAGCCACTATAAGACGTGGAATGATAGGGACATTTCTTCAGTTCAAAAAACAATGAATGGACAGAAATTGGTGGGTTGTAGCCCATGTGGACATTGTACCTATTGTCCAAGGGTGTTTAAGATAGATAGTTTCAGCAGTCCAAATAGCCCAAATGTGTACAATATTTCATTTTTTGTCAACTGTAGTACCAGTTGGGTAATTTATCTGGCAAGATGTACATGTATGGCATTTTATGTAGGACAAACATCAAGGCCCTTAAAGTTGAGGATAGGAGAACACCTAAGTGACATCAAAAATAAAAGACAATCCAGTGCTTTGTATAAACATATTTTGAAACCTATAACTGGTGTTTTTAGATTTATAGGTTCATAGGTTCATAGGTTCATACTAGGCTATCTGACCTGGGGCAATTATAAGCCTAGCCCGATCCTGTATGGCTTAAGCCACCCCTTGATTTGAGTATACTGTGCCCTTTTTAAGGTTAAGTTTACTGTGCCTCTGTCTAATAGTGACATGGGAGTAATCCCTGGGACAAACCTATGATCCCCCATCCACTTATCGAGATTCTTCTTGAAGAGATTCAGTGAGGTGCTCTGCCTCACATGAACTGGAATTCTATTCCAGAGCGAAGGGAGCCTCTGGGTTATGAACCTGTCCCTCCAGCAAGTTCTATTTATTTCTGTGCTGAGGTTCAAGTCCCTCGAGCATGTGGCTCTAAGGGATTTAGATTTACTGAGGTGGAGCATGTCCATTAATTCTGGATTTGACATAGCTTTGTATGTCAGGCATAGATCGCCTCAAGTAGGCGGTATGCAACTGAGTAGAGATGGAGTTTTTTTAACCGAGCAGCATATGGCATCTGTTTGAGACCCTTGATCCTCTTGGTGAGATACTTTTGGGGTCTTTCTAATTGCTGCAGGTGTCGGGTAAGGTACATCCCAAAAGGGGCATTGTGTTCTATGATGGGCCTGATGAGGGATGAATAAAGGGGCACAATTACCTCTCTTGATCTAGATGTGAAACCCTTCGTGATGAGGTGGGCTATGTAGAAGGTCTTTCTAACCACTTTGGCAATGTGGTTTTCAAAGGAGAGATTGCTATCAACTTGGGTCCCCAGGTCCCTAATAACTTTCTCTGTACTTAATGGGTTTCTGCCTATGTGGTAATTTGTGGGCACATTGTTTTTGCCAAAGGGTATGACTATACATTTTTTGGCATTTAGCTTTAAACCACGGTGCTGGCACCAGTTATCTGTCTCTGTGAGACCTTTTTGAAGGATGTTTGTGTCAGCTGGAGAGTTGATTATGGCGCCCAGTTTGCAGTCGTCTGCGAACTTGGTGAGCCATAGTCCTCCCACATTTGCCTGTACCTCGGAAAAGTATATACCGAACAAGAGTGGTCCCAGGACAGAACCCTGTGGGATGCCACTTGTGACCGGTTTCGAGTCTGACATGGCTCCAACAACTCTCACTCTGTGGGTTCTGTCTTTGAGCCAGTTTGCGACCTATCTTGTGACATAGGGGTTTATATTTAAGCTGGATAGCTTATCTATGATGCCCGAGTGAGGTATTGTGTCAAATGCCTTTGCAAGGTCCAGATAGGCTGTGTGGACTACCTTCCCTTCATCTATGGCTTTGGTGACTGTTTCAAAGAAGTTAACCAGGTTCAAAAGGCAGGATCTGCCCTTGACAAAGCCGAACTCGGTAGGATCTAGTGTCTGTAGGTCCCCAATGTCTTTGTTTATGAGCTCCATGATGATCCTCTCCATAGCCTTGCAGACTAAGCTAGTCAGGCTTATGGGGCAATAGTTTCCAGGGTACGTAGAGGCTCCACCTTTGTGGAGTGGGACCACTGTTGCTGTACGCCATTCTGTGGGCACATATCCTGTAGTGAGGCTGAGACTGTATAGCTGTTTTATTTGAGGGATTAGTTCCTCTTGTAGTTCATGTAGGACACAACCTGGGATGCCATCTGGTCCCATGGAAGCAGTGTTTTTTGCTTTGGAGAGGGCAGCCTTCACCTGAGCATCTGAGATGTTTGGGAAGCAGCCTTCTGCCAGGATAGATACTTGCTCTTTTGGGGGGGAGGGGGGGGGTTTGCACTGAACCTGTCTGCCAGGATATTGGCGATGTCTGTGGGTTCAGTGTATTTTTTGTCATTTAGAATCAACTCAGAACAAGTCTGGGAGTTGCATCCCAGGTTTCTAACATAACTGAAAAAAGCCTTATGATTGTCTTTGATGTCCTGTGCAATTTTTCTCTCGAAGCTGGCCTTGGAGGATTTTATGAGGGATCGTAATTTTTTGCTAGTACTGATCAGAGATGCCTTCCCTATTAGGGATTTTGCTCTATCATGTAGTAGCTTCCTCCTTCTGTTGTACAGTTTATTTATGGCAGGGGTCCACTAGACTGGACGCCTGCCTTTGGATGATTGGATCTTGGTTTTGTTTGGGATAGCATGATCCATGCATTCCTGCAGATGTCCATAGAATGCATTTATATAGGATTCTGCAGTTTGGGCCGTAGTTTCCACTGGCCCTGGGGCCTTGAAGGATTCCACTTCGGTTTTGAGAAGTGAGAAGTTCGCTTTTGAGAAGTTTTTCACTGTGGTTTTCTGGGCTGGGGTGGGGTCGGGATGTGGACATCCAGTGAAATTAATTTATGGTCTGATCTTACCAATGAGGGATATACTTCTGGTGTGGAGCATAGAGTCCCCATGTTGGTAATGATCAGGTCTAGTATGTTGTCCCCTCTTGTGGGAGTGGTGACTAGTTGTTCCATAGCATTTGAGTTTATAATTTCTAGGAATCTTTGGGCTAAGGTGCTGGGGCTTGAGTAGTGCTCCCAGTCAATGTTTGGGTAGTTGAAGTCGCCCAATATAATGGTGTTTGGAGAGATCTTCATGTTCTCCAATGTTTTCAGGAAAGCCGAGTGGGATTCCTGACTTTGAGAGGGTGGTCTGTAGGATGCTATAAACTGAAAAGCAGTCTTGCCCACTGTTAGTTGCACATGGATGGTCTCCGATACTTCGTGCAATGCCACTAACCTGGAGGTGTGGATATCCTTGATAAATATGGAAACTCCCCCTCCTTTTGTGGTTCGGTCCAGGTTTTGGGGCCGAAAAGCATGATATGAGGTATAGCCTGGTAGTGCTGGGGTGCTCTCTGGATCCTTGAACCAGGTTTCAGTCACTGCACAGATATCGATGTTCTCCATACTGAGGAGAGCTTCAAGTCCGTGCATCTTGAGGTTAAGACTTCTGGCGTTTAGCAGCATTACCCTTAGTTTCTTGTTCCTTGTGCTGTCTATGGGGTTGGGTTTGACTTTTGAGCCTTGCCTAAAAAAGGCACTATGGGGGTGGCAAGAGCCTTTGCCAATATCCGAAAGCCCAGTGGTGACAGGTGCAAGCCATCCCTAGCGAAGCAATGTGGCTTGTCGAGCATGTCATCCCAGGCTGACAGACACTGGATCCCCTTTGAATGACACCAAAATTTTAGCCAATTGTTAAAATCGATCATTTTGTCTTTGTACTGTGGCATCATTCTAGGTGAGGGTAAGATGCTGCTCAAGGTCAGGGTCATACCAGCCTGGGCTACATGATCAGAGAGCTCCTCTATGTCTCTTTTCATGTAGTCCAGAGAGGTACTTCTCAGGTCATTCACACCAGCATGTACAATGACTGAGTCATATTTGTATTTGCTTTGGAGTGACCTGAGTGCTTGCGTTATGTGTCGGATCCTAGCACCCGACAGGCAGCTCACCGGGACCTTCTCTTTATTCAGCCTGGTAAGCAGGACGTCAGTGTGTCTGACAATAGAGTCACCTATAACAAGAGTATCAGGTGTGTTATTCAGCCTTAAGGGCTGTGGCTGCTTGGCACAATGACTTTGTGGGTTATGTGTTGTGTGTGTTTTGTTTTGAGGTAGAGTTTGCTTGGATGTCTGCTTTGGAGGTCTCTGTTGCTTAGGTAGATTTTTATTTAGAGCCTCCGAGTATGTTTTTGTGTATTTATGTGTTTGGTTCACTGATGTGGTGGGACTATGTGATACTGGAATTGTGTTGTGTGAGGTTACCTTCTCCTCCTGACTGGTTACACCAGTTTTGAGATGAGAGAGCTCAGCCTCCAGTTTGGCTAAATAGTTGCATCTCTCACATATATTTGAACCTGTTTGGAGGAGGAGAGGGTTGTCCGTGTACA
Organism: Protopterus annectens; assembly: GCF_019279795.1. NCBI lineage: Eukaryota > Metazoa > Chordata > Ceratodontiformes > Protopteridae > Protopterus > Protopterus annectens. The sequence goes on along the minus strand of NC_056743.1, from coordinate 1,713,971,931 downwards.
TGAGACAGTTGTAACATTGCCTCAAAATTCCCAGATTCACCAGCTGGACTGGAGAGGAAACCATTGACTGACCTTTGGACATGCTAGAGAAATAGGGAAACTGAATTTAAGATGGACCAATAGAGGACAGGGTAATCGTAGAGAGTATAAGAGTAAGTATTGCTTCTGGTTTAATAGTGCTAACTTGTAGGATTACTTAATTGGACCAGTGTAGGGCCTTAGAATGAGAATATGGTGTTTAAATTGAGAGATAGAGCAGTTCTAAGGGAAAAAGTGAAGAGCAGACTTTGTGGAGCCAGGAATAGTTTAAACCCAATTAGGCGGTGCTGCCCACTGTTGCGCTATGCACAAAAACACGCAAAACTGCGCAAAAGAGGGTTTTAAGGGAGGAAGATGAAGGAGTTTTGGAATTGACCCAAAATGGCCAATAAAACTACAGTTTCAAGTCAGTAACCACTCCCACAGGGGCAGGCAGGCTGCTCAATGTTTTTCACTGCCACTGATCAACAGAGAGTCTTCCCTTTAGCCCAAGCAAAAAATGGCCTCACAGAAACTTACAAACAGTTCAAGAACAGCAAGCCTGTAACTGAACTTTTTTAAATCTCAGAAAAGTGAAAAAAAGCAAGATTTTTTGTTTTTTCAGAGATAGCAGAGGTTCACAAGTATCAACAAGTTTTAACAGTGCAGTAAATGACCCCACACAAGAGTGCTAGGCCAAAGACAGATAAAATGCAAGTTTTGAGAAAAAACGATTTTAAAAATAAGTGCAAACAGGAAATTCAGTAAACAGCTCTAGGTTGTGCTCTAAATACAGTTACTAATGCAGAAATCAAATTTAACAAGCCAGAAAATGCTCAAAATAGGCGGCTATGCAGAAAAACTTAGCAAATAAACAGAGGAAAAATACTTAAAATCTCAAAAGTGGCTCCTTTCTTCTCTCAGCATTTTCTCCTCTTGGTGGGTGCTTCACCAACAGCCAACAAGCCTGAAAAGATGCCAATACCACGAGGCAACCAGGTTTTAAGAGAGGAAGATGAAGGAGTTTTGGAATTGACCCAAAATGGCCAATAAAACTACAGTTTCAAGTCAGTAACCACTCCCACAGGGGCAGGCAGGCTGCTCAATGTTTTTCACTGCCACTGATCAACAGAGGGACTTCCCTTTAGCCCAAGCAAAAAATGGCCTCACAGAAACTTACAAACAGTTCAAGAACAGCAAGCCTGTAACTGAACTTTTTTAAATCTCAGAAAAGTTGGAAAAAGCAAGATTTTTGGTTTTTTGTTTTTTCAGAGATAGCAGAGGTTCACAAGTATCAACAAGTTATAACAGTGCAGTAAATGACCCCACACAAGAGTGCTAGGCCAAAGACAGATAAAATGCAAGTTTTGAGAAAAAAACGATTTTAAAAATAAGTGCAAACAGGAAATTCAGTAAACAGCTCTAGGTTCATAGGTTCATAGGTTGGTACTAGGCTATCAGCCCTAGGGCCTATACAAGCCTAGCCATAACAATTCCCTGGCTATTTCTTCCCACATTAAATACAGTTACTAATGCAGAAATCAAATTTAACAAGCCAGAAAATGCTCAAAATAGGCGGCTATGCAGAAAAACTTAGCAAATAAACAGAGGAAAAATACTTAAAATCTCAAAAGTGGCTCCTTTCTTCTCTCAGCATTTTCTCCTCTTGGTGGGTGCTTCACCAACAGCTAACAAGCCTGAAAAGATGCCAAAACCATGAGGCAACCAGGTTTTAAGAGAGGAAGATGAAGGAGTTTTGGAATTGACCCAAAATGGCCAATAAAACTATAGTTTCAAGTCAGTAACTACTCCCACAGGGGCAGGCAGGCTGCTCAATGTTTTTCACTGCCACTGATCAACAGAGAGACTTCCCTTTAGCCCAAGCAAAAAATGGCCTCACAGAAACTTACAAACAGTTCAAGAACAGCAAGCCTGTAACTGAACTTTTTTAAATCTCAGAAAAGTGGGAAAAAAGCAAGATTTTTTTTTTTTGTTTTTTCAGAGATAGCAGAGGTTCACAAGTATCAACAAGTTATAACCTTGCAGTAAATGACCCCACACAAGAGAGCTAGGCCAAAGACAAATAAAATGCAAGTTTTGAGAAAAAAAAATGATTTTAAAAATAAGTGCAAACAGGAAATTCAGTAAACAGCTCTAGGTTGTGCTCTAAATACAGTTACTAATGCAGAAATCAAATTTAACAAGCCAGAAAATGCTCAAAATAGGCGGCTATGCAGAAAAACTTAGCAAATAAACAGAGGAAAAATGCTTAAAATCTCAAAAGTGGCTCCTTTCTTCTCTCAGCATTTTCTCCTCTTGGTGGGTGCTTCACCAACAGCCAACAAGCCTGAAAAGATGCCAAAACCATGAGGCAACCAGGTTTTAAGAGAGGAAGATGAAGGAGTTTTGGAATTGACCCAAAATGGCCAATAAAACTACAGTTTCAAGTCAGTAACCACTCCCACAGGGGCAGGCAGGCTGCTCAATGTTTTTCACTGCCACTGATCAACAGAGAGACTTCCCTTTAGCCCTAGCAAAAAATGGCCTCACAGAAACTTACAAGCAGTTCAAGAACAGCAAGCCTGTAACTGAACTTTTTGAAATCTCAGAAAAGTGGAAAAAAGCAAGATTTTTTTTTTTTCAGAGATAGCAGAGGTTCACAAGTATCAACAAGTTATAACAGTGCAGTAAATGACCCCACACAAGAGTGCTAGGCCAAAGACAGATAAAATGCAAGTTTTGAGAAAAAAACGATTTTAAAAATAAGTGCAAACAGGAAATTCAGTAAACAGCTCTAGGTTGTGCTCTAAATACAGTTACTAATGCAGAAATCAAATTTAACAAGCCAGAAAATGCTCAAAATAGGCGGCTATGCAGAAAAACTTAGCAAATAAACAGAGGAAAAATACTTAAAATCTCAAAAGTGGCTCCTTTCTTCTCTCAGCATTTTCTCCTCTTGGTGGGTGCTTCACCAACAGCCAACAAGCCTGATTGATTGTGATTGATTGTATCACTCACAGATGTAAAGATAAGGCTGCATTACATGAAATTTTAAATAATAAAGAAAATAAGTGGATAGTCAAGTTGGGGGGATTGTTCCCACCAGGACTGAATGAATATTTTTGAATTATGTTATATCCAATCAGATAGTGGATAACTTGAGGGTGTTGTATATAAATCACTGTTTATGGGAATTGCTTATTCATTTTTGTATTTATCACTGAAGAAGGCTTTGGCGGAAACCGGTCTGATTTATGCAGGGGTATTTTTGCCCCTTGTTTTTCAATACTAAAACAGCCATTTATACACAACAAAATTTGTGCTGGCTCATGTGTTTTGCTTTTTGTAATAGTAAACACAACCCTAAAAATATTCTGGACAGCCATTAAAAAAATTTGTATCCCAGCCATAAATTCAACCTTAAGCCATCTCTCAATAATTAGTCACTCAAAACGGCTATACAGTACAACTCTTATTTCATAGATAGTATAGCGTCTCTAGCCAAGGATTCCTCAACATCTAATGGAAAATGTAATCACATGTCATCATTACTCTGAATAAAAGCATCGCTATGTGAGAAATTATCATAGCTTTTTGTTAACGGAATCAACATCTATTAGTGTACCCAGCAGATATGTTTGACAACAGTGTTAGTGACATGCACAGTCACAATAAGACTGATACAGCATAGTCTGAGCAGTAATGGCTGGATTTGAACTAACTACGTAAGGTCACAAGCTACAGATCTGTGCTTGAATTTTAAGTGTCACACAATATGTTGTGGTACAATGGTAACAGTGCACAGTTGAATAGATGACATCTCCATTGTTTATTAGATGGATGCTTATGCTAAAAAGTGGTCGAAGGGCATCATAACACTATACAGCTACACATCATATATGCATTTGAAGAATAGTCTACACAGTATGAGAGTGAAAGACACCCTCAGAGCTGACCTCAAACCTCCTACCAATGTATGTTCACAATCTACAAAGCACAGTATCAAAGTTATCCATCACAGAAGATGTCGCACTGTAATTGCGAGATACTACAGTTATGAAAGCATTATATAATCATTGTGTTGCCAAAAATGTATGTTCCTCAATGGTGCTGGAATTTGCTAGTTTAATACTGTGCCACTGTAAATATGTGTCATAAGTGGAAGTGTACATAATGATGGTTGTGAGGTATCCGACTGTATATGACAGTAATCACCGTCACACTATTTAAGCAGGGATGGACTCGAGTCACCTACCTATCTAGTTACACAATCTATACAACACATTATCAGCAGCCAGTGCCACAGGAGAATACTGAGTATAAGGCATACAGCAGCTATGAAGGGATGACATCAGCAGTGTACTGCCAGCACCACAGGAAAACACTGAGTACAATGGAGGCATACAGCAGCTATGAAGGGATGACATCCATGGTGTACTGCCAGCACCACAGGAGAATACTGAGTACAAGGGAGGCATACAGCAGCTATGAAGGGATGAAATCAGCAGGGTACTGCCAGCACCACAGGAGAATACTGAGTACAAGTGAGGCACAGCAGCTATGAAGGGATAATGTCAGCAGTGTACTGCCAGCACCACAGGTAAATACCAAGTACAAGTGAGGCATACAGCAGCTATGAATGGGTGACATCAGCCATGTACTCCAGCAACATAGGAGAATGCTGAGTACAAGTGACATACAGCAGCTATGAAGGAGTGACATCAGCCGTGTACTCCAGCAACATAGGAGAGTGCCGAGTACAAGTTAGGCATACAGCAGCTATGAATAAATTACATCAGCAGTGTACTGCCAGCACCCCAGGAGAATACTGAGTACAGGTGAGGTGTATAGCAGCTATGAAGGGATGTCATCAACAGTGCACTGCCAGCACCACAGGAGAATGCTGAGTACAAGTGAGGTCTACAGCAGCTATGAAAGGATGACATCAGCAGTGTACTGCCAGCACCACAGGAGAATACTGAGTACAAGTGCAGCATACAGCAGCTATGAAGGGATGACATCAGCATTGTACTGCCAGCACCACAGGAGAATACTGAGTACAAGTGCAGCATACAGCAGCTATGAAGGGATGACATCAGCAGTGTACTGCCAGCACCACAGGAGAATACTGAGTATGAGTTCGGCGTATAGCAGCTATGAAGGGATGACATCAGCAGTGTACTTCCAGCACCACAGGATATTGCTGAGTACAAGTGAGGCATACAGCAGCTATGAAGGGATGACATCAGCAGTGTACGGCCAGAACCACAGGAGAATGCTGAGTACAAGTGAGGCGTACAGCAGCTTGAATGGATGACATCAGCAGTGTACTGCCAGCACCACAGCAGACTGCTGAGTACAAGGGAGGCATACAGCAGCTATGAAGGGATGACATCAGCAATGTACTGCCAGCACCACAGGAGAATGCTGAGTACAAGTGCGGCATACAGCACCTATGAAGGGATGACATCAGAAGTGTATTACCAATGCGATATGTATGGTAAAATTACTTTTACAGTCATCTGGGGTTGTAAATGTTGCCACTACAAATGTGTGTAAACCAATCCTGAATTCATTTACAGCCTCACACATGGTCTTAGAAGGTAATCACTACTGTATTGAAGTCTCCTACATATCTAGTTACACATTTTATAGAGAACAGTTTAAGAAATGCAGGCGCCACAAAAGAAGTCTGACTTTATAGTGTGTGAGTGCACTTTAGAAACAATGACATCATCAGTGTGTAGCAGAGAAGATGTTGTTGTGAAAGGTGGGATAAGGGGATGGTGGAGTCATCTAGCAGTTTAAAGCAGTTCTACATATTGGAAGTTGATTGTGTATAGCTGTATTGGAGGACATGCTCACCTGATCTATCCCAATCACACACAACATTACAATGTTCAACTTCGGACCTCCAGCCTATATAGTTGCACAATCTATAGAGCACACTATTAGTCCCAAGCAGCGCAGGAGAAGTCTGGCATTTAAGGGGAGAGAGTTCACTTTTGACAAGATGACCTCATCACTGTGTTGGAGAGAGGATGACAAGATGACCTCATCACTGTGTTGGAGAGAGGATGTTTCTGCAAAAAGTGGAATAAGGAAGCTGTGTGTAAAGTTAAATTAATTCCCTTCAGGGGAGGTGGACACATCACCAACTGTCTCACACACACACATACACATTTCCCACATTGAACTGCCTTCCTGTCTAGTTACACAGTCTAGAAAGCATAATATTAGTCTCAAGAACCACAGGAGAAGTCTGACTTTTAAGTGGAGAGAGTGCACTATAGACAGGTGACCTCATCATTGTTTTGCAGAGAGGATGTCTCTGTTAAAAGTGGGATAAGGGAGCTATGTGTAAAGTTAAATGAATTTCTCTCAGGGGAAAATGGATACATCACCAAACATTACACACACACACACATACACAAGTTTGCCACATTGAACATCAAACCCCTACCTGTCTAGTTAGAACAGTATTAGTCATAAGTGCCACAGAAGAGATCTGAGTCTAATGGCATGAAAAAGCATATTTGTACTTGTTAAAAATCCTCTATTTGGAACAGATGGTGCAACAAATTCATATGTGAGCACAGGAAAGCATAACAGCACTGTAATTATACTGTGTAATGACATACTTCTCTACTAAGATTTAAGCACCGTCTTTCATGTACATAGCTGTACTGTGAGGGATATGTACCTGTTTCACAATATGGGATGCCAAAGAAAATCACAGTTGTAAATCAGTGATTTATCACTCAAACCTTCCTGCCACTTCATTACAGAATGATTGCACACTTGGCTTGTCTCATGCTTGCACAGTGTGCATTGACATGACAGATACTTCCTACATAGGATGTTGCACTTCAGAATAACAGTAATGGATTATGTGTGAATGAGTTAAACAAAATTGTAATGCAGTTGCAAGCTTAACCATTGCAGAGCTGACATACATTAACTGACTGAATTAATTGAGTCAATCAATATCAGTCTGAAATCAAGATAGTTTGCCAAAATTCAATACAGACGTGCAAACATTGTGCAACCTAAACAAATAATTATTTGTTGTTTTTTTTCTTTACTCTCTGCCAGAAGAGCAGAGCTGTTAAGCAAAATTGTGCTGCTGATGGCAAAGTATTATGCACACATAATCATATTTTGATGTGTTAAACTTAGAATAGGAATTGGCAGAAGTCTATGGAGCTCTTTGCTGACTTTCAAACAAAGAAACATTATATACATGCAACCATATGTAAACCTGCTGGAAAATGGAACAGACGTGTTACAGTCATGTTTCACATGTAATTATTTACACATTTGTCATGACAGTTTCATTTAGTCCGTTTTTATATTAATGCTACAGGTGTATTATGAAACACATGAGGGACCAAACTTTGTACTGTTGGTAGAAACATGGCTTCTGGAAATATTTTGGAATCAAAGAGGTTTATTGGATGACACAGAATTGTTGAGAAAAGGTGGACAGTTGGTGACAGCACACAATACAGACATAGTAGCACATTAGTGCAAGTGTCATTTCTACCTATAATTCTGTTATGTTACTGTTTACTTTATTACCATAATTATTCAGGCAAGATCTGTGCAAGGCAGGCTTCACACAAGGGAGCAGGCAATTTAATGTAGCAGCAGGATAATGGTGTGTTAAGGAAAGGTAAGTCACCATTTATTTATTTATTTAAGATTTGTTTACCAAGAGTGTCTCTCTGAGCCAAAAAAGGCCTGTTTTCAGCAGAGGCCTAGGGAGAAAAGCTGCAAATGTACATTAGCAAACATTATAAAACAAGAGTATAAAACAAATACACATAGAACAACATTATTAAACAAGAGTATAAAACAAAGGTTACATTATACATATTGAATTAAAGACAGAAATAAGTAACAATATATATTAAAAATTGAGATGATGTAATAAAAAAAACGGTACATATAATGTAATAGGACTGTGAGTTAACAAGTTACAACAAAAATAACAGATGGTTATTGTCAACAGTACTTTCAGAAATAAGATACTAATGCATATTTTACTGGTGGGTGTGGTGATACATTCATCAGAGTAGAGCAAGTTGAAGTAAAGGAAAGAGTAAAAATAAGCTATACAAAGCTAGAGTGAGAAAAAGAAAATGAAACATGGCAATAAGCCTTGGGGAGAGCAAGAGGTTGATGTAGGGCAAGTAAAAAGGTTAGATATCTAGGGGTTCATCCAGGTGTTGAGCAAGAGCATAGCCAGTTTGTAGATAAATGGGATTTGATAAGAGTTTTGAAAGTGGAGGGCTTAACTGTGGTGAGAATGGGTTGGGGAATTGAGTTCCAAATTTTGGCAATGTGGTTTGAGAATAAAGCATCACCATAGGTATGATTAGCTTTGGTGACTTCTAGAAGGAGTTTGTTGGATGAGCGAAGGGTTCTCTTGTTAGAATAAGGTTTTACTAGATCTTTCAGGTATGGGCATTTATCCTGCTGGTAGATTATAAAGTGACAGATTTTGAGTTACCTCAGGTGTTTGTTTAGTGCTGAGCAATGATGTGTTTTATTTGCAAGGTTGCAGGCAAACCTGGCTATTTTATTGTGGCATGCTTCCAGTTTATTTAGATTTGATTTCTATAAGTTTGTGAAAGTAGAGGAGGTATATAACAGTGAGGATAGTAGGTGGGTTTGGGCAATGGCAGTCTTGGTGAAACTGGAGAGGAATGGTATGGCTCTGTAGTGTGACCCACATTTTATATGGGCCTTTTTGATTGTTTGGGCAATGTGTAAGTCATAACAGAGGGATTTATCAATGGGAACACCTAGTAGTTTGATGTGATTCACTGGCTCAATTTGCTGTTGTTTGAAGAGTAAATGGTGAAGGGGGGATGGGAGGGTGAGATATTGTATTGGTGGAAAATAGTAGTAATTTGGCCTTGTTGGGGTTTAGTATTAGTTGATTTATTTACAGAAACAGGAATCATATAAAACATTCAAAAACATTTTTCATCCATCTGGATACAAACCTTAACAGCATTCCAAGAAAAAAGTTAATACCTGATTATTATCCAAGCACATTTCATAGGAAGTCAGAGAAAAGTTCAGAAAGTTCACGTGCGACAGCAGATCTCAGAAAATGAGAATGTATGTTTTCATCTTCATTACCCTCTTAACAACTGTAATCTGTATATTCAGGCCTTCAGCTTGTTGAAAAGTATATTAAACTGATTAAATGTAGCTAAGCACAGCAGTGTGAACCACACCAGAGTAATGTGACAGAAGGCAAAACTCACAAGATATGGGAATAGGTTGTGCACTTCCATTTAGTTGCAGGTGGTGCCCAGCACTAGACATTGTGCAAATGCAGAGGTAGAAAAATAATTACACAGAAGGGAGAAGATTCAGTGACAGGGTAAGAGGGAAGCAGGAATAAAGTGGAAGTTCACATAAAATAGTGTACTGAAAACAAGTCAGTAGCACTTAGCTAATTCTTGGAATAGAACACTTAAAAGTAGTAAAAACAATTGATCTATATATGTGAGCACTATCTCATCACACCACAAAGGAATTACTACCTTGCACCCTTTAAATAACACAATTGAAGAACAGTGATAACTTACAGAAGCAGAAGGGTAAACAGAGAGCAATAGAGAGAGATAGAGAAATAATATATTTTGTGGGATATACAGGAACATCTGCATGGTGTGTTAATTTTACTTATTAACTCATTCAGCTGTCAAGCACTGTACAGTGAAGTGCTTGCTACAGAGAGGAATATGTGGTAGGAAAGTGCAATCAACATGAAGATATAAGCAAGGTAACATTTGCTTACTGAAGCAGAAGGTATGAGCAGAGAGAGGGATGGAGCTACAATGCTTTTGCAAATGATGTCTTGCTGCACTATTCAAATGGTATGTTAATGAAATGTTATAAATGAAGAGAAATACAGACATTTGCAGTTAACTATACTATAGGAGTATGAAATATCATGAAATAATAATTTGACCTACAACTGTAATTGAACCCATGATACTGTGCAAAAACATCAGTCTACAAACAGAGGAATAATCTCAACATTCCACATAGGAACTCCTAGACACTACATCCAACAGCCTAAGTACTGTTACAGTAATTGTTTCACAGTACTGCTTTTAGTCTGGATTTACTCTGTATTCTCATAGGATTTAAGAATATTTGAGCAAAAGTAACCAGATCACTGTGGCTGAAATATAAATCTGCAGCTTTTGCATTCACTGTCACTTAGCATTGTTGCACTGTGCCAACCTCAACATAAATGCTGAGGACATGAAGTGAAGGCTCTTCCATGGGATATTTCTGGCCATGCCTATTATAAGTGAAACTATTTTTGACAAGACTAATTATGTGAAAAAGGGATGGATAGGATGGTGGTGAAAATGGGGGTTGGCAAACAGTGAGTAGGACACAAGGAAAAGAATACAGGAATTTGCAAGAGGGTGGTGGGGCAGTACCATAGCTGTCCACTTCATCACAACATAAATGTACTAGTAAACACACTAGGATAGGTGACAAAACAGAATAATTATTGCATGGCCAATTGGACATAATCATGTGTGACAAGATGACACACAGGTGAAAAGGAGAGCAATGTATGGTCGATTAGACCAAATCATGTGTGTAAATATGACACATAGGTGAAGTGGAGAGCTATGTATGGGGTGTTTGTTTTTTTTGGGGGGGGGCAGGTGTCCATGTTTTCTTTTTTACCTTAGGGAAGTATGCACAGACATACAGGACATAAAAGAGACAGGGATCACAATGGACACAAAAGGTTAAGGGACACCATGATTGAGAATAGTTAGGGAACATTGGAGGTGCACCCACTTCCAGCTTGTGAACAGTGAGAGTCTAGTCCTCACTCTCAGACCTGTCATCACTGTCTCCTGTATCAGCTGCCTGGGTCATTGCTGAATGTGGCATAATTTTTGCAATCCATTGCAGAGGTCCCTCTCCATGATATGCCCCACCAGCTCTGTCAACTCCTGCAGGGTGACAAAATTGCCACCTCCACTAGTACTACTCCCAGAGGGTATTACTGCACCAGCAGTTGGGACAGAGCTACATGATACAGATGGAGCAGGTAGGGCAGGGGTAATGGAAGAAATGCTGACCCACTGTGAACCCAAAGTGATGGGTATCTGTGGTTCCATTTGTGGAAATATGGTGGATCAAGCCACAGTGGTCAGTACACCTCTCTGTGTTGTTGGTCATTTTGTTTTCAGCAGCAAGGTATGCAACAAAATAATGTTAATAAATTATAAAATCACAGAGAGAGAGAGAGGATGGGAGGAGAAAGAGATAATTAGATCTATAACATGTCACATTGTTTTATTTTTTCAATAAATGTTTTGGCAATATGTAAACAATTATGATAATTTACTATTGTGTACCTTTGTCACAGTCATATATGATGTGAAGGTGTTAACGTGTCATAAAATAAATAAATCTCACTGCTAGAATATAAGAAAGAGCAGTCTTTATTTCCCCTATGGCAGACAGGATGTATGCATTCAAATGTAATGACTGCAATTGCCACAGTTGAATTGTTCCTGATAAATTATTGCTGCTAATATTTTGGAAATACTATCATGTAATAAAAATTAATTCCTGCTACTGGATATTGAACCAAGTGCATTAAGCTGGTGTTCAAATTGCCTAATGCAAGCAGCAAGAGCTACTGGGGAAGGCATGCATGCTTAATATAAAGGTCAATGTATGCCTGATCAGGATGCTAGTGACTGATGGGCTGAAAATTGTTATCTGGCTTAAATTTGGACCCAAGGCATACTTACCCTGTGCCTCTCGGAGGTAAGTTAATCATTCCTGGTATGCCTCATGGTTTGCTGCTATTTTCTCTGCAACTTTACATGAAAAAAAGAAAGATATATATATATATATATATCAAGCATAATGAATAACTGTTGGGTGGCTGGGTAATTCATGACATATCATGCACAGGTTATGGGTCAGTATGCTTACCCAGCTGAAGGGCATTTGCAGTCCTAAATTCAGCCTCCTCTCAGTTTAGGATGTCCTGCTTGTGCTTCCTAAGGAGGTCACTATAGTGGTGATAACATTGTTCCTCAGTGTGTAGGATGTCATTTGCACTGCATACAGCCTTGACCAAGCTATTCCAAGCCTCAGCCATATACTGAGACCTGGTATAATCCTCCTGCAGTAGCCTACTGCTGTAGTGCTTCACAAGGGCTGCCATAAAATCCTGGACTTCTCAACACTCCATCTTTGTGCTCTAAATTTAACACAGTTCTCTTCATTGCCAGCTATGTCTACTGGAGTCAAACTAACAATATATGTCTGAAGTGGTGCCCAATTCATATTTCATGTGTAATAGGTTCTACACAAAAATGCACAGCTTTGCTGACTGCATTTGCACAATTGAAGCATATGGATTCCTTGGCATACATTTTGGTACTAATTACCTCAAACAGCAGGAAAGCTGTGAAACGTGATAGTGGAATTTGCCATGTGTGATACTCAAACTATTGACACTGCAGTGTGTAATAATTAAATGCTTAATGGTTTGACTTGTAATTCTTTGTGTTTGGAATGATAAATAGGATGAACTGTGATGGTATTTTGTTATTGGGACTTACACTCTGTTAAATTGTGTTTTACCATCTGAAAATTGAACCATTGGATAAAGAATGTAGAAATTGAAACTTAGTTTATTAATTCTCATTGCCATAGGTGAACTTCCTTTTAAGCATGGTAATTAAAAATATACTAATTTCAGAATGAACATAGATATATTTCAGAGAGGTCTGTATGTGTGTGACTTTAAGTAGTCATGGGAGTGGATTCCTATATAAAAGACTATATTTCTGTTTGTAAATGCATTTCAGATGGATGGAGTTGCATGACTTAAGTAATGCAGGTTGGGGTATGTTACATACATGCTGCACAAGGCATAGTGTCATAAACACATAGGTTATGTGCTAAAGCATGATGATTAAAGCAAAATATTTTGACTCTCATACATATGCAAGTGCATTTTAAATTAAATGTCATTGTCATGTTTAAGAAATTGTACACACATTAGCTTGAGGTTATGTGTGAATCGTCAATGATATATGCTAAACAGAAAAGTTTGGATATGCAAGCATTACTGATACAATGCTTGCAGTAAACATTTGTATCATTCTCATTTTTCTTCTTAACTGAAATGTTGTGAGGAATAGAATTCTGACACCCTTTGTAAAAGTATATTTTAGCTGGATTCAAACCATTAATCCCCTGTGTTCTTTGTCTGAAATCACACCATGTGCAACGTACATAGACAAGTGACAGGTGAAATATCTCTACTCAGTACTGCACAGTGTGCTGATGGCTGTGCAACTCCTGTATGCTTGTTTGTGCTACATAAAGCACACTAAATTCATTTTTTTTTCACTTTTTTCCTTAGGCAGTGAACTGTGTTTGAGTACTGCCAAGCGAAGCGTAAATGCAAATAGCATTACAAAAAATATGTGACAGAGGAAAAAAGCTGACAGTATAAGGAATTCAATCAGTGGGTATAGTTAGCAATGACCAGTGCAAGAGTAGCATTACAGTGACACATTCATCCTTCTCACATCTTGCAACATCTTAAATGTACTTTGTGGAACACATTATCAGACTTGGAGTTAATGACAATGTGAAAATGGGCAGACAAAACTTCATATGCTGTTAGCAATTCTGAGAATAGTTGAGTTTTACTCAACACAATGATCTAACAAACTCTGTGTAAATGTATATTTACACACCCCCTTAAAATTATCACCTAACCAAGTTCAAACCTTGCATCACTTGCCTTGCTTCTCTTAATTCACTTAAGTTCTACCTTGTGCCACAGGGATAGCTAGCTGACAGGTTGAATTTATTCACTGAATATTATCCAGAGTGCTGATGGCCACGCATAGTCACCAGGATGGTTTGCACTACAGGAGGCAGCCTAAATTATATTTTTCATTTTTTTCCTTAGGAAGTATACGATGTTTGCTTGCTGCCAAGTAGAGAGCAAATGTAAAAGGCATTAGGGAAAACAATAGATAATGAAAAAAGATGAAAGGAAAACAATCTAAGTACAGAGAATGCCTAGCAATAACCAGAGCAAGAAGTGAATTAACAGTGACAGTGTCATCCTTCTCACATCACAAATTTAATTTCTGGCACAAATTATCAGAATTGTACATAATGCCAAATAATGTTTAAGTAGACATATTGCAGCTGACATGTTGTTAGCAATATTGAGAATAGCTGGGTTTTAAACAAAAACACAATGATATCACAAAATGTTTTAACTATGTATTCAGACCCCCCTCTGTTAAATGGATTTGAAACCTCCATCAGCTGTCTTTTTTTCTCCAAGCTCACTGTACTTATACATTGTGCCACAGATAAAGTTACCAGACAGGTACATTTTCTTCAATGAATACTATCCATAGTGCTGGCAGTCATACAGAGCCACCAAGCTTGCTTGCATGACAGAAGGCAGCCAAAATTACAATTTTCACCTTTTTCCTTATGCAGTAAACCATATTTGCACTCTGCTGAGCACAGCACAAATGGAAAAGGCATGAAACATATGAGAGACACAAAAACTGGGTATATCTAGCAATGACCAAAGCATCTATCCACATTCATCCTTCTCACATCTCCTTGCTATATCATAAATGTACTTTGTGGAACACATTATCAGATTTGCAAGTGCTAACAAATAATGTCAAAGTGGGCAGAAAACAGCTCACATGGTATTAGAAATACTGAGAATAACCGGGTTTTACACAACAGACCAGTGATAAAAATAAATGTGTGCAAATATGTATTCACAACCCTGTCTGTAAAATTAATAATTAACTGTATTTGAACCCTGTATCACCTGTCTTATTTCTATCAGTTCACTTCAGTTACACATTCTGCCACAGGGATATCTATCTGAAATGTGGAATTTAGTCACTAAGTAATATTCAGATTGTAGACATCTGCACCTGTGGCCATGTGCTTTTGTGGTATATAAGGCAGCCTAAACTAAAATTGTCATTGTTTCTCTTGGTAGTGGACTTTGCTTACTATGCAGCACACAAATGTAGATTACAAATTAAAAAATAGACTACATATTGAGAATAATTGAAATATGATCTGTAAACAGAATTTGAACACTGCATCATCTGGCTTTTTTTCTCAAGTCACTTCATTTATATTGTGTGCCAGAGTTGGATATCTGTCATGTGCATTCTCTGCAGTCATTACTATCTAGGATGCTGATGGCCGCATACCACTACTGAAGAAAAGCCAAATTACATTTTTCAATTTTTTCCTTAAGCTGTGAAACTTGATTGCACACTGTGAAGTGGCGCACAAATGCAAAACGTAATATTTAGTAAACTGTTTACAAACATTGTTTGGATGACAATTTTTAAGTAACATGTAATGAATCAAAGTGTATGTCTAGCAATGAGCTGAGCTACTCCTGCATTACACTGGCACATTCATCCTTCTTACATTTCTTTTCCACATTACTATCATTTATGACTCACAATATTAGGACTTTAGGTAATGCCATGGGAATGGAAGGGGGGATTGGGAAATGAAATACTTTCATTTTTCACACACAACACAAATTAATATTGATATAATTTCAAATCCATATCTGCCAGTTTTAATCAATACTGACATTACTTGAGTTTCCCACTGCAACACATTCATAAACCAAAATAAATGTCAATATTTATTAAGACATTCCTCAAGAAAATGATCCATGAACAGGTTTTGAACCCTTCATTACCTGTACTGTTTCTCTAAGCTGTATGCATTCACACATTATACAACAAAAATAGGTGTTCTACATTTAGTACTGTCCAGACTGCTGAGGAAAGTGCACTAGTGCCAGTCTCAACTGGGGTATTGATGGTATTCCAAATTACATTTGACAGTTTTTGCTGTGGGAAATAAACTGGCATTCACTGCTACTCACCACTGCCAGTCAATGTAGTGCAATGTGAAATGATGCACAAACAATCAAGGGAAAAATGCACATTTTGAAACAAGTACATTAAATGTACATTTCTGATGTTTCCTCCATTTTGATATCTTGCATCAGGAACCTGTACGAATTTGAAATCTCAAATCATGGTATTAAAAACAATCATTTAAGATCAGTTCCCATATTTGCCAGAGACAATGTCATGTATTAGGGAGAAGTAAAAGTGTTTAGATGTACTCAGAATGTGACGTATCAAGTCACATTGAAAGTGCAGCAGAAAGATATTATGAAAGTTGTCCTTTCTCATTTGCCTGCAAATGTCTGGATGACTGGGACTTTAGCAACAGTTAGGATATTCATGTACTTGCACAATATTATACAAGGACTGCAAACAATGCAGGTGTATTCCTCTCCTTTTTCATGGTGCTTCATTCACTAATCTATGCTTTTCCAACAGCAGCACTATCTGACTTATATTGCATATGGTATCTGTATCAATGCTTAGTGTACTGTCTTGAAGATGTACAACATTTCTTAGTAAGCGGCAATAACTTTGGTCATTAAAACATAATTTGAATATTAGGAATGTACTTTCAGACTTTTTTGGTAATTCTCTTCTTGCTGATGTACCCTCAGTAAGTGTATATCAAAGACAGGAGACTACGAAACACTGATTGTTCCTGCAGTCAGGATAATCATAGATACCTGCAAGCCGTTAGCAGGTATCACTTCTCAGTGCTCATCTTTGCAGTGCTAGGGCATGTGCATGAAATGGTGTAGCTCCTTACACCATGTTTACCTTCCCTGCACTTAATGCAGATTGTTGTATTCAGAAATGCTAATGGTTTAGCACCTCATTTGCATACTCACAGTGCTCAGAAGGCTGAATCTGCTCTATATAAATGTAATCAGGCAGCTAATGAACTTGTATCATAGTGGGGAGACTGTTTGGATCCAGAGAGCTTAGTACAGTTAAATACATACAACCTTTGGAGAATTATATGCTTTCTACACTGCTTTCTTGACAAGGCATGTTGCTATTTCTTATATAATGCTTTTAGTGTAACATTAAGGATGAATTGCAGTGCCCAGTACAAACTATTTTTATCTGTCTGCTTTTTCTTTATCCTTTACTGTTGGCATATCTCATGTATATCAGTTATTTGTCAATGTTACAAAGTTTAGTAAAGAATGCTACCTGACATCAATTTTGTAGATTTTATTTGCTTTGATATTTTTTTGAATTAGAACACTTATTGCAGAATACTGTAGTATAACATTGTAGCAAGGTCAGGTATTTGCATGTATAGCCCAAAGAGTGTGCTAAGACTATGATACCTACCTGGCTGCCTTCCACAACAGTGGAGATGGCAGTATAATAGTTTTCTCCATTTATGCTTGTACATTGTGCACTAGTATTGGTAATGATACAATGTATTACACAGTTACACAGCTGTTGTCCACATTACATAACTGTCTTATTTGTTATTTTATTAATATATATATATATATATATATATATATATATATATATATATATATATATATATATATATATATATATATATATATATATATATATATATATATATATATATGTTGGGGGGGCTGTCTTAATATGTGTGTAGTCATAGGGAGCATTACCTTTTAAATTATGTGCGTGATGTATACATTCATACATAATTGAGTTCACAGCCATAATGTCTGCATATTAAAAATGTGATTTTATATCTGTTTTCTGTATCATTTCATACAGGGATATGGCACCCAAAAATAAATCTGTACTCCACAAGCCACCATTCACTGATGCAGAAAATTAGGTCATTATCCAGGCCATATATCACTATGAAAATGTTGTCTTAGGGAGAGGTAAAGGTGATCAATCTGCCTGAGACAGGATATGACAGCAGGTGGTTGATGACATCAATGCTGCTGGAGGACATGGGAGAAGTTACTCCCAGATATGACAGAGGGCAAGTGATAACCTCTGCCCACTGTAGTGTGGCTGCAGTTTCCCAGGAAAAGGTGGTTATGAGAGTTGGTCTTGCTACCAAGCCACCACTAACTGAAACAGAGGAGCTGTTGTCCACTGTCAAATATCCCAACAGCTCAGCAGTCCTTGATGTTGGTACTTATGTGGACCACAGACCCAGCATGTCTTAAGCAGAACTTCCAGGTCTGCAAAATAAAAATAATTGCAAGTATCATTATATATATTTTATATGCATATATCTTAGATGTCTGCTATATCTAGAGCTAGATGACACAGTAAAACAGAGATAGAGGAGGTTGTTTGATGGGGACTTAACTGGTCCGTAGATTTTTGTATTAGATCAGTTTTAATCTGTACATGTAAAGGGGATTAATCTATGTTTCTTATTTTATTTACACTGTGATACTTATGAGTCCCTTCCTTACATACAGGGATATCTGGATTGCAGTCTGCAAGACCACCTGCACATGGTAAGAACACATTTATTATTGTTATTAGTGTATATAAGGAAGATGTAGGTCTAACTGAAAAAATAATTTTATTGCTTTAGCATCTTTTATAGTTTACCATGCCTTTTGTATCACAAAAAGTTTTGATCAATTTCATTCTGTGTTTTTCTTTGTTGTTTTACTATTTGCTATCTTAGGTGAGCCTGACAATGGCACTGTACAAATCTTACCATCTGATGTCAGAGTATCGGTAGCCTCTGATGATGGTGGTAGTAATGAAGAGGCACAGTCTAGGGGTACAGAGAGTCAGTCTGACACTGATGTTGTGGCTTCCACATTCCCTGCCCATATTTCAGATACAGTCAATATACCTATGCGTACCCATGACATGGAGATCTCTGATACAGGACAGGCTGAAGGTGACAGAGTTGATCAGGGTAGTGTGGTTACTCATTTTGCAGAGCTGGTTGATTCTCCCCATAACCACTGTGAGGGCAAGGTGCCACAAAGGTGGGTTGATAGAGGTACTCAGAGGAGGCCTGCTGACTATCCTCCTCCTGATATGTAATTAGGTGCCACTGGATGTATGTTTAGGGCCATAGTGGAAGTACAGGGATGTTCACCAGAGCTTTGGAAGTGATAGTGTGATTACTAAACATCATGTATTTTGAAGTGCATGACTCCCTGAACCATGTGGGCAATTCATTCAACAGGATGAATAACACACTGGATTGGGCAGTGTCTATGATGGAACATCTGCTAGGAGAGGGTAGGCATCCACATGACCAGATTGCTGCTGCATCTTCTGGTGTTAGCAGAACTGACCACTCCAGATCCTGATCCTATAGTGGCACTGATTTACTGCTCTGTCAGCGATTGCAGAGTCCACACACAAATGTGGTAGGCCAAGTGTTCATCGTCCTGGATATAGCTGTGAGGAGAGCTCATCCCACAGATATCACACACATGCTTGTAGCACCCTGGCTTCTAGACATGGCTGTGGCAGTAGCAATACAACTCCTGTCAGAGATAGCTCTAATGGTCAAGGGTGACCTGACTACTCTACAATGCGCATCTCCATACCTCTCAACTGTCCAGATTTTTTACAGAATTTCCAGATTTGTGCCTCATATTTTGGCCTATTCCTCATAAAAGTTATGTTTTTTTCTAGAAAATTACTGAGGATTGAAATAACTAAATAATGTCATACAGTTGAGTTTCAGTCTTCATTTCCTTCAGAAAATGCACGCTAAGACAAATGCTGTTATTCTAGCAACTTTCTAAGTCTATAAGAGCAATATTTAAAATCTGTCCCTATTTTTGGGTCTTTGTCCCCAATTATTTTAGGCTTTGTCCAGATTTCTTCTGCTAAGAGGTTGAGAGGTATGCATGGCTCACACCTGTCTGAGATGCCTGGACATAACACAGTGCTTGATTGAGTTCATGCAGACACACACACACACACACACACACACACACACACACACACACACACACACACACACACACATGCCAACATTGAAAAAAAATCACTTGCCCATACCACCTCACATGCATACAAGCTAGCTAAACAGTACTGTTGAGTGCTATACATATGTTGTTACTGACTCTGACCACTGTGTACTTTGACAGATTTATGTGCTTCTTACTTGTACACACTAACTTCTTTGGTGTCAACCTTGTCCTCCTACCAGCCCCCAATACCCTCTCCAAATGATGATTACTATGCCCTGCCCTTGCACATGTCTTTGTGACTTATGTTTGTATATATGTCTAATGCATACAATGGATAGCTACTGCTTGCTTACTCAAAAGCTTGCATTAATCAATACGTATTGCAGAAGAAAAGTTTTTGATTTCTGATTTCTATTCTTTTGTTAATAATTGCTCACATAATTGTTGAACCTCATTGTATTTCAGTCAGTATTGTAAGTAAAGCATCAAACCAGTATGTAGTTCAGTCTTGCTTCTTGATATACTTGTACAGCTGAGGGTATAATTGAGCTGTTCCATGGTTTATAGACAGTAGTCAAGTGAAATACTTCATGCACACCATTAGGTAGAATATGTTCATAGGTTCATCGACTCATATTAGGCTAATTGCCCTTGTGGGCCATTTTAAACCTAGCCAATTAGCACATGTGAGAATCAAACCCTGAACCTTGTGTCTGCAAGGTAAATATCTTTATTGTTATACCAGCCTCCCACAACCCCATGTGAGATGCAAACCCTGTACCTTGTGTTTGCAAGGTAAGCACCTTAACCATTATGCCAACCTCCAACATACATAACTGTATGTTGCAAACTTCAGACATATGAGCTATTACTGACATAACTGTATACCTCAGACAAATGCTCTGCTTAGGGACATATACACATTTTCATATGTGAGTACTCTATTATGTAACCTTTTTTATTTTTGTTATAGGATCCACAGTTAACATGCCATTACTGCAGGTACATATTGGTTCTTGGGGTTTGTCCCTGTCTGATGCCATCAGAGCACAGCCATTACATGGTTAAGTAAAGGTTGTGGAGTTTGACAGACAGCGGTTTTCCTGTTTGTATGTGTGTGGTATATTAGGTTTTGACCTTGGTAATGAGTGTGTGTGCTGTCCTTTGCCTCTTAGCCAGAGCCACAGTATACTGTGCATTGGATCCTCTAGTCTTTAAAACTGTTTAACATTTTATGTAAGTGAATAATAAATGTACTTCTGTCTTACTTGTCTATAAGTGTATAATAGAAGTACATAATGTCTTGTTCACAAACTATCTTTACCACAAAACTGTACTAATGTAACTGTCAACTACAGTAAATCTGTTCTTATATGTCTTCATAACTGAATAGGTTCATAGGTTCATAGGATGATACTAGGCTATTGGCCTGGAAGCCCTTATAAACCTAGCGAAGAATTTTGCCCATGTTCCCTCAAAGTCAGCACATGTTTCCCCTGTCCAGCAGGGACACAGGTGGGATCCCAGGGGTGTATTTTCTGGTTCCCATCCAATCATCCAGGTTCCTCTTAAAGAGGGTGAGAGAAGTACTCTGCTTGACATGGAGAAGGAGTCTATTCCACAGATGGGGGATTCTTTGGAACACAAATCTATCCTGCCAACAAGTTCTATTAATGTCAAAGACCAGGTTAAGGCTTTGCGTGTGGGTTGCGCAAGTGGAGTTTGACTTACGGATATGCATCATCTCCATCAAGGCTGGGTCTGAGATGTCCTTATATGCCAGACACAGGTCACCTATAAGCAGTCTGTATAAGACCGAGTAGAGGGACAGGGCTTTTAGCCTATCTGTATAGGATAGGTGTTTGAGACCCTGGATTTTCCTCATCAGGAACCTCTGTGGTCTCTCCCCAGCTGCTGCATGTGCTTGGCAAGGTACATGATGAAGGGGACATTGTACTCGATAATGGGTCAGATAAGGGAGGAGTACAGGGATGTTATGATCTCCTTGTTCCTGGATGAAATACCCTTATTTATGAGATGGGCCATGTAGAAAGCCTTCCGTACAATGGAAGCGACATGGTGGTCAAAAGTCAGGTTGCCATCAACCTGGGTACCCAAGTCCTTCACGACTGATTGTGTGCTTAGTATGTTGTTATTAATGTGATAATTAGTCTGGATGCCATTTTCCCCAAAGAGGATAATGATGCATTTCTTGGCATTCAGTTTGAGGCCATGCTTCTGACACCAGATATTAGTTTGTGTAAGGCCCTCTTGCAGGGTGTTCACATCACTAGGGGGATTTAAGACAGCACCCAGCTTGCAGTCATTTTCAGACCTGGCCAGCCACAAACTATTGGCTTTGGCTTGTACCGCAGAAAAGTATATCCCAAACAGTAGAGACCCCAAGACTGATCTTTGGGGTACACTGCTTTTATGGGCCTACTACTAGAGGTGGCTTCCCCTATTTTGACTATGTGGGTTCTATCAGTGAGCCAGTTAGCTACCCATCTGGTAACATATGGGTCGATGCCTAGCTGGGAAAGTTTATCTATTATGCTTGAGTGGGGAATAATGTTGAAGGCTTTGACCAGGTCAAGGTAGGCAATGTGCACCGTGTTCCCCTTGTCCACGACTTTTGTGACTGCTTTGAAGAAGTCAACCAAGTTTAACAGGTATGATCTCCCTTTGACAAAACCAAACTGTGTGGGGTCAGGAATTTGGAGTTTGCCAATGTCCTTGTTTATAAGGTCCATGATAATGCGTTCCATGGCCTTGCAGATCAGGCAAGTTAGGTTGATGGGCCTATAATTGCCTGGGTCAGTGGATGCTCCACCTTTGTGTAGAGGGATGACAGTGGCTGTCCTCCATTCAGCTGGGACAAAGCTGGTGCTCAAGCTTTGGTTGAATAGGGTTCCTAATGGAGTTGAGAGCTTATGCCTGAGTTCATGTAGGATACAGCCAGGATGTTACTGGGTCCCATGGAGACTGTATTTTTTGTCTTTGAGAGGGCATTAAAGACCTGCTCCCTGGTGATGAGGGGAGGGGAGCAGGTGCTAGGGATGTCCTGGTTTACTGATGGGGGGACAGGGGGATGACGTTTTCACTGAACTTGTCTGCCAGCAGGTTAGCTATATGTTTGGCATTTGTGTATATGGTGTTATTGACCACCAGTTTAGAGCAGATTTGGGTGTTACCTTTGAGATTGCAGACATATGTGAAGAAAGCCTTGTGATTTTCCTTAGTGGATGTGGCCAATTTGGACTCAAAGTTAGCCTTAGAGGATTTCACCGTCGATCTTATTTGCTTGTTTAGACAAATGAGAGATTGCTTCCAATTTGGCACTTGCTCATTCTTAGTCCTGGACAGCATTTTTTCCTTTTATTATAGAGTTTATCTATTGGTGTTGTCCACCAGAAAAGTTTACTCTTCCTTGAGGAAGATGATTTGGTCATGTCAGGTATTGCTGAGTTCATACAGCTATGTAGGTGCTCATATAGTTTTTTGGTGTAGGCTTGGACATTAGTGCTAGTTCCAGCTGAAGGGACAGTGGCTGCGAAGCTGCTTATACCTGCTCTGAGGAAATTGTAGTCAGCTTTGGAAAAAAAAATTTTGTTTGACCCTGATGAGGGAGGTCAGGGGAGATGGTGACTTCAGAAGTAATCACTTTATGGTCAGATCTTACCAAGGAGGATGACACTGTAGGGGTGCTGCAGTGGCTACTCATGTTGGTTAGGACCAGGTCCAGGATATTTTCACCTCTCATAGGGGTGTTGACCAGCTGATCCAATGCATTGTCATTGAGAATGTCGAGGAATCTCTGGGCGTTCATGTTTGGGTTAGAATAGGTCTTCCACTCTGTGGCTGGGTAGTTAAAGTCACCCAGGATCAGGGTAGAGGGTTGAATCTTGATGGATTCAAGTAAGTCCAGATAGGTGGAGTGAGTGTCCTGAGTCATGGTTGGGGATCTGTAGCTAGCTATGATTTGAATAGCTGTTTTGTCAATAGTTAATTGCACTTGGAGTGTATCCTGTGTGTCGTACCGTTTGACCAGCCTGAAGGTGTGTATGTCTTTGATAAATATTGAAATTCCATCTCCTTTGGCTTTGTAGACCTCCGTTTGGGGTCTGAAAGTATGGTAGTATGAGTAACCTGGTAAGGCTGGGGTGCTCTCCACAGCTTTGAACCAGGTTTCAATGACTGCACAAACGTCAGCATCCTCCAGGGCAAGGAATGCTTGCAATGAATGCAGTTTCATGCTAAGACTCCTAGCATTTAGCAGCATGACCTTTAAAATTTGTTTAGAGGAATTTTTCATGTTGGTAATTTTGTGCTCATGACTTTGCCTAAAAAAGGCACTATGGGGCAGGCAAGAGCCTTTGCCAGAATCCTGAAGCCCAGGGGAGACAGATGAAGGCCATCTCTGGCAAAGCATCATGGTTGGTCAATTATGTCCTCCAAGCTGTCAGGTACTGGATCCCCTTGGAATGACACCAGAAACTAAGCATGTTTTCTCACACTTTAAATGTGTACTGAAATTGGAGTTTTTCTTCCCAGGCATCTGATAAAAAGGGACTAATTATAAACCAGTCAGACTTTCTCAGACAACGAAAGAATAACTGCATAGAAAATAATGTAATATAGCTTTTACAAGAAAATATGTTGTTTCTTTTCATTATACAGATGCGTTTAAAAGGCACCATTTCTCTCCATGCCACTTTTACTGGGGAAATTACTGTTAAAAACAATTAAACTTCAGGATTTTGGTAATATTATTTTTAGGTTTAAGATCTAATGAAACAATGCTGTTTATCATCATATCCTCTTGCAGGAAAGTGAAGGTGCAGGAATTGAGTGATAAATTGTTTCCGGTAAATATTAATCTGCATGCTTCTGAGTACTTTGCATTTCCTCCTAATTATTTCTTTCCATCCTAAAACAATGCAGGTGATGTACTTGGAAAATGATGCTGGGAAAAGCCAAAGTCATAAAAGTCGTGCAGAAAACTGCGAGGAGCAATACTGGGAAAATGTCCCAGTACTAAGTGTAAACTGAGTAAATGGACATGAAAATAAGACATACATAACAGAGCCAATCCAATCATACGGATATTGATCACGTTATGAGCAGTGCAATTAGACAAAGAACAAGTAATTATAAGGAGAACAAATGAAAGCAGAAGTAGCAGGCAGCCAGCTGCCAATAAGCAGAGTACACAGTCACTACGCAGGCAATAATGCTGGCCAGGGTGGATATTTTTAGTGAAATAAAAAAAAACACTGGTGTTATGAAGCCCACTGCCACAGGTCCAGGGCTTCTCCACAATGAAAGGTCCTTTATCTCCCCTATAACACCAAACCTAGAGGATATTATTGCACTTAGAGAATGGGCTATCTGATAAATAGTTCTGTATGTTTTATTACTGTAATTTTTTTCTTATGTTTTTGATGTAAAATATTTACTGTAACTAATATTCAAAATTTGCTATAACATGTAATCATTGTTGTAGGAAGTATTTTACATGCAAAATACACCCAGACACACACACACACACACACACACACACACACACACACACACACACACACACGCACACACACGTACATATTCAGATGCACAGACAGTCTCATGCAAATATAAATAGAGAGTCCAAATTCAGAAGCACAGACAAAGACACACTTACGCAGAAACACACACACACACACACACACACACACACACACACACACACACACACACACACACACCAAACATTTGCAATTGCTTTGTTGAATGAATATACCTCAGATGTCTTATTGTGAGCAAATGATTGAAAGAAAATCATAGAAAACAAACCATTAAACCCCCCCCCCCCATGCCCATTCACTTTCACTGATTTTGCTGTATAGCGCTTCACTGTCTCTGATAGTACAACTAATTTTCTGGTGATAAATTACTGATGATTAAAGTCCGTCAGTAATGCCAGACCTAAGAGTTTCATACTTCTGGATTGTTTAATAGAGCCATACTAAGGGACTGTGTCTTGGAGTCGGGGGTCTCTGTCCCTCTTTCACTTATGCTCTCATTCTCTCTCTCACACTCCCGTTGTCTCTCTGTCTCTCACACACATGTACAGAAGCACATACACAAGCACACATGTACACACAAACACACCTCTTAATTCTTTCTTTTATTTACTTTTTATTTTAATTTTACACTCGCTAAACAGCAGAACTGTTTAATGAATGTAAAAAATGATGTTGCTTTACTTTGTTTAGCATCTGAGCTTCATGCAACCTTAATATACGTTGCCGGGAAGACGTGTTTGTCAGAGGGCATTACCAGGACATTAACAGCTGCTGGAGAAGTACAGGGCACTCATTTTCTAACAGTGTGTTAGAGTGCAGTGTATTAGCCAAAAATGGTACAGTTGCAAGAAAATTAAATAACTGTTATACACATGGTATGTATGCTGCTAATAATACATCATTGTGTTATATCTGTGGCAAGGAAAATGGACTACAAAACATGGTTGTTTTATTTATTTGTTGTTTGAGCCCAAATGATCTAACAAATCTAACCGTGGGTTAATCCAGCATTACCCACAATCAGGAGTGGATTATTGTTATCAAACAATGGCATTATTTAACAAAGAAATTGCTTTCTTTTCTTAAATAATGTCTTTGTATAATGACAGTGTAATGTTAGCCCACATTCTGCCTTTTCTGATGTACTGCACATGCTTATGGGTCTTATATTCCCATGCTTGCACAGTACATCAGTGCTGTTTGAGAGAAGCAAAAGAGAAGACAGAATCTCCATTGCTGTGTTTTTTTTAATGTTAGTCTTAGTGCAAGAAACTTGGACAAAGCTCAACAGAATGGGGGAGGGGTGACAGGGGGACAAAGGTCCAAAAATAGGGACAGATTATATTGCACTTATAAATTTAGAAAATTGCGGGGTGGGGGGGGTTCCTGAATGAGGAAAAGACCAAACATATGAGGCAAAACTCTAGATGTTCTATGAAGGTCCAGACATTTGGAAAGTATGAGAGTCTGCCAAGATTTAAGGAGGGACAGAGCAAAAATACAAAGAAAATCAGGTACATTTCTGTTTCTTTATTTTTGCAGAATGTACCTAATTTTTCGCTCTGCCCTCCATAGCATATTCCAAACAGAAAAGTATGGCTGCTCTCTGGTACTTTAGTGGCCGGACATTTTTCTATTGATGTATGCTCGATTTACAATGGGCATACTGGTTGGGTTGTCCAATCAGCATGCACATTTTTGAATGGCAGTGAGTCATTATTGCATAATGCAGGATTATTTCAAATCCAGGACTCTGCTGTGTGTTCATTCCCAAAATATCTGAGAGAACAGGTTTAATCTCCTCAGTGATGACACAAAGAAAGATGCAGCAATAGAATACTAGAGAGAATGTATGGAAGGACACAGAGAGGTCAATCATGAGAACAGAAAGATACTAGTTCAGGCTTAGTGTGGAGATAAATGCAGAGTACTATACTTGGCCTACAGAAGCCTTGATGTAAAGTATCAGGTGGGAGGAACAGACCTGAAGGTGACAGAGTAGGAAAAAGATCTGGGGATATTGCTTACACCTGGAATGGATCATCTAAAGCAAAGTGAGAGGTTTATTGCATTAAGCTTGTGCCCTTCTGGGCTCTGCTCAGACCACACTATGAATAATGCTTGCAGTTTTGCGACCCAAGCAAAAAGACAGATTCCTACCTAAAACCTGTTCCGGTGGCACAGAGGTATAAAGCCCTGACTGCACCTCAGATAACCCATGTTTGACTAGCAGCATGTGTGTTAGAAGGACTGTGCGGGGGGAGATGGGATTGAGCAACTGAAGCTGGCTCACTCATGAAAAAGGGAGGCAGGTTGACTTGCTGCATTGGTAATTGCTGTAGCTTTAAGAGTCAAGAGACTCCTACGTCACAAGTGGCGTGCTGCTAGAAAGAGAGATTGTGCATGGAAGGAAGCAACTATGCATCTCCTGAAGCAGCTATAGCACAGCTTGCAAAGCTGACACAGGGGTTGTGATAGGGCATCTGCAGTATGCGAATACTGGACAGCCCCCTAACACACAACTCTTGCACTACTGCAAGAACAAATGGGTTGTGTGGGTGCAGAAGGAGGAGGTATTGAGCTGATCCTGCAGACAATAAAAACAAAAAGATGGAAGTGTGGTGTCAGGAAGGCATCTGCATGAAAGCAACAAGATCTTTATGTGGGATGGAAAGAAGAGTATGTCTTCAGACTAAAGAAGTCAGAGTACACTAGATACCAAAATTGAAAACACAGGCATGATAAGAATGGAGACAATCATGTATTGGAAATGTTAATGGAAAATAATGAACAGAAGGGATGGAGGGGGGTTCTAAGACACAGGCAGCTAACTATTCTCAGGACCTACCAATGTACATTTTGAGGAGAAGTTTGTACATCAATAGAGTGGAATATCAGAATGAATGGCAAGAAGGGAGTCCATGGAGGGATACAGGAAGGCTTGGAATAGATGGAAAAAAGGTGAATTAAATGGTATAAGTTTAATGGCGGTAGAATGCTACATGTACTTACCACAATGCACACCATAAAGGAAATGACAGAAAATCACCAGTGACATGTTCACACATGTAAATCAGGTCTATATTAACACCAAAACTGGAAGCAAAATCAAACCAAGAATGAAAACCACTTGGCATCACAGGACCCGGAAGCACGTAAACAAAGGCTTTCAAAATAAGCAGATGAAGAAATCAAACAGCTGCTAGATCTCCAATGAGCTCCTTTAATATAACTAGGCAAAGTAAAAATCCACAATATCTTCCAAGCGCTTTCACTCGACCACTTGCGAGCTTTTTCAAGGCAAAAAACATTGCTGGAAGTTCATTCACATTAAATAGTTCCACAATCATCACATGACTTCCTGTGAACCTTTCCCAACAGGAAAATTACCATATAAGGAAATTCTAAAATGCATTCTTATTATCATTAAAAATTCATTTTCTAAAAAAATCTCAGCAACTGGATACCATGTTAAACATAAAATTAAATCAAACTGTTAAAATGTGCCAAAAAACAATTCTGCAAAATATTTTTATAATCACAAATAAGTGCAGTGACCCCTTTTTATCATCGGGGATAAAATCAAAACTCCAAATTAAAACCTAGAGTTACTGAATAGCATTGTAAAACATTTCTTTTCTAAGTTTCAAGTGTATGACATAACATTCCATATATCTTATTATAAAATTTTGTAAATTCAAAAGTGAATAAAACAATAAATGTCATGTTGTGCCAAACTGTGTTATAGACAGGCTTGCCTCAATTTCAGAACACTAATAATGTTAAGGGTGTCGTTCAGACCTGGGTATCTAGTAGCGTCTAAACGGAGCTGCCAAAATAGCTCACGGTATTCTAATTTTGACTCCCAACTACCACCTCTTATATCCGGTTGTACCTGTTCCAAAGCCATGAACTTTATGTCCATGTCCTTACATGTTAAAGAGTGTTTATAAAAGGCATTACTTTCCTTCCTTGTATTGATGTCATTGAAGTGTTCATAAACTCTTCTCCTAAACACCCTTTCAGTTTTCCCAATGTAAAACCATGGCACGTAACACAGCATCCAAGATAGACTACCCCCTTAGATCCACAATTAAAATGTTTGTTAGAGTGGAACTTAAATCTTCTAGAGGGAAGGTAGAAGGACCCCAAATTCAGCATAGTGGCATTGCTTGCACATCCCACATGGATAAGTGCCTAATTTCTTTCTATTCTGATTCTGTGGATCCTCTAACCTAATTTCTAAAAGTTCTTTCAAATTCCTGCCCCTTTTCCTAACAAAAGAGGGGAAACTGGGCATAGAATCCTTAAGATCTTCCTGAAGTCTGAGAATGGGCCAATATTTCTTGATAATCTTCTCAATCTGATCTGAGTTGTTAGAGAAAGTATGTATAAAACTACTTTTTGACTGTGGAATGTCTTTTGAAGGGTTTGGTAACATCTCATTAACCCCCACCCCCAATAAAGGGGGATATTTATTTGCCCTCTTCTCAGAAATTTCTACAACTAGTGCTTCTACCAGGGCTTCCGGATATTGTTTCTCATTAAAGAATCTCTTTAAAATGGAAACTTCCTCATTGAAGAGTTTGACCGTGCTGGACATTCGTGAAGCCCTAATTAGTTGGCCCTTCACTATCGCCTTCTTTTGATAGAAGGGATGTCCACTGTGATAATTTAGGAATGCATTTGAAAAAGTGCTTTTCCTGTAAATCTTAGACTGAAAACACATATCTGAATAGTCCTTAACCAGTGAAATGTCTAAATAATCAAGTTGATGTTTACTGATCTTATAGGTAAACCTAAAAAATGTGGTCGTCATGTTGATGTAATCCATAAATTCCATTAAACTTCCTTCGTTTCCCATCCACATAAAGGAGATGTCATCCAGAAATCTCCTATAGTACAAAATGTCCTGATACCATGTACTAGTAAAAATATATTTCTTTTCCCATTGGTATAATACCAGATTTGCGTACATGGAAGCACAAGAGGCACCCATTGCCACACCTTTTTTCTGACGATAAAATTCCCCCTTAAAATGAATGAAGTTATTTTCTAAAACTAAGTCCATAAATTCCAAAATTAAGTTAGTAAACTTGGCCCCCAGTTGGACTTCATTAGATAAGTAAGTACCTAACCACTCCAGGCCCGTCTTGTGTGGAATACTAGGGAATAAATCGACTACATCAACAGTGACCATAAACATCTCAGGTAAGAATAAACTCTGGTCCACTCCTTTTAGGTAGTCCCACGAATCCTTACATATATGTTTAATTTTCTCTACATGTTGTTTTAAGGAGAAGTCGATAAATTTAGCTAAGGGTTCTGTGACACTTCCACCTCCTGAAACTATTGGTCTAAACTGTCTAGAGGACAAACTCTTCAATTAGGATGTTTCCATTTTAAAGAGATTCTTTAATGAGAAACAATATCCGGAAGCCCTGGTAGAAGCACTAGTTGTAGAAATTTCTGAGAAGAGGGCAAATAAATATCCCCCTTTATTGGGGGTGGGGGTTAATGAGATGTTACCAAACCCTTCAAAAGACATTCCACAGTCAAAAAATAGTTTTATACATACTTTCTCTAACAACTCAGATCAGATCGAGAAGATTATCAAGAAATATTGGCCCATTCTCAGACTTCAGGAAGATCTTAAGGATTCTATGCCCAGTTTCCCCTCTTTTGTTAGGAAAAGGGGCAGGAATTTGAAAGAACTTTTAGAAATTAGGTTAGAGGATCCACAGAATCAGAATAGAAAGAAATTAGGCACTTATCCATGTGGGATGTGCAAGCAATGCCACGCTATGCTGAATTCAGGGTCCTTCTACCTTCCCTCTAGAAGATTTAAGTTCCACTCTAACAAACATTTTAATTGTGGATCTAAGGGGGTAGTCTATCTTGGATGCTGTGTTACGTGCCATGGTTTTACATTGGGAAAACTGAAAGGGTGTTTAGGAGAAGAGTTTATGAACACTTCAATGACATCAATACAAGGAAGGAAAGTAATGCGCTTTATAAACACTCTTTAACATGTAAGGACATGGACATAAAGTTCATGGTTTTGGAACAGGTACAACCGGATATAAGAGGTGGTAGTTGGGAGTCAAAATTAGAATACCGTGAGCTATTTTGGCAGCTCCGTTTAGACGCTACTAGATACCCAGGTCTGAACGACACCCTTAACATTATTAGTGTTCTGAAATTGAGGCAAGCCCGTCTATAACACAGTTTGGCACAACATGACATTTATTGTTTTATTCACTTTTGAATTTACAAAATTTTATAATAAGATATATGGAATGTTATGTCATACACTTGAAACTTAGAAAAGAAATGTTTTACAATGCTATTCAGTAACTCTAGGTTTTAATTTGGAGTTTTGATTTTATCCCCGATGAAAAAAAGGGGTCACTGCACTTATTTGTGATTATAAAAATATTTTGCAGAATTGGTTTTTGGCACATTTTAACAGTTTGATTTAATTTTATGTTTAACATGGTATCCAGTTGCTGGGATTTTTTAGAAAATGAATTTTTAATGATAATAAGAATGCATTTTAGAATTTCCTTATATGGTAATTTTCCTGTTGGGACAGGTTCACAGGAAGTCATGTGATGATTGTGGAAGTATTTAATGTGAATGAACTTCCAGCAATGTTTTTTGCCTTGAAAAAGCTCGCAAGTGGTCGAGTGAAAGTGCTTGGAAGATATTGTGGATTTTTACTTTGCCTAGTTATATTAAAGGAGCTCATTGGAGATCTAGCAGCTGTTTGATTTCTTCATCTGCTTATTTTGAAAGCCTTTGTTTACGTGCTTCCGGGTCCTGTGGTGCCAAGTGGTTTTCACTCTCAGGTCTATATTAAACAACAAATGTTAGAAATTGTGAACGCTCAGATGAGTGAAAATACCGCAACTCGAAGGTTTTTTTTTTTTTTTTTATATCATAGTACAGTGAAGATCGGAATATTTGCCCTTTCTTCACTGTAGTGTGATCTTGGAGTTGGAATATATATTTATCGGGGGGGGCACAACCCCCACAATATAATTTTCATGTTGTCATATGCCATGAAACACCTAAGCTTACATGGAACTAGGAAAAGCCACACAGATAAATCAACGCAAATAACAAACTAAAAATTTCAGCACAGGCAGAAAAACTTAGAAAATACACAGATAAATATAAGGGAAAAGTACAAAATAAGCAATTTATTGATGACCCAAAAAAAGTTTTACAGAGAACTGGGAAATAAGGTAAAAGGAATTGAAAAAACACTAAAATAAGAGGAGTAGATACATTTTGGAGAAGTATTTGTGAAGATCCTGTGGAACATAATAAAGATGCTAAATGGATAGAAGTAAAAGAAAGAATAAGAAGTTTAAAGGTACAGGATATGAAATGGGATGAAGTAACAGCGAGAGAGATTGAAACAAAGTTAAGAAAAACCTCTAACTGGAAAACCTCAGGCCCAAATCCACTACCTAACTTTTGGATAAAAGTATTAGCTTTCTTGCACAAAGATTTAGCCACGAATCAGAACTATTTATATGTGCACCCCAAACAGACACCATACTGGCGAACAACAGGCACAGCAATGCTTTTACTTAAGAGTGAAACTGCAAGCTACCCTAAAAATTATAGACCAATAACTTGCCTTCCAAAGACATATAAACTATACACGGGAATTGACACCGACAGAGTTTATAGTCATATAGAAGAAAACTCAATTATGGCATTAGAACAAAAGGGCAATAAAAGAAAGTCATATGGAACAAAGTATCATTTGTTGTTAAATAAAGTTATAGTGGAAAACTGTAAAAAGGGGAAGAATCTAAGCATGGCATGGATTGACTCCAAGAAAGCATTTGATAGTATCCCACATTCATTGATAAAAGAGTGCTTAAAATGTATAAGATACACCCTACACTGATTGACTACATTACAGTAACCATAAAACAATGGCAGACCACTTTGCAATTAAGCCATGATAAAGGACAGATTATTTTCCCAGGGATAAAAAGTCAAAGGGGGGATATTCCAGGGTGACTCTGTCACCGTTGCTATTCTGCCTTGTCATTAATCCATTAAGTTGTTGACTTAACAGCTTAGGCCATGGCTATAATTTGGCTCCCAGAAAACAACAAAGTCTAATGACTTCTCATCTTTTCTTTGGCAATGATTTAAAACTGTATAGCTCATCAGATGAGGAACTGAAAGCACAGCTGCAGGTTGTCAGAACTTTTTCAGATGATATTAGAATGTCATTTGGTCTTGATAAATGTGCAAAACCATCCTTTAAAGCAGGAAAACTGCAGCACCAGGAAAACATCAGTTTGGGACAAGAATGTGATATAAAATAACTTGAGCAAGAGGGAGTGTAAAATACTTGGGAATTGATGAAGGATCAGCAATAAAACATGAAAAAATGTGAATAAAACTTAGTAAGGAATACTTTAGAAGACTTAAATTAACCTTGAGAACAGCATTGACATCTAGGAACAAGATCCAAGCTATAAATCAATTTGCTATTCCTGTGCTAACTTAAGAGTTTTGGAGTGATTGACTGGCCCAAAAACGTGTTGGATAGATTAGATAGGAAAACAAGAAGGATGCTTCATGCTCACCAAATGATGTATAAAAATCAGTGTGTACTAAGAATATATATTCCCTGTTCCAAAGGAGGGATGGGCCTCCTTGAAATTGATTACATGTATAGATCTGCAATCATGGGACTCCACACATATCTACTGAGCTCACAAGATCTAAATGTAGTGAAGGTGTTGAAACATGAGGAGAATAAATCTAAGATGACTTCTCTGCTTAATTTAGCAGAAGCATATGGACATCAAGCAGGAATAGAAATCAAACCAGAAGTAGATAAAAATCAGGCAGCAACTGAATGTGCCAAAAAACAAAAGAAAAAATATAAGTGATGGACCAGATGAGAAGGCAAGAAATGTGGAAAAAACATAAATATAGTTGCAAGTATAGAAAACTTCTGGAAGAACCTGAAATTGATCAGGAACGAACACAGGAATGGTTAAGGAGAGGCATATTCAAACCAAGAAATGAAAGGTTAATATTGGCAGCCCAAGATAGTGGGCTATGTACACGCTGGTTTACAAAGTCCATTGAACATGTTGGAGAAACAGACAAATGTAGGTTTTGTAAAACCAAATTGGAAACAGTCACTCACCTTGTTGCTGGTTGTGACACACTAATGGCAGAAGGACTGTATACAGAAAGGCATAATAATGTGGCGAGACTGTTGCACTGGGGATTGTGCAAACATTGAAATACTGAAGTGGCTGAAAAACACTGGAAACATGAGTCACAAAGCATCATAGAAAATGATGTTTACATCACATGGGATCACCCATTACCAACAGTTCAAAAGATAGATGCTAGAAAAACAGATATAGTGGTCCAAGAAAAGAAGACAAAAGTAGCATTGATCATTGAAATTGCCACATCCAGTGACTACAGTGTCTTCCTTACAGAGAGACACAAAGTTATAAAATATCAGGATCTGCAGAAAGAAATGAGAGCAATGTGGAAGAAAGATAGCAAGACAATTCCAATAGTATTGGGAGCAATGGGTCTTATAAAAAAGGATTTACAATCATAATTAGATATGTTACCAATACATGTAACTCCAGACGGATTCAGGAGGAGTCATCACTGGGCACATTGCAGGTGCTGTGAAGAGCACTTTTGGCTAACATCAAAGACTGAAACAATACTAATTTCATGAACTTTAATCATACCTTGACTTAGGAATGGGGTCCATTCCCGTCATGGTATTAGAAAACCAAAAGACTTAAAATTAAAAAGGGATAAACCAACTCCAGTAAACCAAAAAGGAGAGAGCAAAATGGATGCTGTTCCCTAATGAGCAATGAAGTGGTAGAAAAACAAGATTTATTTGTCAATAAAAATACTCCATTATTCATACTAAAATATGAAACTGGCTAACTGCTTTTACCCTAACAACAAATGGGACTTCATCATAGTCCAGTGAATACAAACTGAAAACACATATAAATAATATACATCAATTACATCATTTAGGTCAAGCCCTCATGAAAGAATTAAAGGCGCAGTAAATTACATTTTCAAATGATACTGTAAATACACAACAAATGCGTGCTAATAACATTGATGTTGCTTTAACTAGTATCAGTATGGGCTCTGGCCTTGGCTGTTTTATGATTTTGACATATTTTCTTGATAGCCCTTCAATTAGAAGTGTTATTTTTATTTTATTTTATTTCATTTAACATTTGTTTACATGAAAGTCCAACTGGCTGGGAAGAGAGCCCATTTTTAGCTGAGGCTCAGGGAGAAAAGCTCCAGAAAAATTTACAGCTTACAATGTTACAAAATCTACAACAATCCAGAGTATACAAATGTACAACAATTAAAGCAGTACTAAAATTACAAAGATTTACATTACGAAAATATTCATAGAAAGGCATGAAGTATAATTCCTGATTTCACATAGTTATAGGGCACATTATCTTACATAGTGAGGAATCAGATTATATTGTATATTAAAAACATAAGTAATAAGCTTATAACATACTAAACCAAAAACTGTAGATTAGCAACTGACATAGGTAAATAAGAGAAAAAAAACATAATTAGAACATCTTTTTGGCCAGTAACTTAGTGAATTACTTGAATATATAACCCCACTTTGTGTAGAAGAGAGGTATTAATTTTAAGAATTTGAAAGAAACTACTTATCATCAACACCTTATCAGTAGGAACAAAAAGGGAGGCACTTGTAAGTGCAATATATGCAAGCAATGCAGGTGTATTAGAGAAGGGAAAGGCGATTAATTCTAAGACATATAGAAACAGTGGGAGTTATTACACTAAAGGTGTTGCTTAGAACATGACTTGTAATAATTGTACAGCTTTTTATATTGGGAAGACAGAATTCCAATTAAAGGAGAGGATTTATGGACACATATGATGTTAGGACAACAAGTCTCAAGAATGCTTTATGTAAACTTGTGGAAGAGTTTGCAGATTATAAATTTTGCCTGCAGGTATTAGAAAAGATTGTTGTTAACCCTGGGGCGAATGTCTTGAATTTTGTGAACCTAAGTGGCAGTTACTCACCCCACGGTTAAATGAATCTTCCTTCCTTATGAATGTTTTAAAATTACGTGCTTTGAGATTTTATATGGGGACTTTAAATGAGTTATGTAAGAGTGTTGATTAAAAGCAACTTTTTTTCTATTTGATTATCCACTTTAGTTCTTAATGTTATTAACCCATTTGATGTTAGGGAGAAAAGCACTTAACTAGTTTCATATTTTAGTAAGAGTAATGGTGTACATTTATTGCTGACTGATTACATTTTGTTTTTATACTTCTTTATAGGTTCATAGGTGTTTACTAGGCTAATGACCACAAGGGTCTTTTTAAAGCCTAGCCATGCATCCCAAATCTCTGACAAATTCTGGTACCCTTGATAAGTCTAATGAGCTTGGGAGGTGAAACATTTACAATCAGGGTTCTGGAAAATGAAAAACGTACAGCTTGCCTGTGTCCATTAGAGACACAGGTGCCAAACCATGGATGAATTTCCTCTTCCCTATCCAATTGTTCAAGTTACACTTGAATTGGGCTGGGGAGGAACTCTGCTTGACTTGGATGGAGAGCCTGTTCCAGAGAAGTAGTAGTCTCCGGGATACATACCTGTCTCTCCAGCAGGTCCTATTTATATCACAGGCAAGGTTTAAGTCTTTAGAATGGATAATTCTGGTATTATTTGTTTTTTGGATATGCAAGAGGGCCATCAGAAGTGGGATCTGAAAATGCCTTGTATGCCAGTCATAGATCTCCCCTCAAAAGACTATAGTAGACAGAAAAAAAGAAAGAGCCTTGAGGTGGTCTGACTAGGACATGTTACTTATGCCCTATATTCTTTTAGTGAGGAACATCTGAAGACATTTCAATTGCCGGATATGCCTGGTTAGGTACATGCAAAGGTGGCATTGTACTCAAAGATAGATCTGATATATATCAAACAGAGTGGAACAATGACTTCCTTGGACTTAGATACCATATCTTTGTTAATACGTTTCACTACATAGAATGATTTCCTCACTGCTGTAGACACATGATGGTCAAAGGCTAGATTACTGTCTCTGTGGTGTCCCCAAGTCCCTGACTACTGGGTCAACTCTTAGGGGTGTGTTATCAATATGATAGTTAATAGGGGTGGATGACTTCCTGAAGGATAATATTATGCATTTCTTGGCATATAGTTTTAGTCCATGGCTCTGACACCAGTTGTTTGTCTGTGTCAGGCCCTCCTGGAAAACATTTGCGTTGATGGGTGATTCAATGACAGCTCCTAATTTGCAATCATCTGCAAATTTAGTCAGCCAGATGCCACTGACATTGACCTTGACTTCAGAGAAGTAAATGCCAAAAAGGAGTGGTCTAAGGACTGACCCTGAGGGACTTCACTTGTAACTGTCCTCTTTGTAGAGATGGGGTCCCCAATTCTATCTTCCTGGGACCTGTCTGTGAGCCAGCTGGCTATCCATTGGGTGACATAAGGGCTTGTACTTAACCTCTTAAGTTTGTCAACAATTCCTGAATGAGGTATTGTGTCAAATACCCTGGCCAGGTCAAGGTAGGTAGTGTGAACCATTTTGCCCTCATCCATTGCTTTGGTGACCTTCTTAAAGAAGCCCACCAGGATGAGTAGACAATATCTGCCTTTGACAAAACCATATTGGATTGAGTCCAGTGTTTGTAGGTTTCCTATGTCATTACTGATCATTTCCATGATAATTCTTTCTGTGGCTTTGCATATTGTTCAGTGCTGAATGGCATCTGTTTTGCTCCTTTCCTTTTGGATTACTGACTCTGAGATGACATTCATTAGTTCAAGAGAAACTTGGTGAAGTTTTGGCATATAGAATGTAGATGTGTACCTGGTTTAGAAAGCAAGAAGTAAATTGTGAATCACACTGTGTAAAAATAAGTTAACAATTTGTTAAACATAACAATCAAGCTTTTTTTGTAAAGGGTACATCCTGTACTGGCCATGTAAGAGCCTCTGTTAATTATTCCCTAGTCTGAAAAATTGTAATACACCTTACTTAGTTATTGCTGTTATCAGGTGAGTGCTTAGTTATTGCTGTTATCAGGTGAGTGTTAACAAGTTTAAGCAGTTTAAAGAAAGTAAACATTGCCATCAGTGAGAGGTTTGAGGTCACATTATTAGCTATAATTTCCTTCCAGAGTTTCCCACTTAATTTAGTCATAGTCCACAGCAACTATTTGGTTATATCACTCCCATCTGCAGTATATGCAGTACTACTGTACCACTTATAAATCTTTGTAATACTGCTATTCTCCTGGAGATACTTATCCCAAACCTTCTGAGTGGGTGTACCCCTTTGTACAGCCTGGCCACAATAGCTCATCCTGGATAATTATAAACATCGTCACTGTTGTAACAGCCTAGAGAGAAATTAAAAAAGAAATAAAGCCAGATTCAATAAAGCCTGCATGGTCAGTTCACATCATGCACATGTTGTGCCATGATGCACACAAAGTAGCTCACTGTTTTGGATTCAGTAAGAGGCTCTACACAGTGTATAGAGCCACGCACTGCTGCACAAACAAGGTAAACACTGTAGCATGCAAATTACAGCACAGGCAGCTGAATTGTATGTTAATCAATCAATTCAAGATGCAAGAGCTATTCAACAAGCTATAAAGCAACTGTGTAGACTCACTGCTGGTTTTCCATGCAAATTTCAAAACCTACTAGAATACAGCCATGGAATGGAGCCTACACAGAAAAAATGTTACGGGCTGCTGTTGCTTTAATTCATGTGTATGTGCAACAGGCTGAAGTCTATGTGTCTACTACTGCTAACAGACCAAGGCCAAAAAGGAGAAGAGTTTTCAGACCCCAGTAAATTATCACAATCTACATTATGTGGAAATTGTAGAGCGCTACAGGGTGGATAGAGAAACACTACAGGAACTCTGCAACCTCTGTTGTCTTCAACTCAGAGCCAGGGCAAACTGAGGGGAACCCATCCCAGTGGACATAAACGTTTCAAAAGTCGATCATATGGTCTTGACTTTATGAAATGTTGACCAAGTGAAGGCGATCCGCACATACATATAGTAACATTGATGCCAGGCAACTCTCACAGTCTTTACCTCTTCATGTATTGGCTTGCATCAGTCAGAGTCAGCCCTGAACTAAAACTGTGGCAACTGCTGCATTTACAAGGTAAGTATTGAACCTGGAGTGTATTGTGTAATAGGGTTCCTATCACGTGATCGAAAATTGTAAACAGCGAACGTGCATTGAGCGAACCCAATTGGTCGAAACCTTGAAACGTTGCGCATAACACAGAAATCGCCGTAGGGAATATTTTCCCTTTACTTCAATGCAGTGCGATCTTGGAGTAGGAATATTTAAGTAGCAGGGGTGTGCAGGGGGGGGGCTTGACCCCTGCCTACAGCATTAATGTAAGTATAGTTTTATTTTTATTTTTTTATTATATTTTTGAAATTTCAAACATCGACCATATGGTGTTCGATGTTTGAAACTTTTGAAAATATAATATAGACCCATGTAATAATATGAATGACTGGCATATCCTTGTATTTTGTTACTTGGTAGCGTAGTCATATAGAAGAAAACTCAATTATGGCAGTAGAACAAAAGGGCAATAAAAGAAGGTCATATGGAACAAAGGATCGCTTTGTTGTTAAATAAAGTTATAGTGGAAAACTGTAAAAAGGGGAAGAATCTAAGTATGGCATGGATTGAC
Source organism: Protopterus annectens (assembly GCF_019279795.1). Taxonomy (NCBI): domain Eukaryota; kingdom Metazoa; phylum Chordata; order Ceratodontiformes; family Protopteridae; genus Protopterus; species Protopterus annectens. The sequence continues at coordinate 1,713,931,618 of NC_056743.1, read as the reverse complement.
TCCAAGAAAGCATTTGATAGTATCCCACATTCATGGATAAAAGAGTGCTTAAAAATGTATAAGATACACCTTACACTGATTGACTACATTACAGTAACCATGAAACAATGGCAGACCACTTTGCAATTAAGCCATGATAAAGGACAGATTATTATCCCAGGGATAAAAAGTCAAAGGAGGATATTCCAGGGTGACTCTGTCACCGTTGCTATTTTGCCTTGTCATTAATCCATTAAGCTGTTTACTTAACAGCTTAGGCCATGGCTATAATTTGACTCCTAGAAAACAACAAAGTCTAATGACTTCTCATCTTTTCTTTGGCGATGATTTACAACTGTATAGCTCATCAGATGAGGAACTGAAAGCATAGCTGCAGGTTGTCAGAACTTTTTCAGATGATATTAGAATGTCATTTGGTCTTGATAAATGTGCAAAACCATCCTTTAAAGCAGGAAAACTGCAGCACCAGGAAAACATCAGTTTGGGACAAGAATGTGATAAAAAAGAACTTGAGCAAGAGGGAGTGTAAAAATACTTGGGAATTGATGAAGGATCAGCAATAAAACATGAACAAATGTGAATAAAACTTAGTAAGGAATACTTTAGAAGACTTAAATTAATCCTGAGAACAGCACTGACATCTAGGAACAAGATCCAAGCTATAAATCAGTTTGCTCTTCCTGTGCTAACTTACATTTTTGGAGTGATTGACTGGCCCAAAAACGTGTTGGATAGATTAGATAGGAAAACAAGAAGGATGCTTCATGCTCACCAAATGATTTATTAAAGTCAGTGTGTACTAAGATTATATATTCCCTGTTCCAAAGGATGGATGGGCCTCCTTGAAATTGATTACATGTATAGATCTGCAATCATGGGATTCCACACATATCTACTGACATCACAAGATCTAAATGTAGTGAAAGTGTTGAAACATGAGGAGAATAAATCTAACATGACTTCTCTGCTTAATTTAGCAGAAGCATATCGACATCAAGCAGGAATAGAAATCAAACCAGAAGTAAATAAAAATCAGGCAGCAACTGAATGTGCCAAAAAACAAAAGAAAAAAATATAAGTGAAGGACCAGATGAGAAGGCAAGTAATGTGGAAAAAACATAAATATAGTTGCAAGTATAGAAAACTTCTGGAAGAACCTGATATTGATCAGGAACGAACACAGGAATGGTTAAGGAGAGGCATATTCAAACCAAGAAATGAAAGGTTAATATTGGCAGCCCAAGATAGTGGGCTATGTACACGCTGGTTTACAAAGTCCATTGAACATGTGGGAGAAACAGACAAATGTAGGTTTTGTAAACCCAAATTGGAAACAGTCACTCACCTTGTTGCTGGTTGTGACACACTAATGGCAGAAGGACTGTATACAGAAAGGCATAATAATGTGGCGAGACTGTTGCACTGGGGATTGTGCAAACACTGCAATATTGAAGTGGCTGAAAAGCACTGGAAACATGGATCACAAAGCATCATAGAAAATGATGTTTATATCACATGGGATCACCCATTACCAACAGTTCAAAAGACAGATGCTAGAAAAACAGATATAATGGTCGAAGACAAGAAGACAAAAGTAGCATTGATCATTGAAACTGCCACACCCAGTGACTACAGTGTCTTGCGTACAGAGAGATGCAAAGTTATAAAATATCAGGATCTGCAGAACGAAATGAGAATGTGGAAGAAAGATAGCCAGACAATTCCAATAGTAGTACGGGCAATGGGTCTTATAAAAAAGGACGGAGCGCAAATTAAAAAGAAGAATTTACAAGCATTTATATGAGGTACAGAATAAAAAAGAAACAAATGCACTCTATAAACATCAGTTAGAATGCTTGGATGCACAGTATTTATTTTTTGTACTAGAGAACGTGAGGAAAGATGAAAGGGGTGGCTTATGGAAAGAAACAATTGAATATAGAGAGCTCTGGTGGCAAGTAACTTTGCAAGCTAACAAGTGGCCAGGGCTAAATGATTGTATTTCAACAGCCCCCCCTTCTTAAATTAAGAGCTGCTAAATTATAAAGCCTCTGAACAAGAATTTTCAGTTTTGCTGTTCTATTTTAACAATGTATTTATTAATATATTCATTTGCTTTATTGAATTTTTTAACAGAAGAATGAGTTTTTTGTAAAATAGTGTAAGGTATTAAATACTCTTATTTTATTCAGATGTATTTATTTATTGTATTTCTTATTTGTATTGGAAATAATTCTTCATACTTGTTTTGGTTATAAGATTTTAAATAGGTGACAATTGTGAATGTTTTAGAATGCTTTTTCAAGTAATGTACTATATTTACCACAAGATGGTGCTAAAATCAAGTTTATTAATGTCTTGATTTACTAAACTATAAAAATCTACTGCAAATCATTAGCGGACCGGAGTTCCGCTGTGGCGACCCCTAACCGGGAAAAGCCGAAAGACACAACAACTAGTATTATTTTCCACAATTTTATAACACCAGCAGTTTAAATGAATTGATAACTTTGTTCATGTTTAACATTTATTGGAAGGTTTATTCATTTTTATACACTTTTATACACTATTTATACATTGTTTTTAAACACATACATTTTGTTTTTAATGGTCTTTTAAAAGTTTAGTCACCTTAATTGATGGGTTTTGATTGGATCTTTCTTTAATTAGGAAGTGTTTAAATACCTATAGTATACTAACCAGCCCACATCTGAAGAAGTTTTAAAATGAAAACGTACTTTTGTTATTGAACATTAAAGTGCGTACGTGCTGTACTATGGAGTGAATACTTGTAATAAAACTTTGGAAAACACAGTTGTCCTTCAGCTTTATTGTGGACCCTCCGAGGTTCTGTTTTTATTTTTATTGGTCCAAGAGAAAAAGAAAAAAGTAGCATTGATCATTGAAATTGCCACATCCAGTGACTACAGTGTCTTGCGTACAGGGAGACACAAAGTTATAAAATATCAGGATCTGAAGACAGAAATGAGAGCAATGTGGAAGAAAGACAGCCAGACAATTCCAATAGTAGTACGAGCAAAGGGTCTTATAAAAAAGGATTTACAATCATAATTAGATATGTTACCAATACATGTAACTCCAGATGGATTGCAGGAGGAGTCATCACTGGGCACATTGCAGGTGCTGTGAAGAGCACTTTTGGCTAACATCAAAGACTGAAACAATACTAATTTCATGAACTTTAATCATACCTTGACTTAGGAACGCAGTCCATTCCCGTCATGATATTAGAAACCCAAAAGACTTAAAATTAAAAAGGGATAAACCAACTCCAGTAAACCAAAAAGGAGAGAGCAAAATGGATGCTGTTCCCTACTGAGCAATGAAGTGGTAGAAAAACAAGATTTATTTGTCAATAAAAATACACCATTATTCATACTAAAATATGAAACTGGCTAAGTGCTTTTGCCCTAACAACAAATGGGACTTCATCATAGTCCAGTGAATGTAAACTGAAAACACATTTAAATAATATACATCAATTACAGCATTTAGGTCCAGCCCTCAAGAAAGAATTAAATGCGCAGTAAATTACATTTTCAAATGATACTGTAAATACACAACAAATGCGTGCTAATAACATTGATTTTGCTTTAAATAGCATCAGTATGGGCTCTGGCTTTGGCTGTTTTATGATTTTGACATATTTTCTTGATAGCCCTTCAATTAGAAGTGTTATTTTTTATTTTATTTTATTTCATTTTACATTTGTTTACATGAAAGTCCAACTGGCTGGAAAGAGAGACGGTTTTTAGCTGAGGCTCAGGGAGAAAAGCTCCAGAAAAATTTACAGCTTACAATGTTACAAAATCTACAGCAATCCAGAGTATACAAATGTACAACAATTAAAGCAGTACTAAAATTACATAGATTTACATTACGAAAATATTTATAGAAAGGCATGAAGTATAATTCCTGATTTCACATAGTTATAGCGCACATTATCTTACATAGTGAGGAATCAGATTATATTGTATATTAAAAACAGATGTAATAAGCTTATAACATACTAAACCAAAAACTGTAGATTAGCAACTGACATAGGTAAATAAGAAAAAAAAAAACATAATTAGAACATCTTTTTGGCCAATAAGTTAGTGAATTACTTGGATATAAAACCCCACTTTGTGTAGAAGAGAGGGATTAATTTTAAGAATTTGAAAGAAAATACTTATCATCAACCCCTTATCAGTAGGAACAAAAAGGGAGGCACTTGTAAGTGCAATATATGCAAGCAATGCAGGTATATTAGAGAGGGGAAAGGTGATTAATGGTAAGACATATAGAAACAGTGGGAGTTATTGTAGTTGCAACACTAAAGGTGTTGCTTAGAACATGACTTGTAATAATTGTACAGCTTTTTATATTGGGAAGACAGAATTCCAATTAAAGGAGAGGATTTATGGACACATATAATGTTAGGACAACAAGTCTCAAGAATGCTTTATGTAAACTTGTGGAAGAGTTTGCAGATTATAAATTTTGCCTGCAGGTATTAGAAAAGATTGTTGTTAACCCTGGGGAGGTCGTGGGGCGAATGTCTTGAATTTTGTGAACCTAAGTGGCAGTTACTCACCCCAGGGTTAAATGAATCTTCCTTCCTTATGAATGTTTTAAAATTACGTGCTTTGAGATTTTATATGCGGACTTTAAATGAGTTAAGTAAGAGTGTTGATTAAAAGCAACTTTTTTTGTATTTGATTATCCACTTTAGTTCTTAATGTTATTAACCCATTTGATGTTAGGGAGAAAAGCACTTAACTAGTTTCATATTTTAGTAAGAGTAATGGTGTACTTTTATTGCTGACTGATTACATTTTGTTTTTATACTTCTTTATAGGTTCATAGGTGTTTACTAGGCTAATGACCACAAGGGTCTTTTTAAAGCCTAGCCATGCATCCCAAATCTCTGACAAATTCTGGTACCCTTGATAAATCTAATGAGCTTGGGAGGTGAAACATTTACAATCAGGGTTCTGGGAAATGAAAAACGTACAGGTTGCCTGTGTCCATTAGAGACACAGGTGCCAAACCATGGATGAATTTCCTCTTCCCTATCCAATTGTCCAAGTTACACTTGAATTGGGCTGGGGAGAAACTCTGCTTTACTTGGATGGAGAGCCTGTTCCAGAGAAGGAGTAGTCTCTGGGATACATAACTGTCTCTCCAGCAGGCCCTATTTATATCACAGGCAAGGTTTAAGTCTTTAGAATGGGTAATTCTGGTATTATTTGTTTTTTGGATATGCAAGAGGACCATCAGAAGTGGGATCTGAAAATGCCTTGTATGCCAGTCATAGATCTCCCCTCAAAAGACTATAGTAGACAGAAAGAGAGAAAGGGCCTTGTGGTGGTCTGACTAGGACATGTTACTTATGCCGTATATTATTTTAGTGAGGAACATCTGAAGACATTTCAATTGCCGGATATGCCTGGTTAGGTACATACAAAGGTGGCATTGTACTCAAAGATAGATCTGATATATATCAAACAGAGTGGAACAATGACTTCCTTGGACTTAGATACCATATCTGTGTTTATACGTTACACTGCATAGAATGATTTTCTCACTACTGTAGACACATGATGGTCAAAGGCTAGATTACTGTCTCTGTGGTGTCCCCAACTCCTGACTACTGGGTCAACTCTTAGGGGTGTGTTATCAATATGATAGTTAATAGGGGTGGATGACTTCCTGAAGGATAATATTATGCATTTCTTGGCATATAGTTTTAGTCCATGGCTCTGACACCAGTTGTTTGTCTGTGTCAGGCCCTCCTGGAAAACATTTGCGTTGATGGGTGATTCAATGACAGCTCCTAATTTGCAATCATCTGCAAATTTAGTCAGCCAGATGCCACTGACATTGACCTTGACTTCAGAGAAGTAAATGCCAAAAAGGAGTGGTCTAAGGACTGACCCTGAGGGACTTCACTTGTAACTGTCCTCTTTGTAGAGATGGGGTCCCCAATTCTATCTTCCTGGGACCTGTCTGTGAGCCAGCTGGCTATCCATTGGGTGACATAAGGGCTTGTACTTAACCTCTTAAGTTTGTCAACAATTCCTGAATGAGGTATTGTGTCAAATACCCTGGCCAGGTCAAGGTAGGTAGTGTGAACCATTTTGCCCTCATCCATTGCTTTGGTGACCTTCTTAAAGAAGCCCACCAGGATGAGTAGACAATATCTGCCTTTGACAAAACCATATTGGATTGAGTCCAGTGTTTGTAGGTTTCCTATGTCATTACTGATCATTTCCATGATAATTCTTTCTGTGGCTTTGCATATTGTTCAGTGCTGAATGGCATCTGTTTTGCTCCTTTCCTTTTGGATTACTGACTCTGAGATGACATTCATTAGTTCAAGAGAAACTTGGTGAAGTTTTGGCATATAGAATGTAGATGTGTACCTGGTTTAGAAAGCAAGAAGTAAATTGTGAATCACACTGTGTAAAAATAAGTTAACAATTTGTTAAACATAACAATCAAGCTTTTTTTGTAAAGGGTACATCCTGTACTGGCCATGTAAGAGCCTCTGTTAATTATTCCCTAGTCTGAAAAATTGTAATACACCTTACTTAGTTATTGCTGTTATCAGGTGAGTGCTTAGTTATTGCTGTTATCAGGTGAGTGTTAACAAGTTTAAGCAGTTTAAAGAAAGTAAACATTGCCATCAGTGAGAGGTTTGAGGTCACATTATTAGCTATAATTTCCTTCCAGAGTTTCCCACTTAATTTAGTCATAGTCCACAGCAACTATTTGGTTATATCACTCCCATCTGCAGTATATGCAGTACTACTGTACCACTTATAAATCTTTGTAATACTGCTATTCTCCTGGAGATACTTATCCCAAACCTTCTGAGTGGGTGTACCCCTTTGTACAGCCTGGCCACAATAGCTCATCCTGGATAATTATAAACATCGTCACTGTTGTAACAGCCTAGAGAGAAATTAAAAAAGAAATAAAGCCAGATTCAATAAAGCCTGCATGGTCAGTTCACATCGTGCACATGTTGTGCCATGATGCACACAAAGTAGCTCACTGTTTTGGATTCAGTAAGAGGCTCTACACAGTGTATAGAGCCACGCACTGCTGCACAAACAAGGTAAACACTGTAGCATGCAAATTACAGCACAGGCAGCTGAATTGTATGTTAATCAATCAATTCAAGATGCAAGAGCTATTCAACAAGCTATAAAGCAACTGTGTAGACTCACTGCTGGTTTTCCATGCAAATTTCAAAACCTACTAGAATACAGCCATGGAATGGAGCCTACACAGAAAAAATGTTACGGGCTGCTGTTGCTTTAATTCATGTGTATGTGCAACAGGCTGAAGTCTATGTGTCTACTACTGCTAACAGACCAAGGCCAAAAAGGAGAAGAGTTTTCAGACCCCAGTAAATTATCACAATCTACATTATGTGGAAATTGTAGAGCGCTACAGGGTGGATAGAGAAACACTACAGGAACTCTGCAACCTCTGTTGTCTTCAACTCAGAGCCAGGGCAAACTGAGGGGAACCCATCCCAGTGGACATAAACGTTTCAAAAGTCGATCATATGGTCTTGACTTTATGAAATGTCGACCAAGTGAAGGCGATCCGCACATACATATAGTAACATTGATGCCAGGCAACTCTCACAGTCTTTACCTCTTCATGTATTGGCTTGCATCAGTCAGAGTCAGCCCTGAACTAAAACTGTGGCAACTGCTGCATTTACAAGGTAAGTATTGAACCTGGAGTGTATTGTGTAATAGGGTTCCTATCACGTGATCGAAAATTGTAAACAGCGAACGTGCATTGAGCGAACCCAATTGGTCGAAACCTTGAAACGTTGCGCGCATAACACAGAAATCGCCGTAGGGAATATTTTCCCTTTACTTCAATGCAGTGCGATCTTGGAGTAGGAATATTTAAGTAGCAGGGGTGTGCAGGGGGGGGGCTTGACCCCTGCCTACAGCATTAATGTAAGTATAGTTTTATTTTTATTTTTTTATTATATTTTTGAAATTTCAAACATCGACCATATGGTGTTCGATGTTTGAAACTTTTGAAAATATAATATAGACCCATGTAATAATATGAATGACTGGCATATCCTTGTATTTTGTTACTTGGTAGCGTAGTCATATAGAAGAAAACTCAATTATGGCAGTAGAACAAAAGGGCAATAAAAGAAGGTCATATGGAACAAAGGATCGCTTTGTTGTTAAATAAAGTTATAGTGGAAAACTGTAAAAAGGGGAAGAATCTAAGTATGGCATGGATTGACTCCAAGAAAGCATTTGATAGTATCCCACATTCATGGATAAAAGAGTGCTTAAAAATGTATAAGATACACCTTACACTGATTGACTACATTACAGTAACCATGAAACAATGGCAGACCACTTTGCAATTAAGCCATGATAAAGGACAGATTATTATCCCAGGGATAAAAAGTCAAAGGAGGATATTCCAGGGTGACTCTGTCACCGTTGCTATTTTGCCTTGTCATTAATCCATTAAGCTGTTTACTTAACAGCTTAGGCCATGGCTATAATTTGACTCCTAGAAAACAACAAAGTCTAATGACTTCTCATCTTTTCTTTGGCGATGATTTACAACTGTATAGCTCATCAGATGAGGAACTGAAAGCATAGCTGCAGGTTGTCAGAACTTTTTCAGATGATATTAGAATGTCATTTGGTCTTGATAAATGTGCAAAACCATCCTTTAAAGCAGGAAAACTGCAGCACCAGGAAAACATCAGTTTGGGACAAGAATGTGATAAAAAAGAACTTGAGCAAGAGGGAGTGTAAGATATTTGGGAATTCATGAAGGATCAGCAATAAAACATGAACAAATGTGAATAAAACTTAGTAAGGAATACTTTAGAAGACTTAAATTAATCCTGAGAACAGCACTGACATCTAGGAACAAGATCCAAGCTATAAATCAGTTTGCTCTTCCTGTGCTAACTTACATTTTTGGAGTGATTGACTGGCCCAAAAACGTGTTGGATAGATTAGATAGGAAAACAAGAAGGATGCTTCATGCTCACCAAATGATTTATTAAAGTCAGTGTGTACTAAGATTATATATTCCCTGTTCCAAAGGATGGATGGGCCTCCTTGAAATTGATTACATGTATAGATCTGCAATCATGGGATTCCACACATATCTACTGACATCACAAGATCTAAATGTAGTGAAAGTGTTGAAACATGAGGAGAATAAATCTAACATGACTTCTCTGCTTAATTTAGCAGAAGCATATCGACATCAAGCAGGAATAGAAATCAAACCAGAAGTAAATAAAAATCAGGCAGCAACTGAATGTGCCAAAAAACAAAAGAAAAAAATATAAGTGAAGGACCAGATGAGAAGGCAAGTAATGTGGAAAAAACATAAATATAGTTGCAAGTATAGAAAACTTCTGGAAGAACCTGATATTGATCAGGAACGAACACAGGAATGGTTAAGGAGAGGCATATTCAAACCAAGAAATGAAAGGTTAATATTGGCAGCCCAAGATAGTGGGCTATGTACACGCTGGTTTACAAAGTCCATTGAACATGTGGGAGAAACAGACAAATGTAGGTTTTGTAAACCCAAATTGGAAACAGTCACTCACCTTGTTGCTGGTTGTGACACACTAATGGCAGAAGGACTGTATACAGAAAGGCATAATAATGTGGCGAGACTGTTGCACTGGGGATTGTGCAAACACTGCAATATTGAAGTGGCTGAAAAGCACTGGAAACATGGATCACAAAGCATCATAGAAAATGATGTTTATATCACATGGGATCACCCATTACCAACAGTTCAAAAGACAGATGCTAGAAAAACAGATATAATGGTCGAAGACAAGAAGACAAAAGTAGCATTGATCATTGAAACTGCCACACCCAGTGACTACAGTGTCTTGCGTACAGAGAGATGCAAAGTTATAAAATATCAGGATCTGCAGAACGAAATGAGAATGTGGAAGAAAGATAGCCAGACAATTCCAATAGTAGTACGGGCAATGGGTCTTATAAAAAAGGACGGAGCGCAAATTAAAAAGAAGAATTTACAAGCATTTATATGAGGTACAGAATAAAAAGAAACAAATGCACTCTATAAACATCAGTTAGAATGCTTGGATGCACAGTATTTATTTTTTGTACTAGAGAACGTGAGGAAAGATGAAAGGGGTGGCTTATGGAAAGAAACAATTGAATATAGAGAGCTCTGGTGGCAAGTAACTTTGCAAGCTAACAAGTGGCCAGGGCTAAATGATTGTATTTCAACAGCCCCCCCTTCTTAAATTAAGAGCTGCTAAATTATAAAGCCTCTGAACAAGAATTTTCAGTTTTGCTGTTCTATTTTAACAATGTATTTATTAATATATTCATTTGCTTTATTGAATTTTTTAACAGAAGAATGAGTTTTTTGTAAAATAGTGTAAGGTATTAAATACTCTTATTTTATTCAGATGTATTTATTTATTGTATTTCTTATTTGTATTGGAAATAATTCTTCATACTTGTTTTGGTTATAAGATTTTAAATAGGTGACAATTGTGAATGTTTTAGAATGCTTTTTCAAGTAATGTACTATATTTACCACAAGATGGTGCTAAAATCAAGTTTATTAATGTCTTGATTTACTAAACTATAAAAATCTACTGCAAATCATTAGCGGACCGGAGTTCCGCTGTGGCGACCCCTAACCGGGAAAAGCCGAAAGACACAACAACTAGTATTATTTTCCACAATTTTATAACACCAGCAGTTTAAATGAATTGATAACTTTGTTCATGTTTAACATTTATTGGAAGGTTTATTCATTTTTATACACTTTTATACACTATTTATACATTGTTTTTAAACACATACATTTTGTTTTTAATGGTCTTTTAAAAGTTTAGTCACCTTAATTGATGGGTTTTGATTGGATCTTTCTTTAATTAGGAAGTGTTTAAATACCTATAGTATACTAACCAGCCCACATCTGAAGAAGTTTTAAAATGAAAACGTACTTTTGTTATTGAACATTAAAGTGCGTGCTGTACTATGGAGTGAATACTTGTAATAAAACTTTGGAAAACACAGTTGTCCTTCAGCTTTATTGTGGACCCTCCGAGGTTCTGTTTTTATTTTTATTGGTCCAAGAGAAAAAGAAAAAAGTAGCATTGATCATTGAAATTGCCACATCCAGTGACTACAGTGTCTTGCGTGCAGGGAGACACAAAGTTATAAAATATCAGGATCTGAAGACAGAAATGAGAGCAATGTGGAAGAAAGACAGCCAGACAATTCCAATAGTAGTACGAGCAAAGGGTCTTATAAAAAAGGATTTACAATCATAATTAGATATGTTACCAATACATGTAACTCCAGATGGATTGCAGGAGGAGTCATCACTGGGCACATTGCAGGTGCTGTGAAGAGCACTTTTGGCTAACATCAAAGACTGAAACAATACTAATTTCATGAACTTTAATCATACCTTGACTTAGGAACGCAGTCCATTCCCGTCATGATATTAGAAACCCAAAAGACTTAAAATTAAAAAGGGATAAACCAACTCCAGTAAACCAAAAAGGAGAGAGCAAAATGGATGCTGTTCCCTACTGAGCAATGAAGTGGTAGAAAAACAAGATTTATTTGTCAATAAAAATACACCATTATTCATACTAAAATATGAAACTGGCTAAGTGCTTTTGCCCTAACAACAAATGGGACTTCATCATAGTCCAGTGAATGTAAACTGAAAACACATTTAAATAATATACATCAATTACAGCATTTAGGTCCAGCCCTCAAGAAAGAATTAAATGCGCAGTAAATTACATTTTCAAATGATACTGTAAATACACAACAAATGCGTGCTAATAACATTGATTTTGCTTTAAATAGCATCAGTATGGGCTCTGGCTTTGGCTGTTTTATGATTTTGACATATTTTCTTGATAGCCCTTCAATTAGAAGTGTTATTTTTTATTTTATTTTATTTCATTTTACATTTGTTTACATGAAAGTCCAACTGGCTGGAAAGAGAGACGGTTTTTAGCTGAGGCTCAGGGAGAAAAGCTCCAGAAAAATTTACAGCTTACAATGTTACAAAATCTACAGCAATCCAGAGTATACAAATGTACAACAATTAAAGCAGTACTAAAATTACATAGATTTACATTACGAAAATATTTATAGAAAGGCATGAAGTATAATTCCTGATTTCACATAGTTATAGCACATTATCTTACATAGTGAGGAATCAGATTATATTGTATATTAAAAACAGATGTAATAAGCTTATAACATACTAAACCAAAAACTGTAGATTAGCAACTGACATAGGTAAATAAGAAAAAAAAAAACATAATTAGAACATCTTTTGGCCAATAAGTTAGTGAATTACTTGGATATAAAACCCCACTTTGTGTAGAAGAGAGGGATTAATTTTAAGAATTTGAAAGAAAATACTTATCATCAACCCCTTATCAGTAGGAACAAAAAGGGAGGCACTTGTAAGTGCAATATATGCAAGCAATGCAGGTATATTAGAGAGGGGAAAGGTGATTAATGGTAAGACATATAGAAACAGTGGGAGTTATTGTAGTTGCAACACTAAAGGTGTTGCTTAGAACATGACTTGTAATAATTGTACAGCTTTTTATATTGGGAAGACAGAATTCCAATTAAAGGAGAGGATTTATGGACACATATAATGTTAGGACAACAAGTCTCAAGAATGCTTTATGTAAACTTGTGGAAGAGTTTGCAGATTATAAATTTTGCCTGCAGGTATTAGAAAAGATTGTTGTTAACCCTGGGGAGGTCGTGGGGCGAATGTCTTGAATTTTGTGAACCTAAGTGGCAGTTACTCACCCCAGGGTTAAATGAATCTTCCTTCCTTATGAATGTTTTAAAATTACGTGCTTTGAGATTTTATATGCGGACTTTAAATGAGTTAAGTAAGAGTGTTGATTAAAAGCAACTTTTTTTGTATTTGATTATCCACTTTAGTTCTTAATGTTATTAACCCATTTGATGTTAGGGAGAAAAGCACTTAACTAGTTTCATATTTTAGTAAGAGTAATGGTGTACTTTTATTGCTGACTGATTACATTTTGTTTTTATACTTCTTTATAGGTTCATAGGTGTTTACTAGGCTAATGACCACAAGGGTCTTTTTAAAGCCTAGCCATGCATCCCAAATCTCTGACAAATTCTGGTACCCTTGATAAATCTAATGAGCTTGGGAGGTGAAACATTTACAATCAGGGTTCTGGGAAATGAAAAACGTACAGGTTGCCTGTGTCCATTAGAGACACAGGTGCCAAACCATGGATGAATTTCCTCTTCCCTATCCAATTGTCCAAGTTACACTTGAATTGGGCTGGGGAGAAACTCTGCTTTACTTGGATGGAGAGCCTGTTCCAGAGAAGGAGTAGTCTCTGGGATACATAACTGTCTCTCCAGCAGGCCCTATTTATATCACAGGCAAGGTTTAAGTCTTTAGAATGGGTAATTCTGGTATTATTTGTTTTTTGGATATGCAAGAGGACCATCAGAAGTGGGATCTGAAAATGCCTTGTATGCCAGTCATAGATCTCCCCTCAAAAGACTATAGTAGACAGAAAAAAAGAAAGGGCCTTGTGGTGGTCTGACTAGGACATGTTACTTATGCCGTATATTATTTTAGTGAGGAACATCTGAAGACATTTCAATTGCCGGATATGCCTGGTTAGGTACATACAAAGGTGGCATTGTACTCAAAGATAGATCTGATATATATCAAACAGAGTGGAACAATGACTTCCTTGGACTTAGATACCATATCTGTGTTTATACGTTACACTGCATAGAATGATTTTCTCACTACTGTAGACACATGATGGTCAAAGGCTAGATTACTGTCTCTGTGGTGTCCCCAACTCCCTGACTACTGGGTCAACTCTTAGGGGTGTGTTATCAATATGATAGTTAATAGGGGTGGATGACTTCCTGAAGGATAATATTATGCATTTCTTGGCATATAGTTTTAGTCCATGGCTCTGACACCAGTTGTTTGTCTGTGTCAGGCCCTCCTGGAAAACATTTGCGTTGATGGGTGATTCAATGACAGCTCCTAATTTGCAATCATCTGCAAATTTAGTCAGCCAGATGCCACTGACATTGACCTTGACTTCAGAGAAGTAAATGCCAAAAAGGAGTGGTCTAAGGACTGACCCTGAGGGACTTCACTTGTAACTGTCCTCTTTGTAGAGATGGGGTCCCCAATTCTATCTTCCTGGGACCTGTCTGTGAGCCAGCTGGCTATCCATTGGGTGACATAAGGGCTTGTACTTAACCTCTTAAGTTTGTCAACAATTCCTGAATGAGGTATTGTGTCAAATACCCTGGCCAGGTCAAGGTAGGTAGTGTGAACCATTTTGCCCTCATCCATTGCTTTGGTGACCTTCTTAAAGAAGCCCACCAGGATGAGTAGACAATATCTGCCTTTGACAAAACCATATTGGATTGAGTCCAGTGTTTGTAGGTTTCCTATGTCATTACTGATCATTTCCATGATAATTCTTTCTGTGGCTTTGCATATTGTTCAGTGCTGAATGGCATCTGTTTTGCTCCTTTCCTTTTGGATTACTGACTCTGAGATGACATTCATTAGTTCAAGAGAAACTTGGTGAAGTTTTGGCATATAGAATGTAGATGTGTACCTGGTTTAGAAAGCAAGAAGTAAATTGTGAATCACACTGTGTAAAAATAAGTTAACAATTTGTTAAACATAACAATCAAGCTTTTTTGTAAAGGGTACATCCTGTACTGGCCATGTAAGAGCCTCTGTTAATTATTCCCTAGTCTGAAAAATTGTAATACACCTTACTTAGTTATTGCTGTTATCAGGTGAGTGCTTAGTTATTGCTGTTATCAGGTGAGTGTTAACAAGTTTAAGCAGTTTAAAGAAAGTAAACATTGCCATCAGTGAGAGGTTTGAGGTCACATTATTAGCTATAATTTCCTTCCAGAGTTTCCCACTTAATTTAGTCATAGTCCACAGCAACTATTTGGTTATATCACTCCCATCTGCAGTATATGCAGTACTACTGTACCACTTATAAATCTTTGTAATACTGCTATTCTCCTGGAGATACTTATCCCAAACCTTCTGAGTGGGTGTACCCCTTTGTACAGCCTGGCCACAATAGCTCATCCTGGATAATTATAAACATTGTCACTGTTGTAACAGCCTAGAGAGAAATTAAAAAAGAAATAAAGCCAGATTCAATAAAGCCTGCATGGTCAGTTCACATCGTGCACATGTTGTGCCATGATGCACACAAAGTAGCTCACTGTTTTGGATTCAGTAAGAGGCTCTACACAGTGTATAGAGCCACGCACTGCTGCACAAACAAGGTAAACACTGTAGCATGCAAATTACAGCACAGGCAGCTGAATTGTATGTTAATCAATCAATTCAAGATGCAAGAGCTATTCAACAAGCTATAAAGCAACTGTGTAGACTCACTGCTGGTTTTCCATGCAAATTTCAAAACCTACTAGAATACAGCCATGGAATGGAGCCTACACCGAAACAATGTTACGGGCTGCTGTTGCTTTAATTCATGTGTATGTGCAACAGGCTGAAGTCTATGTGTCTACTACTGCTAACAGACCAAGGCCAAAAAGGAGAAGAGTTTTCAGACCCCAGTAAATTATCACAATCTACATTATGTGGAAATTGTAGAGCGCTACAGGGTGGATAGAGAAACACTACAGGAACTCTGCAACCTCTGTTGTCTTCAACTCAGAGCCAGGGCAAACTGAGGGGAACCCATCCCAGTGGACATAAACGTTTCAAAAGTCGATCATATGGTCTTGACTTTATGAAATGTCGACCAAGTGAAGGCGATCCGCACATACATATAGTAACATTGATGCCAGGCAACTCTCACAGTCTTTACCTCTTCATGTATTGGCTTGCATCAGTCAGAGTCAGCCCTGAACTAAAACTGTGGCAACTGCTGCATTTACAAGGTAAGTATTGAACCTGGAGTGTATTGTGTAATAGGGTTCCTATCACGTGATCGAAAATTGTAAACAGCGAACGTGCATTGAGCGAACCCAATTGGTCGAAACCTTGAAACGTTGCACGCATAACACAGAAATCGCCGTAGGGAATATTTTCCCTTTACTTCAATGCAGTGCGATCTTGGAGTAGGAATATTTAAGTAGCAGGGGTGTGCAGGGGGGGGGCTTGACCCCTGCCTACAGCATTAATGTAAGTATAGTTTTATTTTTATTTTTTTATTATATTTTTGAAATTTCAAACATCGACCATATGGTGTTCGATGTTTGAAACTTTTGAAAATATAATATAGACCCATGTAATAATATGAATGACTGGCATATCCTTGTATTTTGTTACTTGGTAGCGTAGTCATATAGAAGAAAACTCAATTATGGCAGTAGAACAAAAGGGCAATAAAAGAAGGTCATATGGAACAAAGGATCGTTTGTTGTTAAATAAAGTTATAGTGGAAAACTGTAAAAAGGGGAAGAATCTAAGTATGGCATGGATTGACTCCAAGAAAGCATTTGATAGTATCCCACATTCATGGATAAAAGAGTGCTTAAAAATGTATAAGATACACCTTACACTGATTGACTACATTACAGTAACCATGAAACAATGGCAGACCACTTTGCAATTAAGCCATGATAAAGGACAGATTATTATCCCAGGGATAAAAAGTCAAAGGAGGATATTCCAGGGTGACTCTGTCACCGTTGCTATTTTGCCTTGTCATTAATCCATTAAGCTGTTTACTTAACAGCTTAGGCCATGGCTATAATTTGACTCCTAGAAAACAACAAAGTCTAATGACTTCTCATCTTTTCTTTGGCGATGATTTACAACTGTATAGCTCATCAGATGAGGAACTGAAAGCATAGCTGCAGGTTGTCAGAACTTTTTCAGATGATATTAGAATGTCATTTGGTCTTGATAAATGTGCAAAACCATCCTTTAAAGCAGGAAAACTGCAGCACCAGGAAAACATCAGTTTGGGACAAGAATGTGATAAAAAAGAACTTGAGCAAGAGGGAGTGTAAAAATACTTGGGAATTGATGAAGGATCAGCAATAAAACATGAACAAATGTGAATAAAACTTAGTAAGGAATACTTTAGAAGACTTAAATTAATCCTGAGAACAGCACTGACATCTAGGAACAAGATCCAAGCTATAAATCAGTTTGCTCTTCCTGTGCTAACTTACATTTTGGAGTGATTGACTGGCCCAAAAACGTGTTGGATAGATTAGATAGGAAAACAAGAAGGATGCTTCATGCTCACCAAATGATTTATTAAAGTCAGTGTGTACTAAGATTATATATTCCCTGTTCCAAAGGATGGATGGGCCTCCTTGAAATTGATTACATGTATAGATCTGCAATCATGGGATTCCACACATATCTACTGACATCACAAGATCTAAATGTAGTGAAAGTGTTGAAACATGAGGAGAATAAATCTAACATGACTTCTCTGCTTAATTTAGCAGAAGCATATCGACATCAAGCAGGAATAGAAATCAAACCAGAAGTAAATAAAAATCAGGCAGCAACTGAATGTGCCAAAAAACAAAAGAAAAAAATATAAGTGAAGGACCAGATGAGAAGGCAAGTAATGTGGAAAAAACATAAATATAGTTGCAAGTATAGAAAACTTCTGGAAGAACCTGATATTGATCAGGAACGAACACAGGAATGGTTAAGGAGAGGCATATTCAAACCAAGAAATGAAAGGTTAATATTGGCAGCCCAAGATAGTGGGCTATGTACACGCTGGTTTACAAAGTCCATTGAACATGTGGGAGAAACAGACAAATGTAGGTTTTGTAAACCCAAATTGGAAACAGTCACTCACCTTGTTGCTGGTTGTGACACACTAATGGCAGAAGGACTGTATACAGAAAGGCATAATAATGTGGCGAGACTGTTGCACTGGGGATTGTGCAAACACTGCAATATTGAAGTGGCTGAAAAGCACTGGAAACATGGATCACAAAGCATCATAGAAAATGATGTTTATATCACATGGGATCACCCATTACCAACAGTTCAAAAGACAGATGCTAGAAAAACAGATATAATGGTCCAAGACAAGAAGACAAAAGTAGCATTGATCATTGAAACTGCCACACCCAGTGACTACAGTGTCTTGCGTACAGAGAGATGCAAAGTTATAAAATATCAGGATCTGCAGAACGAAATGAGAATGTGGAAGAAAGATAGCCAGACAATTCCAATAGTAGTACGGGCAATGGGTCTTATAAAAAGGACGGAGCGCAAATTAAAAAGAAGAATTTACAAGCATTTATATGAGGTACAGAATAAAAAAGAAACAAATGCACTCTATAAACATCAGTTAGAATGCTTGGATGCACAGTATTTATTTTTTGTACTAGAGAACGTGAGGAAAGATGAAAGGGGTGGCTTATGGAAAGAAACAATTGAATATAGAGAGCTCTGGTGGCAAGTAACTTTGCAAGCTAACAAGTGGCCAGGGCTAAATGATTGTATTTCAACAGCCCCCCCTTCTTAAATTAAGAGCTGCTAAATTATAAAGCCTCTGAACAAGAATTTTCAGTTTTGCTGTTCTATTTTAACAATGTATTTATTAATATATTCATTTGCTTTATTGAATTTTTTAACAGAAGAATGAGTTTTTTGTAAAATAGTGTAAGGTATTAAATACTCTTATTTTATTCAGATGTATTTATTTATTGTATTTCTTATTTGTATTGGAAATAATTCTTCATACTTGTTTTGGTTATAAGATTTTAAATAGGTGACAATTGTGAATGTTTTAGAATGCTTTTTCAAGTAATGTACTATATTTACCACAAGATGGTGCTAAAATCAAGTTTATTAATGTCTTGATTTACTAAACTATAAAAATCTACTGCAAATCATTAGCGGACGGAGTTCGCTGTGGCGACCCCTAACCGGGAAAAGCCGAAAGACACAACAACTAGTATTATTTTCCACAATTTTATAACACCAGCAGTTTAAATGAATTGATAACTTTGTTCATGTTTAACATTTATTGGAAGGTTTATTCATTTTTATACACTTTTATACACTATTTATACATTGTTTTTAAACACATACATTTTGTTTTTAATGGTCTTTTAAAAGTTTAGTCACCTTAATTGATGGGTTTTGATTGGATCTTTCTTTAATTAGGAAGTGTTTAAATACCTATAGTATACTAACCAGCCCACATCTGAAGAAGTTTTAAAATGAAAACGTACTTTTGTTATTGAACATTAAAGTGCGTACGTGCTGTACTATGGAGTGAATACTTGTAATAAAACTTTGGAAAACACAGTTGTCCTTCAGCTTTATTGTGGACCCTCCGAGGTTCTGTTTTTATTTTTATTGGTCCAAGAGAAAAAGAAAAAAGTAGCATTGATCATTGAAATTGCCACATCCAGTGACTACAGTGTCTTGCGTACAGGGAGACACAAAGTTATAAAATATCAGGATCTGAAGACAGAAATGAGAGCAATGTGGAAGAAAGACAGCCAGACAATTCCAATAGTAGTACGAGCAAAGGGTCTTATAAAAAAGGATTTACAATCATAATTAGATATGTTACCAATACATGTAACTCCAGATGGATTGCAGGAGGAGTCATCACTGGGCACATTGCAGGTGCTGTGAAGAGCACTTTTGGCTAACATCAAAGACTGAAACAATACTAATTTCATGAACTTTAATCATACCTTGACTTAGGAATGGGGTCCATTCCCATCATGGTATTAGAAACCCAAAAGACTTAAAATTAAAAAGGGATAAACCAACTCCAGTAAACCAAAAAGGAGAGAGCAAAATGGATGCTGTTCCCTACTGAGCAATGAAGTGGAAGAAAAACAAGATTTATTTGTTAATAAAAATACACCATTATTCATACTAAAATATGAAACTGGCTAAGTGCTTTTGCCCTAACAACAAATGGGACTTCATCATAGTCCAGTGAATGTAAACTGAAAACACATTTAAATAATATACATCAATTACATCATTTAGGTCCAGCCCTCAAGAAAGAATTAAAGGTGCAGTAAATTACATTTTCAAATGATACTGTAAATACACAACAAATGCGTGCTAATAACATTGATGTTGCTTTAAATAGCATCAGTATGGGCTCTGGCCTTGGCTGTTTTATGATTTTGACATATTTTCTTGATAGCCCTTCAATTAGAAGTGTTATTTTTATTTTATTTTATTTCATTTAACATTTGTTTACATGAAAGTCCAACTGGCTGGGAAGAGAGCCCGTTTTAGCTGAGGCTCAGTGAGAAAAGCTCCAGAAAAAATTGCAGCTTACAATGTTACAAAATCTACAACAATCCAGAGTATACAAATGTACAACAATTAAAGCAGTACTAAAATTACAAAGAATTACATTACGAAAATATTCATAGAAAGGCATGAAGTATAATTCCTGATTTCACATAGTTATAGGGCACATTATCTTACATAGTGAGGAATCAGATGATATTGTATATTAAAAACAGACTTAATAAGCTTATAACATACTAAACCAAAAACTGTAGATTAGCAACTGACATAGGTAAATAAGAGAAAAAAAAACATAATTAGAACATCTTTTTGGCCAGTAAGTTAGTGAATTACTTGAATATATAACCCCACTTTGTGTAGAAGAGAGGTATTAATTTTAGGAATTTGAAATTAAATACTTATCATCAACACCTTACCAGTAGGAACAAAAAGGGAGGCACTTGTAAGTGCAATATATGCAAGCAATGCAGGTGTATTAGAGAGGGGAAAGGTGATTAATGGTAAGACATATAGCAACAGTGGGAGTTATTGTAGTTGCAACACTAAAGGTGTTGCTTAGAACATGACTTGTAATAATTGTACAGCTTTTTATATTGGGAAGACAGAATTCCAATTAAAGGAGAGGATTTATGGACACATATGATGTTAGGACAACAAGTCTCAAGAATGCTTTATGTAAACTTGTGGAAGAGTTTGCAGATTATAAATTTTGCCTGCAGGTATTAGAAAAGATTGTTGTTAACCCTGGGGGGTCGTGGGGCGAATGTCTTGAATTTTGTGAACCTAAGTGGCAGTTACTCACCCCAGGGTTAAATGAATCTTCCTTCCTTATGAATGTTTTAAAATTATGTGCTTTGAGATTTTATATGGGGACTTTAAATGAGTTATGTAAGAGTGTTGATTAAAAGCAACTTTTTTTCTATTTGATTATCCACTTTAGTTCTTAATGTTATTAACCCATTTGATGTTAGGGAGAAAAGCACTTAACTAGTTTCATATTTTAGTAAGAGTAATGGTGTACTTTTATTGCTGACTGATTACATTTTGTTTTTATACTTCTTTATAGGTTCATAGGTGTTTACTAGGCTAATGACCACAAGGGTCTTTTTAAAGCCTAGCCATGCATCCCAAATCTCTGACAAATTCTGGTACCCTTGATAAATCTAATGAGCTTGGGAGGTGAAACATTTACAATCAGGGTTCTGGGAAATGAAAAACGTACAGGTTGCCTGTGTCCATTAGAGACACAGGTGCCAAACCATGGATGAATTTCCTCTTCCCTACCCAATTGTCCAAGTTACACTTGAATTGGGCTGGGGAGGAACTCTGCTTTACTTGAATAGAGAGCCTGTTCCAGAGAAGGAGTAGTCTCCGGGATACATACCTGTCTCTCCAGCAGGCCCTATTTATATCACAGGCAAAGTTTAAGTCTTTAGAATGGGTAATTCTGGTATTATTTGTTTTTTGGATATGCAAAAGGACCATCAGAAGTGGGATCTGAAAATGCCTTGTATGCCAGTCATAGATCTCCCCTCAAAAGACTGTAGCAGACAAAAAAAGAAAGGGCCTTGAAGTGGTCTGACTAGGACATGTTACTTATGCCCTATATTTTTTTAGTGAGGAACATCTGAAGACATTTCAATTGCCGAATATGCCTGGTTAGGTACATACAAAGGTGGCATTGTACTCAAAGATAGATCTGATATATATCAAACAGGGTGGAACAATGTCTTCCTTGGACTTAGATACCATATCTGTGTTTATACGTTGCACTACATAGAATGATTTCCTCACTACTGTAGACACATGATGGTCAAAGGCTAGATTACTGTCTCTGTGGTGTCCCCAAGTCCCTGACTACTGGGTCAACTCTTAGGGGTTTGTTATCAATATGATAGTTAATAGGGGTGGATGACTTCCTGAAGGATAATATTATGCATTTCTTGGCATATATTTTTAGTCCATGGCTCTGACACCAGTTGTTTGTCTGTGTCAGGCCCTCCTGGAAAACATTTGCGTTGATGGGTGATTCAATGACAGCTCCTAATTTGCAATCATCTGCAAATTTAGTCAGCCAGATGCCACTGACATTGACCTTGACTTCAGAGAAGTAAATGCCAAAAAGGAGTGGTCTAAGGACTGACCCTGAGGGACTTCACTTCTAACTGGCCTCTTTGTAGAGATGGGGTCTCCAATTCTATCTTCCTGGGACCTGTCTGTGAGCCAGCTGGCTATCCACTGGGTGACATAAGGACTTGTACTTAACCTCTTAAGTTTGTCAACAATTCCTGAATGAGGTATTGTGTCAAATACCTTGGCCAGGTCAAGGTAGGTAGTGTGAACCATTTTTCCCTCATCCATTGCTTTGGTGACCTTCTTAAAGAAGCCCACCAGGATCATTAGACAATATCTGCCTTTGACAAAACCAAATTGGGTTGGGTCCAGTGTTTGTAGGTTTCCTATGTCATTACTGATCATTTCCATGATAATTCTTTCTGTGGCTTTGCATATTGTTCAGTGCTGAATGGCATCTGTTTTGCTCCTTTCCTTTTGGATTACTGACTCTGAGATGACATTCATTAGTTCAAGAGAAACTTGGTGAACTTCTGGCATATAGAATGTAGATGTGTACCTGGTTTAGAAAGCAAGAAGTTCATTGTGAATCACACTGTGTAAAAATAAGTTAACAATTTGTTAAACATAACAATCAAGCTTTTTTTGTAAAGGGTACATCCTGTACTGGCCATGTAAGAGCCTCTGTTAATTATTCCCTAGTCTGAAAAATTGTAATACACCTTACTTAGTTATTGCTGTTATCCGGTGAGTACTTAGTTATTGCTATTATCAGGTGAGTGCTGACAAGTATAAAACAGTTTAAAGAAAGTAAACATTGCCATCAGTGAGAGGTTTGAGGTCACATTATTAGCTATAATTTCCTTCCAGAGTTTCCCACTTAATTTAGTCATAGTCCACAGCAACTATTGGCTATATCACTCCCATCTGCAGTATATGCAGTACTACTGTACCACTAATAAATCTTTGTAATACTGCTATTCTCCTGGAGATACTTATCCCAAACTTTCTGAGTGGGTGTACCCCTTTGTACAGCCTGGCCACAATAGCTCATCCTCGATAATTATAAACATTGTCACTGTTGTAACAGCCTAGAGAGAAATTAAAAAAGAAATAAAGCCAGATTCAATAAAGCCTGCATGGTCAGTTTACATCGTGCACATGTTGTGCCATGATGCACACAAAGTAGCTCACTGTTTTGGATTCAGTAAGAGGCTCTACACAGTGTATAGAGCCACGCACTGCTGCACAAACAAGGTAAACACTGTAGCATGCAAATTACAGCATAGGCAACTGAATTGTATGCTAATCAATCAATCCAAGATGGAAGAGCTATTCAACAATCTATAAAGCAACTGTGTAGATTGACTGCTGGTTTTCAATGCAAATTTCAAAACCTACTAGAATACAACCATGGAATGGAGCCTACACAGAAACAATGTTATGGGCTGCTGTTGCTTTAATTCATGTGTACGTGCAACAGGCTGAAGTCTATGTGGCTACTACTGCTAACAGACCAAGGCCAAGAAGGAGAAGAGTTTTCAGACCCCAGGTAAATTATCACAATCTACATGATGTGGAAATTGTAGAGCGCTACAGAGTCGATAGATAAACACTAAAGGAACTCTGCAACCTCTGTTGTCTTCAACTCAGAGCCAGGGCAAACTGAGGGGAACCCATCCCAGTAGACATAAACGTTTCAAAAGTCGATCATATGGTCTTGACTTTATGAAATGTCGACCAAGTGAAGGGGATCCGCACATACATATAGTAACATTGATGCCAGGCAACTCTCACAATCGTTACCTCTTCATGTATTGGCTTGCATCAGTCAGAGTCAGCCCTCAACTAAAACTGTGGCAACTGCTGCATTTACAAGGTAAGTATTGAACCTGGAGTGTATTGTGTAATAGGGTTCCTATCACGTGATTGAAATCTGTAAACAGCGAACGTGCATTGAGCGAACCCGATTGGTTGAAACATTGAAACGTTGTGCGCATAACACGGAAATCGCTGTAGGGAATATTTTCCCTTTACTTCAATGCAGTGCGATCTTGGAGTAGGAATATTTAAGTAGCAGGGGTATGCAGGGGGGCCTTGCCCCCTGCCTACAGCATTAATGTAAGTATAGCTTTATTTTTATTTTTTTATTATATTTTTGAAATTTCAAACATCGCTCATATGGTGTCGACCATATGGTGTTCGATGTTTGAAACTTTCGAAAATATAATATAGACCCATGTAATAATATGAATGACTGGCATATCCTTGCATTTTGTTACTTGGTAGCGTAGTCATATAGAAGAAAACTCAATTATGGCAGTAGAACAAAAGGGCAATAAAAGAAAGTCATATGGAACAAAGGATCGTTTGTTGTTAAATAAAGTTATAGTGGAAAACTGTAAAAAGGGGAAGAATCTAAGTATGGCATGGATTGACTCCAAGAAAGCATTTGATAGTATCCCACATTCATGGATAAAAGAGTGCTTAAAAATGTATAAGATACACCTTACACAGATTGACTACATTACAGTAACCATGAAACAATGGCAGACCACTTTGCAATTAAGCCATGATAAAGGACAGATTATTATCCCAGGGATAAATAGTCAAAGGGGGATATTCCAGGGTGACTCTGTCACTGTTGCTATTCTGCCTTGTCATTAATCCATTAAGCTGTTTACTTAACAGTTTAGGCCATGACTATAATTTGGCTCCAAGAAAACAACAAAGTCTAATGACTTCTCATCTTTTCTTTGGCGATGATTTAAAACTGTATAGCTCATCAGATGTGGAACTGAAAGCACAGCTGCAGGTTGTCAGAACTTTTTCAGATGATATTAGAATGTCATTTGGTCTTGATAAATGTGCAAAACCATCCTTTAAAGCAGGAAAACTGCAGCACCAGGAAAACATCAGTTTGGGACAAGAATGTGATATAAAAGAACTTGAGCAAGAGGGAGTGTAAGATATTTGGGAATTCATGAAGGATCAGCAATAAAACATGAACAAATGTGAATAAAACTTAGTAAGGAATACTTTAGAAGACTTAAATTAATCCTGAGAACAGCATTGACATCTAGGAACAAGATCCAAGCTATAAATCAATTTGTTCTTCCTGTGCTAACTTACAGTTTTGGAGTGATTGACTGGCCCCAAAACGTGTTGGATAGATTAGATAGAAAAACAAGAAGGATGCTTCATGCTCACCAAATGATTTATAAAAATCAGTGTGTACTAAGATTATATATTCCCTGTTCCAAAGGAGGGATGGGCCTCCTTGAAATTGATTACATGTATAGATCTGCAATCATGGGACTCCACACATATCTACTGACCTCACAAGATCTAAATGTAGTGAAAGTGTTGAAACATGAGGAGAATAAATCTAACATGACTTCTCTGCTTAATTTAGCAGAAGCATATCGACATCAAGCAGGAATAGAAATCAAACCAGAAGTAGATAAAAATCAGGCAGCAACTGAATGTGCCAAAAAACAAAAGAAAAAAATATAAGTGAAGGACCAGATGAGAAGGCAAGAAATGTGGAAAAAGCATAAATATAGTTGCAAGTATAGAAAACTTCTGGAAGAACCTGATATTGATCAGGAACGAACACAGGAATGGTTAAGGAGAGGCATATTCAAACCAAGAAATGAAAGGTTAATATTGGCAGCCCAAGATAGTGGGCTATGTACACGGTGGTTTACAAAGTCCATTGAACATGTGGGAGAAACAGACAAATGTAGGTTTTGTAAAACCAAATTGGAAACAGTCACTCACCTTGTTGCTGGTTGTGACACACTAATGGCAGAAGGACTGTATACAGAAAGGCATAATAATGTGGTGAGACTGTTGCACTGGGGATTGTGCAAACATTGAAATATTGAAGTGGCTGAAAAACACTGGAAACATGAGTCACAAAGCATCATAGAAAATGATGTTTATATCACATGGGATCACCCATTACCAACAGTTCAAAAGATAGATGCTAGAAAAACAGATATAGTGGTCCAAGACAAGAAGACAAAAGTAGCATTGATCATTGAAACTGCCACACCCGGTGACTACAGTGTCTTGCGTACAGAGAGACACAAAGTTATAAAATATCAGGATCTGCAGAACGAAATGAGAATGTGGAAGAAAGATAGCCAGACAATTCCAATAGTAGTACGGGCAATGGGTCGTATAAAAAAGGACGGAGCGCAAATTACAAAGAAGAATTTACGAGCATTTATATGAGGTACAGAATAAAAAAGAAACAAATGCACTCTATAAACATCAATTAGAATGCTTGGATGCACAGTATTTATTTTTTGTACTAGAGAACGTGAGGAAAGATGAAAGGGGTGGCTTATGGAAAGAAACAATTGAATATAGAGAGCTCTGGTGGCAAGTAACTTTGCAAGCTAACAAGTGGCCAGGGCTAAATGATTGTATTTCAACAGCCCCCCTTCTTAAATTAAGAGCTGATAAATTATAAAGCCTCTGAACATGAATTTTCAGTTTTGCTGTTCTATTTTAACAATGTATTTATTACTATCTTTGTTTGCTTTATTGAATTTTTTAACAGAAGAATGAGTTTTTTATTAAATAGTTGTAAGATATTAAATAATCTTATTTTATTCAGATATATTTATTTATTGTATTTTTTATTTGTATTGGAAATAATTCTTCATACTTGTTTTGATTTCTTTTATAAGATTTTAAATAGGTGACAATTGTGAATGTTTTAGTATGCTTTTTCAAGTAATGTACTATATTTACCACAAGATGGTGATAAAATCAAGTTTATTAATGTCTTGATTTACTAAAGTATAAAAATCTACTGCAAATCATTAGCGGACCGGAGTTCCGCTGTGGCGACCCCTAACCAGGAAAAGCCGAAAGACACAACAACTAGTATTATTTTCCACAATTTTATAACACCAGCAGTTTAAATGAATTGATAACTGTGTTCATGTTTAACATTTATTGGAAGGTTTATTCATTTTATACACTTTTATACACTATTTATACATTGTTTTTAAACACATACATTTTGTTTTTAATGGTCTTTTAAAAGTTTAGTCACCTTAATTGATGGGTTTTTATTGGATCTTTTTTTTAATTGGGAAGTGTTTAAATACCTATAGTATACTAACCAGCCCACATCTGAAGAAGTTTCAAAATGAAAACGTACTTTTGTTGTTGAGCATTAATGTGTGTACGTGCTGTACTGTGGAGTGAATACTTGTAATAAAACTTTGGAAAACACAGTTGTCCTTCAGCTTTATTGTGTACCCTCCGAGGTTCTGTTTTTATTTTTATTGGTCCAAGAAAAAAATACAAAAGTAGCATTGATCATTGAAATTGCCACATCCAGTGACTACAGTGTCTTGTGTACAGAGAGACACAAAGTTATAAAATATCAGGATCTGCAGAAAGAATTGAGAGCAATGTGGAAGAAAGACAGCCAGACAATTCCAATAGTAGTACGAGCAATGGGTCTTATAAAAAAGGATTTACAATCATAATTAGATATGTTACCAATACATGTAACTCCAGACGGATTGCAGGAGGAGTCATCACTGGGCACATTGCAGGTGCTGTGAAGAGCACTTTTGGCTAACATCAAAGACTGAAACAATACTAATTTCATGAACTTTAATCATACCTTGACTTAGGAATGGGGTCCATTCCCGTCATGGTATTAGAAACCCAAAAGACTTAAAATTAAAAAGGCATAAACCAACTCCAATAAACCAAAAAGGAGAGAGCAAAATGGATGCTGTTCCCTACTGAGCAATGAAGTGAAAGAAAAACAAGATTTATTTGTCAATAAAAATACACCATTATTCATACTAAAATATGAAACTGGCTAAGTGCTTTTGCCCTAACAACAAATGGGACTTCATCATAGTCCAGTGAATGTAAACTGGAAACACATTTAAATAATATACATAAATTACATCATTTAGGTCCAGCCCTCGAGAAAGAATTAAAGGTGCAGTAAATTACATTTTCAAATGATACTGTAAATACACAACAAATGCGTGCTAATAACATTGATGTTGCTTTAAATAGCATCAGTATGGGCTCTGCCCTTGGCTGTTTTATGATTTTGACATATTTTCTTGATAGCCCTTCAATTAGAAGTGTTATTTTTATTTTATTTTATTTCATTTAACATTTGTTTACATGAAAGTCCAACTGGCTGGGAAGAGAGCCCGTTTTAGCTGAGGCTCTGGGAGAAAAGCTCCAGAAAAATTTATAGCTTACAATGTTACAAAATCTACAACAATCCAGAGTATACAAATGTACAACAATTAAAGCAGTACTAAAATTACAAAGATTTACATTACGAAAATATTCATAGAAAGGCATGTAGTATAATTCCTGATTTCACATAGTTATAGGGCACATTATCTTATATAGTGAGGAATCAGATGATATTGTATATTAAAAACAGACTTAATAAGCTTATAACATACTAAACCAAAAACTGTAGATTAGCAACTGACATAAGTGAATAAGAGAAAAAAAAACATAATTAGAACATCTTTTTGGCCAGTAACTTAGTGAATTACTTGGATATAAAACCCCACTTTGTGTAGACGGGAGGTATTAATTTTAAGAATTTGAAAGAAAATACTTATCATCAACACCTTATCAGTAGGAACAAAAAGGAGGCCCTTATAAGTGCAATATATGCAAGCAATGCAGGTATATTAGAGAGGGGAAAGGTGATTAATGGTAAGACATATAGAAACAGTGGGAGTTATTGCAGTTGCAACTCTAAAGGTGTTGCTTATAACACGACTTGTAATAATTGTACAGTTTTTTATATTGGGAAGACAGAATTCCAATTAAAGGAGAGGATTTATGGACACATATGATGTTAGCACAACAAATCTCAAGAATGTTTTATGTAAACATGTGGAAGAGTTTTCAGATTATAAATTTTGTCTTCAGGTATTAGAAAAGATTGTTGTTAACCCTGGGGGGTCGTGGGTTGAATGTCTTGAATTTTGTGAGCCTAAGTGGCAGTTACTCACCCCAGGGTTAAATGAATCTTCCTTCCTTATGAATGTTTTAAAATTATGTGCTTTGAGATTTTTTATGAGGACTTTAAATGAGTTATGTAAGAGTGTTGATTAAAAGCAACTTTTTTTCTATTTGATTATCCACTTTAGTTCTTAATGTTATTAACCCATTTGATGTTAGGGAGAAAAGCACTTAACTAGTTTCATATTTTAATAAGAGTAATGGTGGACATTTATTGCTGACTGATTAAATTTTGTTTTTATACTACTTTATAGGTTCATAGGTGTTTACTAGGCTAATGACCACAAGGGTCTTTTTAAAGCCTAGCCATGCATCCCAAATCTCTGACAAGTTCTGGTACCCTTGATAAGTCTAATGAGCTTGGGAGGTGAAACATTTACAAGCAGGGTTCTGGGAAATGAAAAATGTACAGGTTGCCTGTGTCCATTAGAGTCACAGGTGCCAAACCATGGATGAATTTCCTCTTCCCTATCCAATTGTCCAAGTTACACTTGAATTGGGCAGGGGAGGAA
Source organism: Protopterus annectens (assembly GCF_019279795.1). Classification (NCBI taxonomy): domain Eukaryota; kingdom Metazoa; phylum Chordata; order Ceratodontiformes; family Protopteridae; genus Protopterus; species Protopterus annectens. The sequence goes on along the minus strand of NC_056743.1, from coordinate 1,713,901,616 downwards.
CTCTGCTTCACTTGGAAGGAGAGCCTGTTCCAGAGAAGAAGTAGTCCCTGGGATACATACCTGTCTCTCCAGCAGGTCCTATTTATATCACAGGCAAGGTTTAAGTCTTTAGAATGGGTAATTCTGGTGTTATTTGTTTTTTGGATATGCAAGAGGACCATCAGAAGTGGGATCTGAAAATGCCTTGTATGTCAGTCATAGATCTCCCCTCAAAAGACTGTAGTAGACAGAAAAAAAGAAAGGGCTTTGAGGTGGTCTGACTAGGACATGTTACTTATGCTCTATATTCTTTTAGTGAGGAACATCTGAAGACATTTCAATTGCTGGATATGCCTGGTTAGGTACATACAAAGGTGGCATTGTACTCAAAGATAGATCTGATATATATCGAACAGAGTGGAACAATGACTTCTTTGGACCAAGGTACCATATCTGTGTTTATACGTTGCACTACATAGAATGACTTCCTCACTACTGTAGACACATGATGGTCAAAGGCTAGATTACTGTCTCTGTGGTGTCCCCAAGTCCCTGACTACTGGGTCAACTCTTAGGGGTGTGTTATCAATATGATAGTTAATAGGGGTGGATGACTTCCTGAAGGATAATATTATGCATTTCTTGGCATATATTTTTAGTCCATGGCTCTGACACCAGTTGTTTGTCTGTGTCAGGCCCTCCTGGAAAACATTTGCATTGATGGGTGATTCAATGACAGCTCCTAATTTGCAATCATCTGCAAATTTAGTCAGTCAGATGCCACTGACATTGAACTTGACTTCAGAGAAGTAAATGCCAAAAAGGAGTGGTCTAAGGATTGACCCTGAGGGACTTCACTTGTAATTGGCCTCTTTGTAGAGATGGGGTCCCCAATTCTATCTTCCTGGGACCTGTCTGTGAGCCAGCTGGCTATCAACTGAGTGACATAAGGGCTTGTACTTAACCTCTTAAGTTTATCAACAATTCCTGAATGAGGTATTGTGTCAAATACCTTGGCCAGGTCAAGGTAGGTAGTGTGAACCAGTTTACCCTCATCCATTGCTTTGTGTGACCTACTCAAAGAAGCCCACTAGGATGAGTACATAATATCTGCCTTTGACAAAACCAAATTGGGTTGGGTCCAGTGTTTGTAGGTTTCCTATGTCATTACTGATCATTTCCATGATAATTCTTTCTGTGGATTTGCATATTGTTCAGTGCTGAATGGCATCTGTTTTGCGCCTTTCCTTTTAGATTACTGACTCTGAGATGACATTCATTAGTTCAAGAGAAACCTGGTGAACTTCTGGCATATAGAATGTAGATGTGTACCTGGTTTAGAAATCAAGAAGTTCATTGTGAATCACACTGTATAAAAATAGGTTATCAATTTGTTAAACATAACAATCAAGCTTTTTTTTGTAAAGGGTACATCCTGTAATGGCCATGTAAGAGCCCCTGTTAATTATTCCCTAGTCTGAAAAATTGTAATACACCTGACTTAGTTATTGCTGTTATCAGGTGAGTGCTTAGTTATTGATGTTATCAGGTGAGTGCTGACAAGTATAAAACAGTTTAAAGAAAGTAAACATTGCCATCAGTGAGAGGTCTGAGGTCACATCATTAGCTATTATTTCCTTCCAGAGTTTCCCACTTAATTTAGTCATAGTCCACAGCAACTATTGGTTATATCACTCCCATCTGCAGTATATGCAGTACTACTGTACCACTTATAAATCTTTGTAATACTGCTATTCTCCTGGAGATACTTATCCCAAACCTTCTGAGTGGATGTACCCCTTTGTACAGCCTGGCCATAGTAGCTCATCCTCGATAATTATAAATATTGTCACTGTTGTAACAGCCTAGAGAGAAATTAAAAAAGAAATAAAGCCAGATTCAATAAAGCCTGCATGGTCAGTTTACATCGTACACATGTTGCGCCATGATGCACACAAAGTAGCTCACTGTTTTAGATTCAGTAAGAGGCTCTACACATTGTATAGAGCCACGCAGTGCTGCACAAACTAGGTAAACACTGTAGCATGCAAATTACAGCATAGGCAGCTGAATTGTATGCTAATCAATCAATCCAAAATGGAAGAGCTATTCAACAAGCTATAAAGCAACTGTATAGACTCACTGCTGGTTTTCCATGCAAATTTCAAAACCTACTAAAATACAACCATGGAAAGAAGCCTACAAAGAAACAATGTTATGGGCTGCTGTTGTTTTAATTCATGTGTATGTGCAACAGGCTGAAGTCTATGTGGCTACTACTGCTAACAGACCAAGGCCAAGTAGGGGAAGAGTTTTCAGACCCCAGGTAAATTATCACAATCTACATGATGTGGAAATTGTAGAGCGCTACAGGGTAGATAGAGAAACACTACTAGGGAACACTGCAACCTCTGTTATCTTCAACTCAGAGCCAGGGCAAACTGAGGGGAACCCATCCCAGTGGACATAAACATTTCAAAAGTCGATCATATGGTCTTGACTTTATGAAATGTCGACCAAGTGAAGGGGATCCGCACATACATATAGTAACATTGATGCCAGGCAACTCTCACAATCTTTACCTCTTCATGTATTGGCTTGCATCAGTCAGAGTCAGCCCTGAACTAAAACTGTGGCAACTGCTGCATTTACAAGGTAAGTGTTGAACCTGGAGTGTATTGTGTAATAGGGTTCCTATCGCGTGATCGAAAATTGTAAACAGCAAACATGCATTGAGTGAACCCGATTGGTTGAAACCTTGAAACGTTGCATGCATAACATGGAAATCACCATAAGGAATAATTTCCCTTTACTTCAATGCAGTGCGATCTTGGAGTAGGAATATTTAAGTAGCGGGGGTGTGCAGGGGGGCTTGCCCCTCTACTTACAGCATTAAGGTAAGTATAGTTTTACTTTTATTTTTTTATTATATTTTTGAAATGTCAAACATCACTCATATGGTGTCGACCATATGGTGTTCGATGTTTGAAACTTTCGAAAATATAATATAGACCCATGTAATAATATGAATGACTGGCATATCCTTGCATTTTGTTACTTGGTAGCATAAGCAAGTAAAACGTGGGAGATTTGTACAGAAATTCCCTTAACATGTGGCAGCAGAGACTTATTTGACTTATATGTGTCCATTATTAATTAGTAAGCTTCAGGCATCAAAGATTCACACAGTCATACCTGTCAAAGGTAGTGATGGTCAGTGCATGCCCTAAGTTTAGCAGCATATGTTTTTACTGGAAAATCATTAAAAAGAGAAGTTAGAAAGTAGTGGTATACATTTCATTTTCAGACTTCACAACCCTCACAAGTTCATTCACAATAAAGTTGGAAAATTTTGATGCTAGCAACTGTCTAACTTTCTAAGACCAATATAACTCAAAGGTACAATTACCAGTTTGACATCACAAATGCAGATAAACTAAGCACTAAGTCAGCTATGCATCCTTCCCATCAGCCACAAAGATTATGTATCTCTAAATCCAAAACAAAACAGGGATATAGCACAGGTATCATCACTTGCACAGGGTGTTGTGTGTGATGGGGCAAAAGGTTTGTCAGTGTGTATGATTAAGAAACACAAGCAAGCACACATTTGGATAAACCAACAAATGGCCAGTGAGACAAAATGAGTTTTAACTGCATGACTTAACCATGTAGCTGTTGTGTTTGTATCTGTAGGGGTCCTGCATGTGAAAGTGGTGTGTGGGTGTCTGGAAGAACACAGGCAAGCTCTGTACTAGCTCTAAGTCTTGGTATGTCAGGCAGGGGTGAGCCGTGTGTTGAATTTAACATTCTACAATAAATGAAGACAAGACACATAAGTTTATATGCTGGTGATACTGCTGACAATACAAAAATATTAAACTAGACCAATTAAATTAGTACAAAAGACAATTAGCCAATCATTGGTTTACCCATAGGCTTAAAGCAGTTCACATTACTACATCTCTAGGCAGAGAAAGAAAATCAGATACACTTCCATATAAGGCACATTTCCTGCTTTCAAGCAGGCTCCTGTTTTTCAGTACTTTTCTACTATTCACAGTTTACTCAGAGTTTGAAGTACAAAGTCCATCTCAATGCATACAGATTGTCACATACTCAATTTCCTTAAGCACTTACTTTGGTCATTCATATTCTACAATCCCCCATTTGATGCTGTGTAAGCATCACCATTTAGTCGATCATACATTTGCCCTACGTCTAACATAACCATGTGGCTGGTTCCTTCAACATTGTCACACATTTTTATTTCATCATCCATATTCATAACTGCTGGCATATAAAACTTTGGCACCTTTTTAGTAGTCTTAAAAGACATTAATTTCAAAATCAATGCTTTGATCAAAAACACAACAAGAAAAGCAATAAGAGTTAATACTGCGATTAATAAAATTAACTTAAATAGTCCACCTCCCCAACCTGAGAACAGGTTGGTTAACCATGCCCACTTTGAGTTATCAGCCTCCTTGGCCTTAGAGATCTCGGAGACTCTCTGAATGAGTTCAAGATGACTTTCAATTTCGTGCTGATTGTCAGGAATAAATGTACAGCACTCCTCCTGGATTAAAGCACAAGTTCCACCTTTCGCTGCTAGGGTGAAATCGAGAGCCATACAGTTTTGGAGAACTACAGCTCTCATAGCAGTCAGTTCACCAGTCACTAGTTCTAAAGCAGAAAATGTGGCATTGCTTAATACTTCAAGCAATTTGGATAGTTTTCTCAGTTCCCAAATTGATTTTACTGCTCCGTATGCTGGAATTATACCAGACCACGATATGACATCATCACCCAAGTCCATCTGAGATAGTCCTTTGGTGCCAGCATGAGCTAAGTCATGATGATAAATCCATTATGCGTCAATTTGGCCTACTGGATTGGCAGGCTTTTTAACCTCTTGAACATTCCGAATTTTTCCTCGAGGTAAAGCAGGTGTTTGTTGGATGGCTGGGACTAAATAACCTAAGAAACAGCTACCAGACCAGTTTCCTGGTAGCCATTTATAGGCTCTTCTACCACACACAAAATTTTCCACCTTAGTGGTGATATTACTATTTATATAACCTTGTTCAGAATGAAACACCTTCTTATCGATCAATCCTAGCTGTTGTTATAGGATGGAATTATTCTTACCTCTTTGTATTTTTTATGCACCAGTTCACAAAATGAATCATAGGTTGTGTTACAGTAGGAGGAGTTATTATTACACCTGTAGGGAACTGTCACATTACAAAAACTCCATCCTACCTTGACTTTACCAAATTTCTGAAAACACACAGTTCCATTTTGATGGGTAAACAGATGTAATGCTATCCTGTCTTTTGAAGTGACATTTGAAGTGTCATAGATCAGATTCATCTAGGTTTCATTAGCTCCTAAAGGGACTGTACTTAGCATCAATCCCCCATGAACAGTAGGCAAAGCAATACAGATCCAACAGTCAGAGACATTAAGGGATGATGCATAGGCAAATTTAATAGCTTGGTAGGTGTTGAAAGGTGGATGCCAAATAGCTCGCTTGGTGTGATGCGTCGATGGAGCAGGAAATAAAAATGGCCACATTAAAAATAACAGTACAACAAGAATGACCATCACAATGGCTGTCCAATATTTTTGTGGAAATGGTTGTTGAGTCTGCATAGTGTCAGGAGTTTGGAGTTTTCCAAAAGGGTAAATGTTAGGCATCGTCAGGTACTGGAACAGTTCTACTTCGAGTACGAGTAGCAATGGGAGGAGAATCTGGAGTTGAAAAAGGTAAAGGCTGTTGGTCTTCAGATGGCACAACTTTTTTGACGTGTGAAATGTGGATCCAGGTTGGAGATCCTTGCAGTCACACAGCAGATGACATTGTCAGAAGAACCAGGAAAGGCCCCTTCCAGTGCGGCTGGAGCACTGTTTTTCTAGAGAAAGACTTAACGTAAACCCAATCGCCTGGTTGTAAGGCAGATGACAGGAAAGGATCTGGAAGATGTTGACAAGCTGCTACTTGGTGGTGAAACTGTAGGAAGGAAACAAGAGATTTGCAGTACAAGAGAATATTATTATCAAGTGCATCATATTCAGATAAAGATGGTGGTGGTGTCATGGGCATACGCAGAGGGCGACCAATGAGAATTTCATGTGGAGAACGACCCTTAGTAGGATGCGGTTGTGCTCACATAGAAAGTAAGGCTAGTGGTAAGGCCTGCACCTAAGTTAAACCTGTTTCTGAAGTGACTTTAGCAAGTCTAGTTTTCAAGGTCTGATTCATTCGTTCAATAATACCTGATGCCTGTGGTCTATACGGACAATGAAATTTCAAAGTAATGTCTAGCATTGTACACAATGATTCAACTAACTTAGCAGTAAAATGTGTTCCATGGTCAGAGTATATTTGACAAGAAACACCAAAACGAGGTATCAATTCATAATACAATTTTTTTGCAGCTGAAATAGCATCATTTTTAGCACATGGGTAGGCTTCTAACCACCCCGAAAAAATATCAACAACAGTCAAAACATATTTAAAACAAGTACAAGGTGGGAGTTCAATAAAGTCCCACTGTAAAACACAAAATGGTCCCATTGGTTTTGGCACCGGTTGAGCGGGAGCCAGAGTGCCTTTTGAAATGTTATACTGTAAACAAATGGAGCACATGCTCAAAAAATGTTGCACAGAAGCAGAAAGTCCTGGGGCGAACCAATCCTTCTGGATTTGTTTGATTAATGCTTGTACCCCTACATGAGCTGGCAAATTATATGCTTTTATAAGAGAATTTAACATAGATATAGGGCAAATTAATCTGCCATCAGGATGCTGCCAAATTGAATCAGAGCGTTTGAAACAACTGTGGGCCAGCCATGTTTTTCTTTCTGATTCCAATGCTTCTCTTTGTAAAGTTTTTAAAACAGTAATGTCAAAAGTAACCGTTTGTAAAATAGGCTGCAGAAATTGTCCCCGAACAGTATTTGAAAGAACAGCCTGCTTGGCAGCCCAGTCAGCCAAATTATTTCCCTTAGCTACTAGGGAGTCGTTAGAATGTTGAGCTGCACACTTGACAACAGCAATTTTGGAAGGTAATAATAAATCCTGTAAGAGGTGATCAATATACAGGTAATTTTTAATTGGTGCCCCAGAGGATGTCAAAAACCCCCTTTCCTTCCACAGGGTACCAAAATCATTAACAACACCATGGGCATAACGTGAATCAGTATAAATAGTAACAGATCTGTCTTTGGACATTTTACATGCATGCGAAAGTGCCACTAATTCCGCAGCTTGTGCAGAAGTGCTAGATGGTAATTGTCCAGTTTTTAAAACTGCAGATGGCGAGCAGACTGACCATGCAGCCTGGAGTTCAGCAAGATTATTTCATAAACATGACTCATCTACAAAAAGAACTAAATCAGGATTAGGCAAATGAACATCTTGCAAATCTAACCTAGGAGAAAGAACAGTGTTAACTACAAGCACATAGTCATGTGGTTGGCCCTCATCACTAGTTGGAATCAATGAAGCAGGGTTTAGTGGTGGGCAACATGTAATTTGAACAACGGGATTACTTAATAAACTTAACTCATATTTAGTGAGGCGAGCATTAGACAGATACTGTGTTTTTGTTTTTAAGAGTAATGCTTGCAGTGCATGAGGTACTGCTAGTATAATGTCATGTCCTAATGTCAATGGTGCTGCCATATCGATCAAAACAGCAACGGCTGCCACCGCTCGTAAACAGGGTGGATAGCCAGAATCAACAGGGTCTAACTGAGTGCTGTAATATGCTATAGGTTGATAGCCTTCCATGCACGCTTGTGCCAGCAGGCCCAGGGCAGTTTTATTTCTTTCACAGCAGAAGAAAACAAAGGGTTTAGAATAATCTGGGAGCCCCAGGGCAGGTGGGTTTATCAGTGCCGTTTTAATAGCCTGAAAGGTGTTTTCATGTTCAGGGGACCGTGACCTCCTTTTTTAGAAACTGTAACAGAGGCGCTGAAATTTCTGAAAAATTGGGCACTCGCTGTCTACAATATCCTGTTAGGCCGAGGAATCCCCGAGTTGTCACTGAGTTACAGGGCGGGGAGCAGTCTGAATGGAGGTAATTCTACTTGGAAGTATTTGACGTGAACACATAGAAATAATGTGTCCCAGGTATTGTACCTTTTCTTGAAAGAACTGCAGTTTAGATTTATTTACCTTAAAACCTCATTCAGCTAAAAACTTTAAAACTAGAAGTGAGTCCTCTATACAAGACTTATTATCTTGTGAAGCTATAAGAATATCATCTACATATTGGACCAATACTGAATGTGGTGGTAACTGTAAATCCTGCAGTTGTCTGTGCATCTCTCTAGAGAATAGGGTTGGAGATTCTACATATCCTTGGGGTAGTCGGGTCCAAGTATACTGTTGGCCCTTATAAGTGAATGCAAACACATACTGACTATTTGAATGTACTGGGATAGAGAAGAAAGCTGATGAGATATCTATAACCATAAAACAGCATGCTGTAGGTGGGATGCAGCTTAAAATCGTAGCTGGGTTTGGTACGATTGGAAAAACAGGCAAGACAGCTTTATTGACTTCTCGCAAGTCTTGCGCAAATCTGTAAGCTTGTTTACCAGGTTTTCTTACCGGTAGAATTGAAGTATTACATGGACTTCTTGTAGGTACTATAATTCCTTGTTGTACCAAGGCAGAAATGACAGGGGCAATACCAAATGTAGCCTCTACCGTCAAAGAGTACTGTAGTACCTGAGGTAACTTTGCTCTGGGTTTTAAGGTTATTTTTACAGGAGTGGCTGAAATCAGAAACCCAACATCATTATCATGAGTGGTCCATAGATGAGAGGGTAATGAATTTAGATGCTTATATTTATCAAGGTCAGACTGCATACACATTGTTGCAGAGTGACAGTTTCATCTAAAGTAGTCAAAATATTATCTTGTTTATCTGAAGGTACTTGTAAATATACTCCTTCAGCTGTGCAGAAGATGGTTGCTCCCATCTTGCAGAACAAATCTCTTCCCAATAAATTTAAAGATGCTGAGTGTCCTACTAAAAATGCATGATGGTCTTGTAAAGGTCCCAAAGTTACTGGGACTGGGACGGTTTCAGAATATTCAATAGGAATACCAGAGACACCTACCCCTCTAGTTATGTTATTGGAGAGGGGGACATTTATTGCTGCTTCGCCAGCTAACATAGATTTGGTTGCTCCAGTGTCAATCAAAAATGGGTATGGTTTATTTTTGACAAGTAACATAACATGTGGTCCATCTTGATCCACAGGGATGAAAGGGCACAACTGCTGTTGTCTTTGTTCAGGGAACCTTCATTGTGATGGCTGCCGATTGGATGGGGTCCAATTAGAATTCCACTGAGGTGACGTATCAGTGGGTGGGGCAGGTTGCTCTGCCAGATACGGACATTCATTTCTCCAATGGCCTACTTGTCCACAATTGAAACACTCCATCTGATTATTATAGCTTTGGGGTGGGGCCGATCAAGTTTCCTGCCAGTTTTGTCTATTTTGGTTTCCTGCCCCTTGGCGTCCACCTCTACTTCTTCCCCATCCTTGTCCTCCCCGTCTGCCTGAAGGCAGTGCACATCTGAATCTGCACTTTAACCAATTTTTCCTGTAAATCCTTTTTTTACTGTGCTGAGTGCTCGGAGAGGTATTGCACTTGCGTGACTAATTCATGCAATCCAAGACTAGGCCAGTTTAAACATACTTCCTTTAGCTTATCCCATACTTGTGGACATAGCCCATCTATGAAGGCACCCAACAATGCACTCTGTGCTGGCCCTTCGGTGGATTCTGGGTAACCAGAGTAAGCCTCAAAGGCTTCAGTGAGACGATTTAAATACTCATCCACAGGTTCGTCTTCTTTTTGATGAACTGACTTGATTTTGGACCAGTTGGGTGTGGGTGGAACTATTACTGTAATAGCATCTACTATTCACTATCTGACCACTTCAAACCCATTATGTCCTTGTGAATCATGTTTTGGAATTGGAGTAGGGACATTAGCATGGTCCCAAATCTGTTTCACCAGATCAGCCAGTATGGCGTACTGAAGAACTGCCCTGACTTCTTCTATTGTAGGATTTTGTAAACAAATATGTCTCGCCAACACACGCTGGGACTAAGCTGGATTAGTGCAGATAGGCAGTAGTGATTTGGTAATAGCTTGAAAATCAACCGCCAACCACGCCCTAGGTACTACAATGGTCGGTGGTTTCTGTGCACTTCTAGCATGGGCTGGGTTAGGTACCTGCCTCAAAGGTAACAATCTGTCATTGTCTGATGACTCTGATTCTAAATCTGGATTAAATTTATCTGGCCCAAAATATCCATCCACACTGTCAATTATAGCGGGGAACTGGCCAAAATGCCTTCATTGGTGTAAATATAGCTTCCCTTTTCCTTTATAATAGGGTTTAGCTCTAAAATACATTACAGCTTTTGCTTCTTTATGAGTCTTACTATGAGTTTTTGGTCCCTTTTTTGTATCACTCGTTTCTGGATCAGATTCACTAGACTGACTGTCCGCAGCTTGTTCTCTCTCTCTCTAGGGGTGGAATCTTTAGTGGTGGAATCTGGCTGCTGTGTTTCAGCTCCTTGTTGAGCGAGGGGGGCTGATACTTTGAGGGTGCAATCGGTGGTGCAGTCATTGGTGGGGGAAGCCAGGCATTATCATCTTCTAACGATTCAGTTATCTTCAATTTAGCTAATTCCTTCACAGGATAAAGCCCCTTAAAGGGTGGGTCCTTCAAGCATTTACCATTTACTACATCTAAATTACTAGCAGTGTGTTGTAACTCCCTCAATTGCTCTTTTAATTTCTGCTGATTATCTTTTAGATTGCTAATAACCGAATCATTTTCTCTTTCTTTCGCCTGTCATCCAATCATTAAATGCTGCCCAGCACAACCCTGGTATTCTTCTCCCTTTTTTCCTTAACTTTCCTTGGAGATTAAGCAAAATATTTTTATTAAAACTACCATTTTCTGGAAAGGCGAGTTTACCATCACCCTCAGTGAGAGTGACCCACTGACTTATAAACATACAACTGTCCCAGGACACACGAAAATACATATAACCAGCTGGTGTACCTCTTTCTGGCTCTTTTATGGTTCCCACACTCGCTCCCATGTTCACACAATAAGCTATAATGTATTTTACAGATTTAGCTGTGATGTTTTGTAAACGTCATTTTCCCCACTCTCGTATCTCCTTTCACTCTTATGTCACCAGTTTTTTGTTTTAACCCACTCTCATACTGCACAATCAATAGCAGAAAAGAAATGCATGCCACTTACCTCAAAATAACTGAATGAGAGGAATTATTAAATTTCTATAAAAGTATCAATACCAAATTTTTAAAGCAGGCAAGTACAGGAAATGAAAGAAACACTGCCAGAACAGAGAATTCTGTCATGGGCCCTTTCACTAGCAGTATTTCGTTCAATCCCCAACTGCCGCAGCTGTTGTCAATTCAGAGCTGAGTAAACGGCACCAATTGTTGCATTTAACATTCTACATTAAATGAAGACAAGACACTTCTTCCTCTCTTTCAGTAGTATTTATTACACATGTGGGAGCCTCATGGAAAGTACCAGGGAGACTCCCCGAACAAAAGAATGCATAAGCTTATATGCTGGTGATACTGCTGACAGTACAAAAATATAAACTAGACCAATTAAATTAGTACAAAAGACAATTAACCAATCAGTGGTTTACCCATAGGCTTAAAGCAGTTCATATTCCTACATCTCTAGGCAGAGAAAGAAAATCGTATACACTTCCATATAAGGCACATTTCCTGCTTTCAAGCAGGCTCCTGTTTTTTCAGTACTTTTCTACTATTCACAGTTTACTCAGAGTTTGAAGTACAAAGTCCATCTCAATGCATACAGATTGTCACATACTCAATTTCCTTGAGCACATACTTTGGTCATTCATATTCTACACGTGTATGGTAGAGGTGGCAGTTCATCTTTGTCATTCCCAACCACATGAACTGGCGCTGCCAGGAGTTGCACTGATACGTCCACGCCCATGATCAGATGCACTGCTGTTACCTGAACATGACTGATGTCTGCTGAATGAGCTCTCCTCATGAGGAAGCCCAGGACCATGACCCCATGGCCTGCTACATCTGTGTGTGTGCAGCTTACCCACTAATGGAGCAGTGGAAGTAGTGCCACTATGGCAGCATGATCAGGCATGGCCATGTTGGCTAACAGCAGATGATGTGGCTGACCTACACCCATGTGGATGCGTCCCCCTCTGAGCAGATGTCCTGTCACAGACACTGGTCATTCCAACTTGTCATTCATCTGATTCATTGAATTGACAACATGGTTTAGGCAGTCACACATATCAGCCTGTGCCACATCCACCACCCTAAACATTTCTCTGGAGGACCTATGGGAATGTGCCTGTGCTTCCATTATGGCTCTATACATATGTTGAGTAGCATGGGAAGAAACACCTGGATCAGGTAGAGGGTGGACAGCAGACCTCTGAGCACCCCTAAAAACCCTCCTGCTTGGAACCTTGCCCACACTTTGGCTATGGACAGAGTCAACAGGCACTCAAGCTGCAGTAACCACACTTCCTTCAATTGTCTCACCTTTCACCTGTCCAATATCTGTGGGCTCACTGGAATGGATAGGTATAGGCCTGTTGGCTGTGTCTGATGGAATTGTAGGGAGTGGCTGCATGTCAACCTCAGTGTCAGATTCAAACTCTGCATCCCCCAACTGTGCCCCTGTTTGGTCACCATCATCAGAGTCTGCTGATAGTCTGATATCAGGTGGTAGAAGTCCCATACTTCCACTGTCAGGATCACCTGTGATAATAAGCAACAAACAAAGGAAAAATTAATACCTAAACTACTATACTCCAATATATATACTAACAAAATAATAGTGCTGCCACTATTAAACAGTACAGCAATACACACAGTAGTCCTGACATTAACATCACATACTAAAATATTTCTTTGAATTGCTCATCAGTACTGACATATAAATGTTTGGCTTACCATGTGCAAATGAGGGTATCCTCTGCATGCCAGATGGTCCTGGAAGAAGTTAAGCAAAAGGTAAGGACAACATCTTCACAATTAACAGTAACACAGGAAGGTAATACTTTTACCCCTTTATATGTCCATTAACTATACTTTCAACAAGATCTTGGATGAAAACTTCAACCTAAGCTATTCAGTCAGAATGTGTTGTTGACTGTAGCAATCTTCAACCCCCCACCAAAAAAAATTCTTGTGAAACAGAGGTAGTAGATTGATTTAAATTGTTTTACTATACAACAGTATTCAACAGTTGAGATGCAAAAGCCTACCTGGAAGCTGTTTCTGGGACATGCTTGCTGTCACTGAGACAGTAGCACTGATGTTGAGAACATGCTGTTCTGAACTTTCTGGGGAGCTGTCTGGATCCCTGATGGTGGGCAGGAACTCTTCATTTGGTGTTAGTGGTGGCTCTGTAACAGCCCCCCATACCCATCCAGTTACGGCCCACTGCAGCTGCTCTCCTCCTTGTATATAAGCGTGAGTGTCCTTATGGTGCACCTGCTTATATGTTTCTGCTGTGATGACCCACAGCATTAACATCTCTGACAATCAACCACCAAATCTGCATTCTGTGAGACATATCTCCTCATCCCTTTTCAAGCAGGAAGGCAACATGTTTCCTAAAGGCATCAATAATAACCTGATTTTTCAGCATCAGATAAAGAGTGGTCCTTGAGGATTGAGACATCTGGGTGGCACAGTCCTAGGTGTCCTAAAAGACAGAAGATTACTGCACATAAGTATCGCATACTGTAACTACAGAATAACTGTTCCCAGATAAAACAGAAAATGTAGCATTTTAGTATACCCACTGGAGAAACATAAAACTGTCTAGAGATTTGAAACACTAACAACAGGGTGGATGCAAAATAAGGAGAATAACAATAGTAACATATCCGTGTTTGTGCCATAACAGAAATGCAGCTTTCCCCCCAAGAAAAAAAAGTACAGGCAAATTACACATTTTGTTAACAAACCATCTTTGAAATGTTAAAACTGCTGTCAAATGAACTGTCCCAGAAACATGTCTACACATTTAACACAAAACAATCCATTTTAAGGTTTCACCAAACATGTATAGCTGTGAAATGCCATGACAAACATGCCATGGCATCAGTACACTTCTAACTAATGCATACAGATAAAAGTGTAAAAGCCTTAGCTTCAGATTTTTCTTAATTACATTCCAGCATATGCAGTATGTAGCTGACAAAATGGAAGCTCAAGTTCAGTAATCGTCTCTGCAGATATATCCCAAAGTAATAGCCTCTTTTCTGTTTTCTCCACATAAACAAGTCTCCCCACCTTCAGTTTTCTTAGCTATATGGTTGCCTTTTTATGGTTTAGATTCAAGGCTGTTAGCATGGTGATGATGCAAATCAGGTGTGAACTCATTAGAACTGCTGAATCCCAAATACTTGGCTCTGTGTATCAGATGTAAATATAGTGCAGGCACTCCCTCAGTGTTTGTTTTAATGTATTGCAAATGTGAATGATTACTGGTTTGGAGAAGGAAAACATAACAATATTGCAGGTTACCCTACATCCAATGGGTGTGTCAGGTTAGACATACAACGTGTTAGATGTAAGGCTGGAAATGTTAGTAAGCAGCACTCAGTTCACAGGTTCTGTTCATTAACATCCAACCTCCTCTTCATTTGTTGGCAATTGCATATATTATTGCCGTTTAATATCCTCAAACATTTTAAGGCCAATGATATAGAATGGCTTACAGACTGCATGTCTGAGATTACTGGTCAGATAAGAGAAGAATGACCAACAAACACAGAGTGGTAAGACAGAGCTGTATATTCGCAAGCAATAGTCATAACTGGTTGTGTGATCACTTAGTGCACTACATCCAAAAATAATAAATGTACAAATAACAGTTGTATGGTTCATATTACTGTACAAGATGTTGCAGTTGGTCATATGCAGAATGATTTCATTTCCTTGCTGCAAAGCTGTTTGTGTGGCAAAGAGGGATAAGGCACCCTTCCTGTGTTCTGAAGGTTCATTGGAGTGAGACGTCGAATCTAGGCCTATGTAGAAATATCTCATGTGTACCAACATTTTCTAGGCGCATGTCATAGATTTCTTTTCCTCATTTCAACTACTTGTCCATTTCCTTTCCTTTTTTTTTTTTTTTTTTTTGAGGGGGCCAATGTTTGTGAGATGCACTGCTTAGCTAAAGTATGGGAAACAGAGGAAGATGAATATCAGGTTTGGCTGTGCTTATCTCACTTGCGCGAAGCACAGCAGTGCCCAAATTGCACAACTGACCTACCCAGAAAGCAGACAGAACACCTGCAGACAGGACTTAGACAGACAGTAATTGAAACCGGATAAATTCAATTAATTCTGATTGGCCCAGTGCAAACCTGCTAAGCAGTGTTGAGTGATGGTTTACACAGAGACCTTACGAATAATTAGCAAGTTAGGGAATGTCATGTAACTAGTACTGTGACAGCAGGTGTAAGTGTAAGTGTAGGGCTGGTGTAAAGATGTTCCTAGGTTATAGTACAGGGTGTACAACCTTTTTGTTACTGTTCTGACAGTGCAGTTTATAGCAATGAATTGAAAAATACAGGTGTTATTTCAACATTCTTGTGGCGATACCTGTAAGCGTATGACTGCCAGAAACATGGTCCTTGGTTCTAATACAGGATATTCCATACATTTTTACTGTTGTTCTACTTCTCATTATATTCAGACTCACTTATAACACTTTAGATAGTGGAGATTATAGGAATTATATGAACAAGGGATAAAACATTATCACTGTGTTTTCAAATGTATGACTGAGGGTATACTGTGTACTATATTTCTGTAAGTGTAATTCCATCTGGACTTGTATGGGCTTCACAATTACCTAAGACACATACACAACTGGATCTATATCCAATAACCTTGTCAGGTCACACACATACATTTCTAACCGCTCAAACTGTCACCTGTATTTATGAATGATTCCGGAATATGTTTGCACAGCACTTTTTCTGTTGCAAAGATGGAAAATCAGTGCTGTGGAAGCAAATGTTTTGCTCTTATACCTAGGTTTGAATCCCACAGTGTAAAAGTCCATTTTTTGAGTGTATAAAGGTAAAAACAATTGTTTCAGGTTGTTACATTTATGCCCCTACTGCATGTCTGCAAACCTAACTCACTTAATTGTTACCTTCCAATTTCCAATATATATTTCAAGACTACATCAGAAGACACCCCTCAAACTAAGGCCAAGTGTCAGATTAACCTTCTAATTTCAATTATTTAATTCCTCCCTGCTTGGCACTACTGCTCTCTGCTCAACATTGTGCCAATGCGGTTTGCATCACTGTTCAAGTTTGTGCACTATCAATAAATGTGATACCTGGAATTATTAGGAAAGTACCAGTTTTCATTGCCCTAATTCAGCTGGTAAATATGCCTGGCATTAGAGGGGAAGGTGTCAGGTTTAGGGGACAGAGGTGGGGTGTCCAGGAGTCCAGGATATTTATTGGACTCCT
Source organism: Protopterus annectens (assembly GCF_019279795.1). NCBI lineage: Eukaryota > Metazoa > Chordata > Ceratodontiformes > Protopteridae > Protopterus > Protopterus annectens. The sequence goes on along the minus strand of NC_056743.1, from coordinate 1,713,885,038 downwards.
GGTAAAGCACCATAGCCAAAGGCTTCTACAGTGGGACTATTCTGGGTCCCAGTACAAGTCTGAGGCATGGAATAGTTTGGCCCAGGCTGTATACAGTGCCATTGGTATCCCACACACTGGAGAGCAATGTAGGCATCATTTTAATGACCTACACATGAGAAAAATGGATACTCTGAACTACTGGTTGGAGGAATTTCAGACTGCAGATATCCTACAGCTGTGTTAGTATGACATTAAGAGAGTACTTGTAAGATTTAGAAAGCTAAATATAGCAAGACTGTTATGCATAATGTTCTTCTGTTTTTTTCTGTTCTTTCCCCTGCTGCCACTTAGCCTAAGTTCAATCAGCAGGCTGATGTTGCTCAACTGGAGAGACTGAGGGAAGCAAGTGGTATGTATGCAGAAGAAGAGAAGTGTTATTGTAGCATTAAAAATTAAGGATAGCTTTTTTCATCTTTTACAGAGCATGCATATCCCAACTGTAAAAGCAAATATACATGCATTAGTCTGTTGCACAAACCAATTGTTAAGAGTCCAATATTAGACTTAGAGGCTGTGGGGTCAAATACCACAATTCACAACTATACAATACTGTTATTTCTTCAATATCATTTAATTTAAAACTCTATAGCACAAATGCTCTACTGTAAACTGTAATCTGTATAAATGGAAAACACACGTGCAATATATGCAAATTTCAATGATTGCTATCAGCAGTCTGCAGTGTAGTGTGTTCTGTTAGAACATATACTTAAATGTAATACTTCAGATAAAAGAGTTGTATAATTGTATAAATGCATTGTATGTCACATAACCAATATACACAACAATACCCCCAGTTTTCACCTTCCCTCCGTGTCCACCAAGGTAATTTCAAAACTCCTTAGGAAACTTAAACCAACCAGTCTAGCAGCTGATATGCTATCAGCAGACTTCCTTCAAATATCAGCTGAAGCTATAGCCTATACTGTCTCTATTCTCATAAATAGATCTCTCAGAATGCAAAGTTCCCACCTCATGGAAAACATCACATATTATTCTACTGCACAAAGGAGGTAACTCCTTAGAGCTCACCAACTATCGCCCAATAGCAATCCTATCACCTTTATCCAAAATATTGGAAAGAGTTGTTCATAATCAACTAATGAAGTACCTCCAAAATAACAACCTACTCTCCATATCCCAACATGGCTTTAGACCTTCCCATAGCACCACCACAGCATTACTATCATTCACCAATATAGTTAACCACCATAAAAAAAGGGTCTATTTATTTCTTCCATATTCTTAGATTTATCAAAAGCCTTTGACATGGTAAATCACAGTATGCTTCTTGAAACTCTATCTGCCCTAAATATATGCCCCCTCTATATCATGGTTCAACAGCTACTTATCTGGCCATCAGCAAGCAGTCCTGTGGCAGGCACAACTGTCCCCCCTGTTACCAGTTACCATAGGAGTCCCTCAAGGATCCATACTTGGCCCTTTGCTGTTATCTTTATTTGCTAACAAGATCTCTTCATCCTCACCCACTGCCTCAGTAGTACAATATGCAGATGACACCACCCTTATATGTGCTGCCCTCACCCTAAGTGAACTACAAACCCTAACCCAAAATAACTTCACCCTAGCTGAAACTTGGTTCTCTAACATCAAACTTCTTCTTAATCCCAAAAAAAAAAAAACAAATTCTTTTCATTCTAGGCAGATCTCCTCCCCTAAATAGTTATTTCACCATCTACTCTAAAGAAAAGCTTCAAATTAGTCCAGTCATGCACACTAAACTGCTAGGTGTAGAAATAGACAATAACCTAAGGTTCGACATCCACATAGCACAAACCATCAAGAAAGTTAATTACAAACTGGGACTCCTCTACAGGAACAAACAGTTTATGACTAAATACACCAAAGCAATCATCACAAGGACTCATCTTCTATCCATCCTCCTCTGTGCCTCTCCCATCTTGACTAATCTCCACCAAATCGATCTAAATAAAATGGAATCTTGCTACAACAAGATTGCTAAGTTTGCTACTGAAGCCTCATATAGGTACCACCACTGTCTATCCCTTAAGCAGCTCAACTGGCTTGAGTTGCCACATATACTTTTACTCAATTAACTGTCTATAGCACACAAACTGTACTACTTCCTGAGAAAACCCCAGCACTTCAGCATTTAATTAGCCCCACATTCCCTGTAGAGCCTTAAGATCTGGTAACCCATTAGCCTGATGAGCCTGGTCTGCAAGGCTATGAAGCATATCATCATGGAACTTATAAACAATGACATTGGTAGTCTCCAAACTCTGGACCCTACCCAGTTCGGGTTTGTAAAAGGCAGATCATGTCTCCTAAACCTGATAGACTTCTTTGAAGCAGTCACCAAAGCCGTAGATGAGGGTAAGGTGGTACACACAGCCTATCTAGATCTTGCCAAGGCTTTCGACACCATCCACCACACTGGAATTATAGACAAACTCACTAAACTAGGTATAAATCCCTATGTCACAAGATGGGTTGCCAACTGGCTCACTGACAGAACCCACACTGTGAAAGTAGCAGACTCTAAATCCATCTTCAGGCCAGTGACAAGTGGAGTACCACAGGGTTCAGTCCTAGGTCCTCTCCTGTTTGGTATCTACTTCTCTGAAGTACAAGCTAACACAGAAGGTCTTTGGCTAACTAAGTTCGCTGATGACTGCAAACTAGGAGCCATAATCAAAACTCCTAATGATGTGGACATCCTACAAAAGGGCTTCACTGAGACAGATGCCTGGTGTCAAAGCCATGGTCTCAAGCTCAATGCCAAAAAGTGCATTGTCATCCCTTTTGGTAAAAACTCTGTACCCATGAATTGCCACATAGGCAGTAGTCTACTTAACACCGAAAGTGTGATAAGAGACCTTGGGACACAGGTGGACAGTAGTCTCTCCTTTGATAATCACATTGCGACAGTAGTCAGGAAATACTTCTACATGGCACACCTCATCACAAAAGGTTTCTCATCCAGGAAAAAAAGAGGTCATTGTTCCCCTCTACTCATCACTCATTAGACCCATTATAGAGTACAATACCCCTTTTGGTATGTATCTCACAAGACATCTACAACAACTGGAAAGGCCACAGAAATACCTCACAAAGAGGATTACCAGCCTCAAACAGATGCCCTACACAGACCGTCTCAAATAACTCTAGCTTTACTCTGTTGCATATCGCCTACTCAGAGGCAATCTCTGCCTAACATACAAAGCTATGTCAAACCCAGAGCTGTTGGACATGCTCCACGTAAAGAAATCCCAATCCCTCCGAGCTACACGCTCTAGGGACCTAAACCTTGTCACCACAATAAACAGAACATGCTGGAGGGATAGATTCCTGTCCCAGAGACTTCCCATACTCTGGAACAAACTACCTATCTATTTCAAACAAAGCTCCTCATTAGTACTCTTCAAGAAAAATCTTGATGATTGGATGGGAGATAGGAAATTCACCCTGGGAATCACTTCTGTGGCTCTGCTTGACAGGGGCACAGAAAAATAATTTTCTTGGGTGGCAAAATCCAGGGTACCATTTGTCTAGGCTTATATAGGCCCTAGGGCCAATAGCCTAGTACCTACTTATGAACCTATGAACCTATAACCAGAACCTCATAACTGTCATCCAACATAGAAATGATGCTGGTAAATCCTTCTTTGCCAGCACCATTGCTAAAACCTGGAACACACTACCAAGCTGAATAACTTCTGCCACCTCCTTTATTCATTTCAAAAAACTCCTGAAAACCCACTATTTAATTGACTGGCTATGTTCATGCCCTCACCAGGCTAGCTCAAACTAAAAGAATGTTTCTGTGTACAGCTAAGTATAAACAGTTCCCCTGAAAGTGTGTGATCCTGTTGATATTTACTTGACAAAACTTATAACTGTAAAAAATAATACAAATGCTGTTTTAAGTTTATTATGTACCTCAATGATTGTCCACTATAAGAATTGTTAATCTCTAACATATTGTGTAAGTTTGCTATAAGTATGCTCTATTTTTTCTCTTCTCTCATGTACTATATTGTATTGTGGAGCTTTTCTCCACAGGCCTCCGCTGAAAATGGACCTGTGTCTACTCAAACTTTCTCGGTAAACAAATGGAAATAAAAATGAATAAAATAAATAATTTTATCTCTTTTTTTTTTTTTTCCTCTCACCCCAGCCTTATCTTTCTTTTTTATTTTCTGTTATGTGTCCTCAAAATGTCTCCATGTCATCCTTGTGTCCACATCACTAAATGCTACACAGCACAGTGAGGTAGGCCAGCCCCAGTGGATCAGCCTGCCCCATTTCCATCGGCTCTAGCACCTAGGTCTAGGTGCTAACTGGCAGCACTGCCTCTGCTGCCCCTGCACTACTGGTGCTGTCAGGTAGCACTGCCTCAGAAGCTGGTGCAGTGGTACCCTCTGTAAGCAGTGGCAGAGGTGGTGATTTCATCACTCACAGTGACTTGCCAGAGATGGTGCGTAGGATCATGTGCCAGACCATTGGTGTACACCTAGGCTGAATGGACCTCATGGTCAAAAGGAGAAAGAGGAGACATCAAACACTCCAGCCAACAGTGGAGTAAGAGGAGAGTGATGACAGTCCAGTGAGTGAGGACTTGATTCTCACTGTCTTCAAGCTTGATGTCCATGAGCCTGCATTGTCCCCTCCCTCATCCCAGTCATGGTGTCCCCCAACCTTTTGTGTCCATCACCATCCCTGATTCTTGTTTATTTATTTATTTAACATTTGTTTACTGGGAAAGTCCGACTTGGAATGCAATCAATTTTCAGCAGCGGTCCAGGGAGAAATGCTCCCAATGCATGTCTTTGTTTTGTTTGTCTTGTATTTCTGTATTTGCTTCCTCACATACCTAACTTTCCTGACCCAGACATACCTGCATTCCTTACCTAACAGTCCTATCTTACCGAATTAAAAAAAATAAAAATGGGCACCTGTCCCACAAAAAATAAATAAAGAAAAATAAAAAATCATCCCATACATAGCTCTCCATTTCACACGTCTTCTTGAAACTCTTGATTCAGTCCAAGGGGCTATACAACATGATTGCATTGTTGTCACCCCTAATTGTGGAGGTGGCAGTCCAAATTCAGTTAAGATTCTGTACTTTACACTGTTAAAGAAATGGGTAGCTATGGTTCTTTTCTACCACCCTCCTGCACATCCCTGCACTGCTTTTCCTTTGTTCTTCCCCCTGCTTGCTCTCCATTTCACCACTTTCCTATCGACCCCATTTTAACATCTTTAATTTGGTCAAAAAACTGAATCACAAGCAACACACATAAGTAGTAGAAAAAAGAATGTCTGACTTCACCTTTGAGCTCTATGTCTGGGCAGAGGTGCACATTACACACCAATGTGCAGTGATGATGAGCAGCTGTACAATGCTGCAGTTACCTCCTAGCAATGCTGCTTAACCCCGGAGAGTTATGCCATCACACAGCAACACGTATTATAAAGAATTCATGTTATTGCATTATCAATGTTTATGTAAAATTCTTTAAGGTATTGGATACACTTGGATTCGAACCCAGTATCATCTGGGCTCAAAAGGAGATGTGTCAATGCATTTATACCTGCTGCCACAGGTGTATTTCATACACTAAATACTAACTCTCAGACTTTTCACAACGTGGCTTGCATTTCTGCACTGCTTATCTATGCAGAAACATGGAATGTACTGAAAATGCGAATCTCAAATGCGCAAACAATTTGCCAACTGTTGTGCAAACATGCTGTTTACCACGCTATGGAAAAGTAAATATTATTATGTATTACCACTATTTACTGTCCATTTCCTGTCTATGAGATGAAATTACATGTTGAAGCATAATAAACTGAAGACCCTATCTAACAATATGTCACATATTTACAATACAGTCATGTGTTGCCACCCCCCAAGCACTGCAACCCTGGTGTCTCTGTACTTTTTCCACACATATATCACCTACACTACAGAACATAATATCAAATTTTGTGTCATATGCAATGTACATCAATCTAGTAACATGCAGAACTGGAACTATTGACCCATAAGCCTAAAATGCCTTATCTGCAAGGCTAGGGAAGGAATCAGCATGGACTTTATCCACAGGGACATAGGTGTCCTTCAACACACTTGACTCAACCCACTGTGGTTTTGTCAAGGGCTGATCTTGCTTATTAAACCTAGTGGACCTCCTTGATATTGACCCCAAAGACCCAGATGAGGGATAACAGGACATACCACCTATGATGATTTATCCAAGGCCTTTGACACTATCCCCAATTCAGGTATCACAGAGAAAATTTCCCATATGAGAATTAACCCATAAATTACTAGATGGATAGCCAACTGTCTCATTGACAGAACACACACTGTCAAAGTTGGGGACTGCACCTCTACCACTAAACCACTTACTAGTGGAATACCACAGGGATCTGTGCTGGGCCCTCAGCTGTTTGGAAACTGTTTCTCTAAAGTCCAGACAAAGATAGATGGCCCATGGCTTACCAGTTTTTCAGATGACTGTCAACTGGATGCAGTCATATAAACACCTCCATCAATGTCAATGTATTACAGAAGGGGCTGACACAGACAAATAACTGGTGCCAAACTAATGCACTGAACATTAAAACAAAAAATAACTCATTGTTCCCTTTGGCAATGAAGTACCCCTGCTATTTATGATATACATAGCACCCCTCTAAGCTCAAACACGGTGTTGTAAGACTTGGGAACACATGTTTCCAAGTTCTCAAGTCTAGCACTACTGCGGACACATGGTGGTCAGAGTTCAGGCTACTATCTATCTGTGTATCTAGAGCTCTCACCTGTGAGCGTACTCTTAGGGGTGTGCTATTGATGTTGAAATTTGCATGGGTATTTGAATTCCCAAAGGATATGATAATGCATTTTTTCACATTTTGTTTTAGGCCATGGCTCTGGCACCAATCATTTGTCTAATATAGACCCTTCTGAAGGATATCTGCATCATTGGGTTATTCACTGATTGCCACCAGCTTGAAGTTGATGGTAAATTTTGTCATTCATAGGCCATCCACATCAGCATTGACTTCACAGAAGTATGTTCTGAACAGGAGTAGTCCCAGCACTGAGCCCAGTAGCACACCACTAGTAACTGGACTCTTGCTGGATCTGCATTCACCCACTTTAACCACATGTCCCGTCTGTGAGTCAGTTGGTGATGCAGAGATTTATGCTCAGTTTTGTGAGATTATTTGTAATACCTGAGTAGGGAACTGTATCAAATGCCTTGGAAAGGTTGAGATAGGCAGAATGTACTGTTTTATCCTCACCCATGGCCTTAGTGACTTTCTCAAAGAAATCCCACCAAATTCAGTAGTCATGAGTGCCTCTTTGGACCTCTTCAAAAGGAACCTTGACGACTGGATGGGAGAAAGGAAATTCACCCCAGGGATCACGTCAGTCGCCCTGCTAGACAGGGGTCCAGGAAAGTAAATAATGTGGGAAGAAATAGCCAGGGAATTGTTATGGCTAGGCTTGTATAGGCCCTAGGGCTGATAGCCTAGTACCAGCCTATGAACCTATGACCTGCCCTTGACAAAGCATATTGGGTTGGGTCCAGTGTTTGGGGGTTTCCTATGTCACTATTTATCAGATCCATGGTTATTCCTTCCATGGCCTTACATATAAGACTAGTCAAACTTATGGGTGTGCAATTTCCTGGGTCAGTAGATGGTCCCCCTTTATGCAGTGGGGTAAGTGTTGCTGTCCTCCACTCTACTGGGGCAAAGCCAGTCTAGAGACTGTGGTTAAACAGAGATTCTAATGGGCCTGATAAGTCCTGATTTAAGCTGTTTAAGAGACAACCTGGTATATCGTCAAGCCCCAGTGAAGCCATGTTTTTAGCTTTATTGAGTGCGGCGACAACTTCTGCTTTGGTGATAATTGGCATTGGAGTGGTGGAAGGTATTTCTTGGAGTAGAACTGGGGGTGCTGGGGAGGTGAAATTTAAGCTGAATTTGCTATATCTTCTGGCTAAGTATAGGTGATGCCATCTATAACTAATTCCACACATTTTGGTTGTTGCCCTTTAAACTGTGGACATAACTGAAAAATGCCTTATAGTTATCCTTAGCTTTGAAGGCTATTTTTACCTCAAAGTGTGCTTTCAGAGGCTTGACTAGTTTGGACTAATGAGGGGCTTTTTGCTCTGTTGTTCACATTCCCTTACTTCTTGACAGGATTTTTTTGTACAACCTATTAAGATCAGGGAACCACCAGTCTGAATTGTTTTTGTGGTTTGACCCGGGTTTATTTCATCCTAGCATTACTGTTTCTATGCAGTTGTTTTATGGTCATACAGGACTTTTTTGTACACCTTTGCATAGCTTTCTGTGTTTTCTGAATCTGGGGGAGCTTGCAAACTAGCTATGCCATCCCTTAATGGAGATAATTTACCTTAGAGAAGTTCTTAAAATTTTTAGGTTAGGTGGTGGGACTAGCTTTACCTTTTTTTTTCAGGGGAGACCAATTTCTGATCTGATTTTACCAATGAGGACACCACACTGTGGGGTGTGGGGGTACAACACTTTCCCATATTTGTGAGTACCAGATCTAGGATATTTGTTCCCCTAGTGAGAGTGCAGACCAGCTGCTCCAGGGCATTTGAATTTGCAAAATCAAGAAATCTTTGTGCCTGCTTGTAAGTGGTCATGTATGCCTCCCTATTAATGGAGGGGTAATTAAAATCGCATATGGTATTGGGATGGATGGCAAGTGATTTTAGTAACTTCAGGTATAATGTATGGGTTTCCTGGTTCATGGGGTGGAATCTGTACCTAGCAATAATATGGTAGTGGATTTTTACCATGGTTAGTTAGACAAGGAATATCTCATGCATGTCATATTATTCAACCAGCCTTGATGTGTGCTTATCTGTATGTAGATAGATACACCTCTATGTTTTACTCTTTCAGTGGGTGGCCAGAACATATGAAAGGCATTACAGCCATTCACTGCCAGAATACTTTCCATGGCTTTGAACCATGTTTAGTAATTGCACAGATGTCAGCATTCTCCAGGGTAAGGAGAGCTTCTAGGGAGTGCAGTTTCTTGTTGAGATACATGGCACTGAACAATGACTCCTTTAGCTTGCCTGAGTAGCTTTTGTTATGTTGGTAAGTTTGTCTGTTTGACAGTGGCTAAAAAAGGCTCTATAAGGGTAATAATGTTGTGGCCATTATCCGAAAGACTAGAGGTGATAGGTGAAGACCATCCCTGATAAAGCAGTATGACCTGTTAACCATGTTCTCCCCAGCTGGCAAGTATTTAACCCCTTTTGTATAACACCAGCAGCTAAGCCAGTTATTAAAGTCTATCATTTTCTGCTGATATTGTGTTATCATCCTTGGAGATGGTAGAGTGCTGCTCAATGCTAGGCTCATACCTGCCTGTGACACATATTCTGAGAGCTCATCCATGTCTCTCTTCATATACTCCCACATGGACCATGACTGAGTAATCCAGCTACTAAGGGGTAAGTGACTGCAGTTCTTGTGTGATCTGGTGGATCCTGGCCCCTGATAGGCAATTAACTGTAATATTCACCTTATCTAGCCTGGTAGGAGGGACATCAGTGTGTCTCACAATGGAGTCACCTATGACCAGAATATTGGGTTATGGAGTTTTTCTCTGTATGGGCTTAGTATTTGAGACAAAGTGAGATGCGTTTTTTTCATAGATTCATAGATTCATAGATTAGTACTAAGCTAACTGCCCTTGTGAGCCATTTTAAGCTTAGCCAATTATCCCTTGTGAGACTCAAACCCTGCACCTTGTGTTTGTAAGGCAAACACCTTAACCATTAGGCCACCCTTCCAACCCCTTTTATGTGTTGTGATGGGAATTGTCTTGTTTGTGTGCATGCAGAATTTCTGAGGAATGTGCCTGAGAGGCCTTTGAGGTTTGGGTAAGTTACATGTGAGTAACTCTGCAAATGTGGGTCTATGTGTGTGGTCCTGTGAAAATCCTCTGTCCTTTTGATGCAACACAGAAAAGAACTTGCTAGAGTGTAAAAGTACACTACTTTATCCATTTAGCTAGATAATGAATTCAGAGCAAGTAAATCAATAGAACAGACAATGAGAGGCAAAATGCATACATCAGAAAAGACAAGGCCACAGATGTAGCCTGTGAATTTAAGTATCACTCAAGAAACAAATTAATCAATGGAAAAAAGCATGTGAACTGTGCAGCCTGGGTAATTTAAGTGTCTAACTGCACATAGAACAAAACTGCCAGGCCAAACAAAATTCTCAAAACAGAAAACAAATTGAAACAGGTAAAACAGAAGGAAACTCTATCAGTTTAAGCCAATCACAGGCAACAGAGAGATTACTTTTCTCACCAGCAAGGAATTACCCACAGTGCTTGTAGTTTTTGCAGGTGCTGAGTCTTATCAGAAAGGCCATAGATATACTCTATGCATTTAAGTATCAATCAAGAAACAAATTAGTCAATGAAATAAAGCGTGTCAAATGTGTGCATCCTGGGTAATTTAAAAGTCTGTCTGGCACATAGAACATAAACACCAGGCCATCTGGCACATAGAACATAAACACCAGGCCAAACAGAATTCTCAAAACAGAAAACAAAATGGAGCAGGTAAAACAGAAAGCAGCTGTATCAGTTTAAGCAAATGGCTAACAAACTGGCTAACAGTGACGTAGCAGTGGCTAACAAAGTTCTGGTTAATGGTAATCCTTCACCTTCAGATAAGGTAAACCATTTGACAAGCTTGGTGAGAGAATTTTCTGTTCTTCAACTCCAGTGCGCAGAGTCCTGTATTACCAGGCTAATATGCAGAAGTACATGCTGACTGGTATAGACAGTTTGCAGAACGTTTCTGCCACATTACCCTCAGAAGTTGTCTTTTCTGAATAGTACTATTGCTACTCTCTTTCAATTATCCAAACATTATTTAAAGAGTGTGTAGTATTGTGCTGATTGTCCACAGGGGCTACATATCCTTTGTCTGGGTGTGTAATCAGAAGTTTTCTGAAGAAGTAAAATCTGATTTTAAATTCTCCTTTGGATAAATAGTTTTTTTTAGCCCTTCTGCTATTCAGGTACTCAAACAGCTTGATGATAATCTTATGTTAGTAAGTGGATGAGATTTTCTAGTTGGTCCCGCACTAATAAGCAAGGCCAAATCAATGATTATGTACCACTTCTGCTCATATATTTGTGAGTTACTATCTGCTGGTCTGTCTGTCTTACTTACCCCTTTAGTACTAGGAATTTTTTGGTCATTTCAGTGTGTTTGCCCACGGATCCTCCTTTTTCTTTTCAGACTATGCTGAAGTTGTTCTACAAATAGTTTTTTTTTTTTTTTTTGCTTATAAGCCCATCTAGTAAACAGGTGTCACGTTTGCGGGATTTTCACCTTGTGCTGGAAAAATTAATTCTGTCTTCATTTGAACCAGTTCTTTTGGCTGTTTCTGATTCATTATTTTGTAGTCTGTTTTGCCTATTGCTCTGTCATCTGCAAGTGAGTATCACAGTAGCAAGCTGTGTACTGTCTGTTCTTTTTTCTTTTATCTTTTGATTTTTCTTCATCCACCAGCAGTGATGCTTTCTGTACTATTCACCTAAGGACATCTCCCATAATTGTTGTGTCCTTTTCCCATATAGCACTAAGACCCCACAACAGCAACAAACGGAAAGAGACATGGATGTAAAAAGCACCTCAATGAGCAATTGCATTAACAAATGTACAGCGCTGCTCCAGACCATATAATAAAATGCATCCACTGTAGCTGTTTCTGTCATCAGTAAACCCAAACAACCAAGCAACTATGTTGCAGAAAATATTTAAAAAAAAATACATCCATCCACTGCTGTGTCTGCCTGTAGAGTGAACTACTTAAATATGAAGAAAAAAAAACAAAACAGTAGTGCATATAAACACTACTTCACTACATTTCAAAGTGAATTGATAAAGCTTTCCTGTCAGCATGTGGCTGTAAATAAAAGGAGCACACAGAGAAAACTGCTAGCATTTCCTGAAGTGTTAAAGGACAACAATGGGATTCTGTCATTAAATGCTCAGCTTCTCTGTCTTTTTTCTCCCTATTTATTGTCCCTGCTATGAATAAACAACAATAAAGCATTTAAAATATCTTAAACTGACTGTTTCTCTCCACTAGAACAGCACCTTACTGTACTGCGGTGGTTTCACTTTCAAAAAACGTTTGTACCCACCTGGAAAAGTTTTCTGCAGTCTACAATTTGCTGATGTCATCAAGTCCTCTGAATTCAGGTAGTTTTCTGGCCTTTTCCCCACCCAGACTGACACTGTCACTATTGTACTAAAAAATAAAACACCCATGCTGTGATGTCATAGCTCCCTGGTCCTTCCCCTACCCATACAGAAAATGAAGACTAGAACAAGGAATCATTACATGAGTCAAGTCTCCTGCTGTGACCTGTCAATCACAGCAGGTAACAGCTCAAATTACTCATCAGTTTGACAGCTAGGAAAGTTAGGTGTGGAGAGAGATGGGAGATGAGTCAAAATAGTACAACTCAGGCTTCACAAAAGACTGCAGTTTAGCCATTCTAAAAAGCAGCAGCAGTAAAAAGTACTATGAAAGTCTGTTCTGTGGCATTTGCAATGTTTGTGTTTTAAGTTGTCATTGAATGGCATAAAATGTTACTTAAAACTAACTGACTGAAAGACAGCAGTGTATGCATGTAAAATCAATGCAGTGACAGGAGCTTTAGGAAGGAAGAGGCCTGCATGATGTAATTTTTACAGGCAAGCACTGCATTGTGGGATACCTAGAGGCAGACTAAACAATCAGAATTACTTCAAGATACCAAACCCCATCTGGTCAAACTCAGAAATTACATATAAAAATATTTAAAAACCTATATAGTCCCAGAGTAGTGCTAAAATGTAGGAAACACCAAACCATGAGGAAATAAACATGTTTTTTGAGTCTGTGGGTGTGGTTTTCCTTTAAGTTATCCTTTCCACATCAAACTGAAACCTGAACTTACAGAATAAAAGCTGCCTGAATGCAAACAAAAAAAATCACATGACCATCAATCGCAACCAAAACAATCAGCCCAGCAGAGCATCATGGCACTTCACTTTTAAAATCCCTGTTTTAATATCTTAAAGAAGAGTTTGAGAAAGTACCCAAGAAAATCTTCCTATGACTGACCCAGAAGCAGCACACTTTAAAGAACAATTTAAAGCAAGTTTTATTACATGAGAAACAGTAAGTATAGAAGCATTCAAAGAATTCTTCACAGTACAAGAGGGAAGGTCAACAGTTAACATTTTCAAGTTCATGAAAGACTTGAGTAAAAAATGTAATGTGCGAGACCTGGCAGTTTAATATTTTCAAGGTTAAAGCAGCAGAAGAAAAAAACTTTATTTCCAAATTTGTCAAAAGCTGTCCCATCCTTATCAGTGGGAATGGGATTAACATTAACAATATATCTAACAGAAAAAGTTTTGGTTAGGAAAATCACTGCAGGGTCTGCCTTGTGCTTAGAAAACAAGTATTTATGAGTATGAGGTACCCTGTATAACCTGTTTGACTTCCCAGGGGCAGAAGGTTGACTTTCAGTAAACTGTATACAAACTGCAAGAAAAGTATTCTCTAGAACAGCTGCAGACATAGGAGCAGACAAATATAACAAATTATAAGAAACTGTAATACATTTGCTTGGCAATAGGAATTTTATTCTGTTTCTACTAAAAAAACTTGTTTGTTTTAGAGAAAGTCTTCAGGAGGTAAATCTGAAGCAATACTTTCCTCAGGAATGGAATCTTCAGGTTGAGAAGAAATTCCTGAAGCACAATATTATCTCTCCCATCCCTGCTCTTCTGACTAAAATCAGAATCAGAAAGTACAAGGGTGTTTTTCCCCCCTAAAGAGGGAGTAGAATGAGAAAAAGCAGAAATTAGTCTGTAGCAAATCCCAGCAAGTCTTCCCAGTACACAGGAATAGAAACAAGAGAAGGCAATTTTTTTTTCTCTTTTTGTTCTCCCTGGAAAAAGAGAGACCTATAGCAGGCAGGCTAACCCAGGGCTCAGGCTCCCTTTACAAGCTATGTGAAAGACCTTCCCCTGCCTCTTCCCCCAAGACTGACAAGAGTGGCTCTCATTTTCCCATGGAGGGCATCTCTACAGCCACCAAAGACATATCCTCTGGTCATTAATGGCTATAGATGCTACACCAGAGGGACAGAAGAAAAAAAACAGTTTTTCTGAGAATTCAAGACCAACCAAACACAGTCACCTATCACATTTGAGGCTCAACAGGTACCAGCCTGACACCCAAAGACTCCATAACTATGACTTTTTTTGGGACTGTTAGAAAACTGCTAACAGTCTCAGAAAGCATTATATCCTACTTTCAAAGCACTCAACCAGCATCAACCTGTAGTAAGTATTGCCAGACAGTAGATATTTTACACAATTAGATCACAATATATCTCCCCTGACACGTAGTGACAATCAAAACATAACGGTTTTCTAGTTAAAACCAATAAATCAAATGGGGAAGGGACACAAGTTTTCCTCAAAAAAAAATATTTTGTGGAAATATTTCCCCAACAGGGGATTTGTCTGTTCAGATTTGAAGAAATGCTAGCTTATCAGCAGCTTCACAAAGCCCAATGAAGAACCACACTTTGGTGGAAGGAAAGCTCTAAGGTTTTTGGTACTGTAATGTTTTTTTATATATGTAACCTCTCTCAAGATTCTGACAGTTAAAAAAAATGGGGTATACCCTTACATATTGGAAAATGGCTGGTGGGAGAGTTTAGGACCGAGTAACTTAGGCTATTACAAAAGTGATCACAGCTTTTCGATTTTTGTATATCTTATATGCACAAGTGAACTACTGTTAATATGCTGGTTAAAATATGGTAAATATAAGAGGTTGCATCTATATGTTATAGTGGAAGCAAAAGCACAGAAACTCTGATTTTCCTTGAAGTGATGTAAAATGTCAGATGATTAAAAAATTTGTGGTAGCAATTAATGTGCAGTAATAATGTAATAAATATTTTGAGTGATAATATATGGTGTTAGTAAGGATAATATTTTTAAAACAGGGGATGGCATTTTAACACAAGCAGTAGCTTTCCTATAAATGCCCTGGAAACTATTGTACTTTCCAAAGACCATTTGGGAAGGTTGCTCCCTTCAGAAATAAGGATACTGCTTTGGATCATCCGCAAGAATAGTATGACTGGTCATTTTGCTTTTAATTTTTCTCCAGTGTTACTTTCACTATTGGTTGCTTTAGGAGAAACTGAAGGTATAAGGTATAGCTAAAAAGTTATTATGGCTTGTAGATGGTTATTAGAACTTACATGTGTACTGGTTATCAAGAAAGGGAAGATATTAGTGAAAGAACATCATTTATGATGTTTTCTTTTATATGACAATCTAGCAGATGAGGCTAATCAGACTCTAGGTTCTGATAAACTCTATATAATTTCAGTGACGCCCTGATTTAAATTGAATATTTAGAACTAAACACCTCTTATTACAGTCATGCTATGCAAATTATATTTATTTGAGATAAGAAATGTCTCAATGTGTCTCTTTTTGAATATATTTACTTAATTTTGAAGTCAAACAATTCTGTAATATATGTGACTGTGCTTAATTAACTTCTGTAATCGTTAGGATTTATTTTTTTGGCAAGCCGGTCTATTGATAACTAGTAATCTGTGAGTAAGCTCTCCTTTGATATGTATTCAACTCTATTTAACAATCTACTGTCAAAGAAAAGACTTTGTTTAACAATTTGGGTACTAAGAGGAGAAGCGTTCTGTCATTTTTATCATCTTAGTTATAATGTATTATACCTACCAGGACCTAGTACACAAAGGATGAGAATATGAAATGTAAGTGACCATATCGCTTCCAGTAACTTCTAGTCCGCTTAATTTTACAATTGATATATGCTGTTTTGTGATGAAATGATTGTTACTGGGCAGCCAGCTAAAACTGGAATTGGTATTTATAGATTTCAGGTGCATTTTCTTGTATCACTGTATATACTATACAAAATTGACAGCATTTGGGTAAAATTTATGACAGTATTAATGAGAGAGGTAGGAAAGAAGAGTAGTTGGGAGTGAAAAGGAAATGAAAAGAAGAAAAAATTAGAGAAAAGGGGCAAAGATAGAATGAGGGCAAAAGAGAGAGGGAAAAAAGGAAGGAAAAGTAATATATAAATGTAGAAGCTAGTAGGCTCTAGATCATAGCAGGTATAATAATTATACACATGTAGGTAATCGATTGTAAAGGAGTGGGTAATGATACGATGGTTTAATTTTTTAGGGGGAAAGAGTAAGGAGAGGAAAATGGAAGCTATGTTGAACTGTATGAAACAGTTCTTTCAATTGATACTTTATCATTCTTTTTAATTGTAATTAAACTCTTACACAGTGTTTACTCTTCTGCAATGCAAGTTATAATATAATTGCATTAATAGTAACAACTGTAAGATTAGATGTTAACATAGAAACTTGGAGAAATTATTAAACTTACACTGTAATCTCATATCATAGAAGTGTATTTGCCTTCGTGTAAGAGTGAAGGTTGAGTATTTCATTTCATGAAATATAAATAGAGTATTAAAGCAAATTATATAGTTCTAGATATCTAATATGTAATTCATAATTATAAAAACAACTCACTGTGTCTAACATTGATCTATATGTTTAACTTTATTTACAACAAAACACATTTTGTCGTGTGTAACTTTGTTGATGAATTATCAAAAATATAATACTGTTTTAAATATATATGGATGGTATAATAGCTTAGTCACTATGTTTAAATTCTAATACAAATTATTATTTATACAAGTGTGTTGTGAATAAAATGGCCCGGAGCTCTAATCCTCTAGACTGCTTATGGTCCTGTGCCCAAAGTAGAAGAGAGGTTGGATTTAATTTGGGAAGCTATGGAGTACAACTTATTAAAGTTAGTTTACACCAGTGCTAGATAAAAAAAAAAATCTGAGTGGTGAACATAGGTTCATAGTTAGATAGGTTAATAGGTAGATACTAAGCTATCTGCCCTAAGGCATTTATAAGCCTAGCCAGAGTGTGTTTGGCTTTCGCCTCCCTTTTAGATTAGTTAACTGTGCCTTTGTATAGTAGGTCACAGAAGATAGCCCTTTAAGGTTAGTTTACTGTGCCTCTGTCAAGCAGGGACTCAGAAGAGATCCCAGGGGTAAACTTACGATCTCCCATCCACTCGTCAAGATTTCTCTTGAAGAGGGTCAGTGAGGGGCTCTGCCTAACATGAACTGGGATTCTGTTCCAGAGTGAGGGGAGCTTCTGGGATATGAATATGTCCCCCCAGCATGTCCTATTTATTGCTGTGCTGAGGTTCAAGTCCCTGGAGCATGTAGCTCTAAGGGATTTGGATTTCCTGAGGTGGAGCATGTCCATTAATTCTGGGTTAGACATGGCTTTGTATGTCAGGCATAGATCGCCTCTGAGTAGGCGGTAAGCAACTGAGTAGAGCTGGAGTTTCTTTATTCAAACTGCATAGGGCATCTTAAAATTGATGTTGATAGGCAAAAAAATATGTTAAGACAAAAGGAATGCATTTTGATTATGAAATTTGGGACTTTGCATCCACATGGAATGAACAGAGAATGTAACTGGCAATGTCTTGTTTAAGACTATGACTTTAAATATATTCAAGCTATGTGATTTGATAGTTTAATTATGTAATTGATTGATTACTTGTTTTTTGTATATATTGCAAGTGTTTTATGAGTTTTACTGTTTTACTCTGTAAAGGCTGTTGGCCGAGGCGCTAGAGAAGGAACTGTTCAACGAAATAAATTTTATTGGAAGGTAGAGCTGGGACTCACTGATAGTCTTTGTTGTTTATATATGCATAGGGCATCTGTTTGAGGCCTGTCATCCTCTTGGTGAGGTACTTTTGGGGTCTCTCCAGTTGCTGCAGGTGTCGGGTAAGGTACATCCCAAATGGGGTATTGTACTCGATTATGGGCCTGATGAGTGATGAGTAGAGGGGTACGATGACCTCTCTTGATCTAGATGTGAACCCGTTCGTGATAAGGTGGGCTATATAGAAGGTCTTTCTAACCACTTTGGCAACGTGATTGTCAAAGGAGAGATTACTACCTACTTGGGTCCCCAAATCCCTAATTACTTCTTCCATACTTAATGGATTACCACCTATGTGGTAATTTGTGGGCACTTTGTTTTTCCCAAAGGGGATGACTATGCACTTTTTGGCATTTAGCTTGAGGCCGTGGTTCTGGCACCAGGTATCCGTCTCTGTAAGACCCTTTTGGAGAATACTTGTGTCAGCTGGAGAGTCGATTATGGCTCCCAGTTTGCAGTCATCTGCGAACTTGGTCAGCCATAGTCCTCCCATGTTAGCCTGTACCTCAGAGAAGTATATACCAAACAAGAGAGGTCCCAGGACTGAGCCTTGTGGGACTCCACTTGTAACTGGTTTAGAGTCTGACATGGCACCTGCAATTCTGACCATGTGGGTTCTATCCCTGAGCCAGTTTGCAACCCATCTTGTGAC
Organism: Protopterus annectens; assembly: GCF_019279795.1. Taxonomy (NCBI): domain Eukaryota; kingdom Metazoa; phylum Chordata; order Ceratodontiformes; family Protopteridae; genus Protopterus; species Protopterus annectens. The sequence continues at coordinate 1,713,866,403 of NC_056743.1, read as the reverse complement.
ATAGGGGTTAATATTTAAGCTGGTAAGCTTATTTATGATGCCCGAGTGGGGTACTGTGTCGAAGGCTTTAGCTAGGTCCAGGTAGGCTGTGTGGATGACCTTCCACTCATTTATGACCTTGCTAACTGTTTCAAAGAAGTCAACTAGGTTTAAGAGGCAAGATCTGCCATTAACAAAGCCGAATTGGGTAGGGTCCAGTGTCTGGAGGTTCCCAATGTCTTTGTTTATGAGTTCCATGATGATTCACTCCATAGCTTTGCAGACCAGACTAGTCAGGCTTACAGGGCGATAGTTCCCGGGGTCCATTGTGGCACCACCTTTGTGGAGCGGGACCACTGTTGCTGTATGCCATTCTTTGGGTACGTATCCTGCAGTAAGGCTGAGTTTGAACAGTGACTTTATGTGAGGGTTCAGTTCTTCATGGAGCTCATGTAAGATGCAGCCTGGGACACCGTCCGGTTCCATTAATGCTGTGTTTTTTGCTTTGGAGAGGGCAGCTTTCACCTGTGCATCTGTGATGTCTGGGAGGCTACATTCTGTTGGGATACGCGTTTGCTCTTTGGGGGAGGAGAAGTTTGCACTGAATCTGTCTGCCAGGATGTTGGCAATGTCTGTGGGTTCAGTGTATTTTTTGCCATTTTGCACTAACTCAGAGCATATCTGGGGGTTGCCACCCAGATTCCTGACATAACTAAAGAAGGCCTTGTGATTATCTTTAGCGTCTTGGGCAATTCTTCTTTCGAAGGTGGCCTTTGATGATTTTATGAGGGATCATAGTTTCTTGCTAGTACTGATCAGAGATGCCTTCCCTTTTTGGGATTTTGCTCTCTCATGTAGTAGCTTTTTCCTTATGTTGTATAGCTTATTTATGGCCGGGGTCCACCAGACAGGTCTCCTGCTTTTAGAGTAGAGTGTCTTGGTTTTATTTGGGATAGCACAATCCATGCATTCCTGTAGGTGCTCATAGAATGCATTTGTAAAGGATTCTGCGGTTTGGGCAGTATTTTCTGATAGACTGATAGTCTTTGTTGTTTATATATGCATAGGGCATCTGTTTGAGGCCTGTCATCCTCTTGGTGAGGTACTTTTGGGGTCTCTCCAGTTGCTGCAGGTGTCGGGTAAGGTACATCCCAAATGGGGTATTGTACTCGATTATGGGCCTGATGAGTGATGAGTAGAGGGGTACGATGACCTCTCTTGATCTAGATGTGAACCCGTTCGTGATAAGGTGGGCTATATAGAAGGTCTTTCTAACCACTTTGGCAACGTGATTGTCAAAGGAGAGATTACTACCTACTTGGGTCCCCAAATCCCTAATTACTTCTTCCATACTTAATGGATTACCACCTATGTGGTAATTTGTGGGCACTTTGTTTTTCCCAAAGGGGATGACTATGCACTTTTTGGCATTTAGCTTGAGGCCGTGGTTCTGGCACCAGGTATCCGTCTCTGTAAGACCCTTTTGGAGAATACTTGTGTCAGCTGGAGAGTCGATTATGGCTCCCAGTTTGCAGTCATCTGCGAACTTGGTCAGCCATAGTCCTCCCATGTTAGCCTGTACCTCAGAGAAGTATATACCAAACAAGAGAGGTCCCAGGACTGAGCCTTGTGGGACTCCACTTGTAACTGGTTTAGAGTCTGACATGGCACCTGCAATTCTGACCATGTGGGTTCTATCCCTGAGCCAGTTTGCAACCCATCTTGTGACATAGGGGTTAATATTTAAGCTGGTAAGCTTATTTATGATGCCCGAGTGGGGTACTGTGTCGAAGGCTTTAGCTAGGTCCAGGTAGGCTGTGTGGATGACCTTCCACTCATTTATGACCTTGCTAACTGTTTCAAAGAAGTCAACTAGGTTTAAGAGGCAAGATCTGCCATTAACAAAGCCGAATTGGGTAGGGTCCAGTGTCTGGAGGTTCCCAATGTCTTTGTTTATGAGTTCCATGATGATTCACTCCATAGCTTTGCAGACCAGACTAGTCAGGCTTACAGGGCGATAGTTCCCGGGGTCCATTGTGGCACCACCTTTGTGGAGCGGGACCACTGTTGCTGTATGCCATTCTTTGGGTACGTATCCTGCAGTAAGGCTGAGTTTGAACAGTGACTTTATGTGAGGGTTCAGTTCTTCATGGAGCTCATGTAAGATGCAGCCTGGGACACCGTCCGGTTCCATTAATGCTGTGTTTTTTGCTTTGGAGAGGGCAGCTTTCACCTGTGCATCTGTGATGTCTGGGAGGCTACATTCTGTTGGGATACGCGTTTGCTCTTTGGGGGGGGGAAGGGGAGGAGAAGTTTGCACTGAATCTGTCTGCCAGGATGTTGGCAATGTCTGTGGGTTCAGTGTATTTTTTGCCATTTTGCACTAACTCAGAGCATATCTGGGGGTTGCCACCCAGATTCCTGACATAACTAAAGAAGGCCTTGTGATTATCTTTAGCGTCTTGGGCAATTCTTCTTTCGAAGGTGGCCTTTGATGATTTTATGAGGGATCATAGTTTCTTGCTAGTACTGATCAGAGATGCCTTCCCTTTTTGGGATTTTGCTCTCTCATGTAGTAGCTTTTTCCTTATGTTGTATAGCTTATTTATGGCCGGGGTCCACCAGACAGGTCTCCTGCTTTTAGAGTAGAGTGTCTTGGTTTTATTTGGGATAGCACAATCCATGCATTCCTGTAGGTGCTCATAGAATGCATTTGTAAAGGATTCTGCGGTTTGGGCAGTATTTTCTACTGGCCCGGGGGTTTTGAAGGATTCCACCTCGGCTTTGCGAAGTGTGAAGTTTGCTTTTGAGAAATTTTTCACAGTGGTTTCCTTGGCTGGGGGTGGGAATGGGATATGGATGTCCAGTGAGATTAGTTTATGGTCTGATCTTACAATGAGGGGTTTACCTCTGGTGTGGAACATAGAGTCTTCATGTTGTTGATGACCAGGTCCAATATGTTGTCCCCTCTTGTGGGAGTGGTGACCAGTTGTTCCATAGCATTTGAGTTTATAAATTATAGGAACCATTGGGCAAGGGTGTTGGGGCTTGAGTAGTTTACCCAATCAATGTTTGGGTAGTTGAAGTCACCCAGTATTATGGTGTTTGGAGAGACCTTCATATTCTCCAGTGTTCTCAGGAAGGTCGAGTGTGGTTCCTGAGATTGGGAGGGTGATCTGTAGCAGGCTACAAACTGAAAGGCAGTTTTGCCCACTGTTAGTTGCACATGGATGGTCTCTGATGCTTTGTGCAGTGCCACTAACCTGGAGGTGTGGGTATCTTTGATGAATATGGATACTCCCCCTCCTTTTGTATTTCAGTCCGGGTTTTGGGGCCGAAAAGCATGGTATGAGTTATAACCTGGTATTGCTGGGGTGCTCTCGGAGGCCTTGAACCAGGTTTCTGTTACTGCACAGATATCGATATTCTCCACACTGAGGAGAGCCTCGAGTGCGTGCATCTTGAGGTTTAAACTTCTGGCATTGGGTAGCATTACCCTTAGTTTTTTTACTCCTTGTGTTGTCTATGGAGCTGGGTTTGTCTTTTGAGCCTTGCCTAAAAAAGGCACTATGGGGGTGGCAAGAGCCTTAGCCAGTATTCAAAAGCCCGAGGTGACAGGTGCAAGCCATCCCTAGTGAAGCAACGTGGCTTGTCGAGCATGTCATCCCAGGCTGACAGACACTGGATCCCCTTAGAATGACACCAATACTTTAGCCAATTGTTAAAATTGATCATTTTGTCTTTATACTGTGGCATCATTCTTGGTGAGGGCAAGATGCTACTCAAGGTCAGGGTCATACTGGCCTGGGCTACATGATCAGAGAGATCCTCTATGTCTCTTTTCATGTAGGCCAGGGAGGTACGTCTCAGGTCATTCACACCAGCGTGGACAATGACGGAGTTATATTTGTACTTGCTTTGGAGTGACCTGAGTGCTTGTGTTATGTGGCGGATCCTGGCACCCGACAGGCAGCTTACAGTGACCTTCTCCTTGTTCAGTCTGGTGAGTGGGACGTCAGTGTGTCTGACAATGGAGTCACCTATTACAAGTGTATTTGGTGTGTTGTTTAGCCTTAAGGGCTGTGACTGTGTGGCACACTGACTTTGAGAATTATGTGATACGTGGGTATTGTTGCGGGGTAGCGGTTGCTTGGGTGTCTGCTTTGGAGGTCTCTGCTGCTTTGGTAGGTTTTTATTTAGAGCCTCTGAGTATGTTTTTGTGTGTTTATGTGTTTGGTTTGCTGATGCGATAGGTCTATGTGAGACTGGATTTGTGGTGTGAGTGGTTTCCTTCTCATCCTAACTGACTGTGCCAGTCTTGGGTTGAGAGAGCTCAGCCTCCAGTTTGGCTGTATAGTTGCATCTCTCACATATTTTTGAGCTTGTTGGGAGGAGGAGAGGGTGGTCTGTGTACATAAGGCAATTGTAACATTGCCTCAAGATTCCCAGATTCACTAGCTGGACTGGAGAGTAAACCTGAAACTGACCTTTGGACATACCAGAATAGTATAAGGAACTTGCTTTTTGACTGATCAGAAAGGACCAATAGGGAGCCAAGTACTTATAAAGAGTATAAGAGGGTGTAGTGCTTAAGTTTGTTAGTGTTTACTTATTAACATTAACAACAACGTGTTAACATTAACAACAACGTGTTAACATTAATTTCATTTTTTCTCCTTTACTGATTAATAATATGATACAGTTGAGAAATACAGTAGTTTATATTGTTACAGCACAGATTAATATATTTAATAATTACTAGAACTTATATGATATTAATTCATTGTTGTCATCAGTTACCACAAAGAAACTAATTAACCCTGACAGATTCATTTCTGTTTTTAATCATATCCATTGTAATTACATACAATGATTTACTTCTTTATAAAAATTTATAGGAATCAATTGTCTGGCTTAAATTATAATTGAATATTTATAATTATGTTTGCTCATTATTCTGTTAAATATTAAATTATATTGAAAGCTTAAGTAATTACTAATTAGATATTCAAAGAATATACTTATGTCTAATTAGATGTTCAATTATGTCTTCATTGATGCTTTTAGTGAAAATGGTTATTAGCATTTATAGCTAGTAGACATTTTGGTCTGAAGTTAAAACAGAAATGTTGCATCTACCCAAATTATTATTAATTTTCAAGACACAAGCAAATGAAACAAAGAGACCACTGAATAGAACAACATACTCAAATGATATGTATTTTAAATGTAACTTAAAAGAGCCAAAGAAAAATTAAGAGTGGCAAAGTATTATAAGGGACTCAATGTACAATATAAGTATACTGAAGAAACAAAATGGTGTAAGACCTTTGCTCTGTTAAAATAACATAATGGAGTGCAACTATGTAACACATTCATAAACTGCAATGTTAATTTAACTGTAGAAATACTCTCTTGAGCATAGTGAATCTTTTAGTCACATTGGTTGATTAGGACTGAATAGTCAGTTTAGGAATCTAGACTAGACTAGGAACTTGGGTATCTCTAATTTTGTGGGATTATCATAATTTTAGTGAGTTACTCTCCCCAGGATTCACGAAGCCTCCGTGTAAGAGTTATAACTCTTACACGGAGGCTGCAGTTAAACGGAGTGATGTCAGCATGCTTTGCATATTCATGAGAGCATGCTGAATCACACCTAAGTCTAACACGGTCCACGTAAGACAGTAGGGGGTGTGTCCGTAGGCCGAGCCCTGCAAGCGGACACACCCCCAGAAGTGTAAAAGTGCCCAAAGTAGACACCCACAACAGAGTCCACGGAAATGTGAATAAACACAACACAACACATGCCCCTACAGACTATAAACATAAAAGATATATAAATGAACATGTTATATTTTTTTTTAAATTGTAAAGATGTTTAACCGTGAGTGCGCTCGTTTGCGCGGGCGTGCCTGTAGCGCAGCTACAGTTAGCAGTCAGTGGGAAAGCATATAAGAACTAAATATGCAAAATAAGCCAGGAAGCAATAGCGTAGCGGTAGAGATGTTGGCTGAAGAGCAGGCATTCATGGTTCGAGCCCCCACAACACCAATTTTATTTTTTGCAAAATAAGCAGGAAACAAGTCCCTGACAAATATGTACACATAAAACCACAATTCATGTAAAATGTAATGAAATAGCCCATTTATATTGAAGACATGTGAGGTACCAAAAGAAGAAAAAATGCCAGATGTGCTCATAGCTGAGCTACAGTTTAACAGAGTGAGTGCATGTGCCCGTAGATGAGCAGTGGTTTAACTGGTGCAAAATGAGTGCCCGTAGCTGAGCAGTCATTTAACATGCTGAATCTATGTGCCCTTAGCTGAGCTGAGCGTAATATGCGTGCCGATAGCCAAATGAGGCTTAAACCAGCGTACCCCGTTTGCGCGGAGCTGCACACCGTGCAAACAAGCTAACCGACGGGCAACGTTGAGCAAGCCGTATCAAAACTGCCTGTACACAGACACACCCCTCAGCATGTCTAGACAGTCATGAAAAATAAAAAGCAGTGGCCAGGTTCAAACCCAGGATACTATACACCACAGTCAAGGTACAGAACCACTAAGCCACGACAGCAGTACCTGTAAATGCAATAATAGCTAATATATAGGAATGAATACAAACTAGAGCATGACAATGCAGGTTTACTGAAGTTGATACAATTCCAAAATGGCCAATCACAGATATGTGTGGGAAAAACGGACTATATAAGCCCCATAGGCGGGAATACACAGCATAAACGATTGTAGAACAGACCTGCAGGCAGAATGTCAGGAGTAGGAGAGGGTAGTCACTTTCGAGCACAGAGGTGGGGTGTTGAGGAGTCCAGGTACATGGCCTGGCTCCTAGTCCACAATCATGAGGCCCACCTCATGCAGGGCCAGGTCCTCTGGGGAGCATACAGGGCTGAGGCGTGGGACCGGTAGGCTCATGATCTCACCAGTGCCACAGGGATTGCAAGGACAGGTGAGCAGGTCCGTCACCACCATGCGGACCTGAAGAGACGCAAGCAGGACCAACTGAACCTTTGGATCCAGGAGGCCCGGCAAACACCTAACGCCCCACTACTGAGTAAGTAACATTTAATTATGTATGTAAAAAGTTAAACTAGCTGATATTATGGAGATGTGTATTCCAATATTACTTCATTTATATTACAGCTGCAGGTGTCCGTTCTGCGAACTGCAGAGCCTATGGCGATAGGCTGGTGCGGTTGCGCCACCAGGCAGGTCAGTAATCCACTACCAGTAACTGTAAAGAAATATAAAAGTATGACAGTCAGCAAAAGAGTGCAGTGTAGTCAGTAAGGAATAAAATCTGCAAGTAACAGTGTGAAAGTGTATGCAAGTATTGCTTGATTACAAGAGTTTTCAGCCTGTAAGTTTAAGCTAAACATGAAACTGTCCGACATATATCCTGAAATAAAAATGCCCTGCCTGTAAGAAAATAGTACACAACCTGCAGCAGGCTGAAAAGTATAGCTGCAGAAGATGATGAAATCACATGTGTGAAATATATCCCTGTGGAAATACTGAAACATGACAGAAGTGAGACTGCTGGAAAGGATTGTAATAACTACTGTTAAAACATGTCAATAAAGCCTAGAAGTACCATCCTGAATAGTAAAATGAAAGCAAGTGAGAGAGTGTGAGAAAGTGCCATGAATCCAGCAATACAGTAGTAATAACCCCTGAATAAAGTATACTGCAGTCAAGACAGAATGAAATGCATGTGAGATTCAAAACCAAACAGCTAAATCTGTTCAAAGTGTTGCTGCATCTGGAATGTGTATCCCAAAATCAGGATATGTTGCTCTCAGTCTGCAATATGCAGATAGGATGTTTGTCTGATATACCAAACATCCACACTTGTCTACAGCTATAAAAAGCAAATGTAGCCCTGATGTAGCTGAACAAAGCTAGATATGAATGTGTATGAAGAACCATAAAATGTATATTGATGTTGCATTAACAGTCCTATCACCAAGTTGAAATAGTTATCATATAGGAAACTGTAGTTAGAACAGTAGTGTGTATCTAACTGTAGCTATTAGAAATGTACAGCATATGTATTGTTATTCGAAGGTGTTAATATTACTTTCTTCACCCCACCCTATAACTACATATAACCCATTCCACGTGAAAATGGTATGTGCAATCACAATTAACACCCTGGACGTTTGTCCTGTTGGGTCATATATATTTGCATGTCTGTTGATGCATCTGCCCTGTTCATACATCCACACCTGATGGCCTGTTGCCATCAATTAACCCTGCATGTTGTTGGACTGTGTATTTCTGTTCAAATTATGCATGTGTTATGCACGCTGTTCAATGGTGTGAATATCTGGGTGTTTGGTTAATGGGAATACTAATGCATGCTGTTACAACTAATTGTGAATGGTATTATATGTCACTAACCCAAACTGTCATGACATAATGCAAAACATAGTACGACAGGGAAGGCGGGTTCCAGCGGACCCACCTCTCCCACCTCAGCTGGCGAGTGCACCTGGCACTAGTGCCGAGTCTGGACCCTCCTCCGGTGGCCCTGTGCCACCTGCGGGTGGTAGCGCTGCAGGGGATGGGGCTCGCCCCCCCTCTGCAAGTGTGGCCAGAGGAGATCCACCACTCACCCTCCGTAGCATCCAGACTGTGGTGCGTAGGGAGATTCGGGACTTTGTCCTTGAGCCCCTTCGCCAGCTCGAGGCACGGGTGGCGCAACTAACGGGCATGCCTGTTGCCCCGCCTACACAGCCCCCAGCACAGCCCCGTCCTGGGCAGTGAAGGAACAGTGGCAACTGCCTATGGGTGGGGATATCAGTTCCACTGTTGCCATCTGTGGGCTCATGGGCTCTGGATATCCAAACCTCCGTCCCCGTCAATTGTGTAACCCCCCCCCACATGTGTCATACACCGCCCCTGTATGCGTCTTGTTTGTCTTTTCTGTTTACCTACCCAACCTACCTCCCCAGCTGTACCGACTACCTTCACCTGACATACCACTCTCACCTGAAAAAAAAAAAAGGGCACTCTGTACCCACAAAAAAATTACGCCCCATACATAGCTGCCCATTACACACATATGTCTACTGGACATGGAACCTATCAATTCCAATTGGCTGTACAACAAATATTATTGTTGTCCTGACACCTCTCTCAGGGGTGGAAGGTTTCAAATGTCACACCAAATTACAAACATATGCACAGCTGTTGCTGATGAAGAAATGGGCAGCTATGGGCCTTACCTACATCCCTCCTGCAAAACCCAAGCTTGTTTCCCTACTGTCTTACCCTCTTTGTGACCCCTTTTTCACCACTTTCCTGTCTCCCCATTTTTCTTTTCTTTCAAAGAAAATAGCGTGGGTGTGCGCAAGAGTAAGCATGTTTAAGTGGTTGTAATCGGGTGTGTGCTTGTGTGCGCAGAGCTTACCCGCTAGTGCGCATGCGTGAGCTCCGTGCAAACCAGCGCTAACCCGGTTACAACTGCTTAAAAGTGCCTTAGTCACTTTGATTGACAGGTCCTGTACTCAGTTCAAAAGCAAAATAAAATTCCACTGTGAGTCCCGAACCCAAGACCTTGGCAACTGTAGTCTGCATGACTTACCACTAAGCCATGACTCTTATACAAGAACATTGTGCTAAAGTAAATATATCATGTAACAGTAGGAATGAATGTAAAGGGAATATAGATGTGTAGTACACAAAGCATGACATTTAGAATTACTATTAAAACTGGTGGATTTCCATAATAGTAGTGTGTGAACAGAAACAGCCATGCTAGTTGGAAGCTAGTAGGTAATAATGTCACTATAGCACCTTGCAAGACACACACATACTCACAGCAGGATAAGCACTGCCCATACCCCACAACCTCTTACAGGAACACATCTGGACCAAGTAATAAAATATGTGGAGCAAAGGCCCAAAACCAGGGACACATTACAAATAATGTTACAACAAACGCAGACAGTTCAGAAAGTAACAGGGTCTACACTTTGTGGGATGTTTGGAAGGGTATGCAGTCTGGAACTTGAATGTTTGTCACCATATTCTGACTTGAGCCCAGAGTGACTTGCCAGAAAAAGGTGTGCATGAGATATTGACCAAATTATGAGGCAGAAATGTGGACAACCTGCAAATATCTGTACACATGACGGGTCCGACACCACCATATTTGAATAGTTAAGAGCCTAGACATAGCAACACTGAATGACTTACAGGAATGCCCCACAGACCCCATATGAAATGTACAAACAGTAGGCAGAAAGGTGTAACACATGCAATGGTAACTATGGAGTCCGGAAAGTATTCCCCCCTTGCATGGCAGAAAAAGTGTAGTAATACATATGCTCATGCTAACCCACAGTCACAACTGCAGCATACCAGACATTTTAATGGGTGTACCCCACTGATATGTACCATTCCATGAGGCACATAACAGATGAACCTGAAAGTCTCTGGGGCCTGCTCAGCAGCATACTCAAATACCCTAATAGATGTCAAGGCCCACACCATGGCCAGACCACACTGCATGCTGTAACACCCTAGCAGATATAGCAAGCATTCCAAGGTGTGAATGAACATGGAAAATAGGAAAGCTACAGCAGCACACTACAGTCAAGACACCTATCAGGCATACAAGTAGTGACTGTAAAGGGCAACTATTGAAGCCTTAGCAACAGAGTGCAAGCAAAAGTGAAAGCACACACACACACACACACACACATTAACAGTAGTAGTAGTTGTAGGTGTCAGTGTACATACACAGTTAGTACAGGAAACTGGAGAAATGAATGGAGGAATGTTAATCTACAACACACCTGGAAATATGAGAGAGATACCAACCTTTACACTCACAGAACATTTTCCACAGCATAACAGCATGGTCCCTGCCCTTAACATCTGAAAGGGCTACGCCTATCTCACACACCTTTTTATAGCACTGTTCTGAAATCACAGTGAGAACTGCAATCAGTACACAACTGGCTGCATGCAATTAGCAAATGCTGGCTAACAATTGGTGCAGAGGCCATCACATGGGCATATGCATATACCTACAAAAGTATGCTGCACTCCATGTCCACGCATGCAATACATTCATTGCACCCTGAGAAGGATGTGAGAGACAGACAGAGAGAGAGAGAGAGAGACAGAGACAGAGACAGAGAAAACTGCAATTAAGCAGACAGAAACAAATTGTTCAGCAACAGCTACCTGAAAGCTGACAACTGGGAAGTGGAGCAGCAGGACAGAGAACCAGACAGCAACACAAGCAGCTGTGACAAACACAGGTAATGTAAAGTAATACTATAAAGGTCTACATACTGTGAACCCTCCATATGTGTCATTGGTCTGTATCCATATGTATATGAAGATGTGTAAAGGGCAGGGGACATACAGCAACTATCAGTGAAGGCTGTACATACATTTGTATGTGAGAGCATCTATGTGCACATATCAATGTTGTTTGATTGTAGGTTGTAGTGTCATGTACAAAGTAGGTTACACAGTTATGTATGTTTAGCAGTATGTTAGTGTGTGTATACAGTATGGTAGACAAATATGTTGATATACCTGTCTAACATATGGATACGTATGTATGTCAACATATGTATGTGTATATATATATATATATATATATATATATATATATATATATATATATATATATATATATATGATATACATACATAGAGAGAGATATGTAGGAATACATAGACAATGTAGATAGAATATTGTACAAACATATCTATGTAATGCACACATACAGATATAGATATATGTAGATACATATACATAGACAGACTGATCTGACTACCTACAGGTATGACTGTATATGACGACCTGCAACACAGCCTGTCCCACCCCCTCTGTCACTCACACCCCCTCTGTGCCCCCCCTCCACATCTATAGCAATATATGTACATCAATATATATATGTGTATATGTATACATATATATATATATATATATATATATATATATATATATATATATATATATATACATATAGATATATCTATATACATATATATATATATATATATATATATATATATATATATATATATATATATATATATAGAGAGAGAGAGAGAGAGATGTATATAAATTCTGAGTGAGGCACATGTGTACAGATGTATTGCAACAGGTGCCTGGTGACAAAGGCATGGAGTGAACACCAGTGTCAAATCCGGAGTACCATACCACATTCCAGATCACCTACACCAGTAACCACCAGATATGTGATTGGCTGACAACCACTGCATGTGTCAGGGGTGAACAGGGTCAGAAATGTGTACAATAGTGGCTCCAATGATATTCACAGTGGCACACTATCCCTGGAATACCTGCACATGGTATGTGTCAGCGGACATGGTGAGTCAGGTATGGACATGTAGGTCGGTGTACCCCTCCACACCACATAATGGATGCCATGGTATGGACCTCACATGACAGCTACAGATATGGAGAAGGACACAGTGACATGTACAACACTGTGACAATGCACTCAAACACATTACCAATGCACAGTGACTGACAACACCACAGAGTACACATATGCTATCCACATAGAGGTTACCACTCCCGGATTTACATATGGAAGTCACACCCATGACAGATGTCCAACAACCATAGTAACACCTCACACCATCCACAACCTAAATGTCTGCTGTGTGTCGTCCGTGCCACTGCAATAGAGTGCACATGTGGAGGTAAGAGTTCCTACCCACAGATAAGACATACCCTGCAATAAACCACACAGTGTTAAGAAGCAAGACTCCCCATGAGTACATGTCACACATACCCCTGCTGAATGTTAGTCAGATAGGTAATATGCCATATGAGTCACCCTGTGTAACTGTGTGACAGCAGCAGGTACCATCACACCACATGTGTCACAATGGTCAGGGTAGCAGAACAGTACGCTGCTGTAGACCCAGGGGCAATAGCATATTGTATAGTATTGTATTATAATGTAATGTATTGTGTTGTATTGTATTGGTATGTTGAGGTGCCTCCTTCGTGGAGTGGAACCACTGCTGCTGCGCCAGTGTACAGGTACATTTCCTGTAGTCAGGCTAGTGTTACATAGCACTTCTATATGTGTGTTTAGCTCCTGTCAGAGTTTATGTAGCATGCAACTGAGGATACCATCAGGTCCCATCCATGTTGTGTATTCTGCTGTCCTGCGGGTGTCTCTCACCTGGACATCTGTGATGACAGGGAGGTTACAGTCAGCTGGGATAACTATGCCTTATGTCGGGGGAGAGGGCGGGGTGACACCTGCACTGAACCTGTCTGCCACAATGTTGTCGATATCTGTGGTGTCAGTGAAATATTTGTTGTTGTGTACTACCTATGGGCATAGAGGATGGCTCCTGACCAGGTTGCTAACATAACTGAAGAAGGCCTTCTGGTTATCTGTAGTGTCACTCTTGATTTCCCTCTCAAAGTTGCCCATGTATTTTGTATGATGGAAAATAGATCCTTACCAGTGCTGCTCAGACATACCCTCCCTTTAGTGAATTATGCACTGTCTTGCAGTAGCTTCCATCTTCTGTAATACAATCTGTCTATGGCTGGGGTCCACCAGACAGGATGCTGTCCCTTTGTGGAGAGTGTCTTGGTCATATATGGGATTGCATGATCCATGCATTCTCGGAGATGTCTGTAGAAAGCAATTGTGTAGGGGTCAGCATTGTGGGTTGTATCTGCCACTGGCCCAGTGGGCTGAAAGGATACCATATCACTGTTACAAAGTGTAAAGTTTGTATCTGTAATGTTATGCACTATAGTCGTTTGTGCTGGTGGTGGAGGTGGGATATGTATATCCAGGGCAATCAGTGTGTGGTCAGCTCACAGTAGTTGACGATGTAGGCCATACAGTACCTAGATACAAACCCCCAGAGTGAGGAGGTGCTCTTGACCTGAATCAGTGTTCTGACTGCTGGGGTTTGGTAGTATGTCGTATGGAGTCTGCCAGGTACTGTTGCACAGTTGCTGGCTGAGCACTGATACCTGGCCATCTACATGTGTATCCACCAATAGACAGACAGATGCTACATATGTGAGATATGTTGTATCATAACAGTCGAGTAGCATGTGTAGTATGTGTGCCAAATTCTGCTGACATATATTGCTGATACCAGGTTATTTTCTTTCTCAGGTACATGGCCCACCGGCGGAATCCCACCTACTCCACAGCTGAGGATGAGGAGATACACCAGAGCCTGGTGCGGATTATGCAATACTCTTTTCCCGCACCAGCCAGAATCAGCAGGAGAGGGCTGCACTGTGGCAAGACCTTGTCCGTCGGGTAAATGACATAGGCACGCATAATAGGACATATGAGCAGGTGCGACATCACTGCAGTGATTTAATCAGACATGTCCGCCAGCGTCGTCGGATATCCACAGGCAACAGGTCGCCACAGGTGGTGGGGTGGCTACACATCCCCACTCACCAGACTGGAGGGACTACTCATGAGTGTAGTGGCTCCAGTCCGCCAGCAACAACAACAGCAGCAGACATGCATTATGATGGAGGCTGGAGCCACACAGCAGCAAGACAGTGAACATGCAGGTAATATGCCATATGTATAGTTGACTGTTGTGTACACTGGTAGTTAATGCATGTGTGAGGTGTGTCCTTGGTTTGTAGCTGTCACCATAGTATTTAATGTGCAAGTGTGATATCCTCAATATTAGCTGCTGACCTGTGAAAGGCGACTGTTGTACTACTGACCTGTATCTTACTCAGTAATAATGGCACAGTTGTGCCCACTGACATTAGTTTTTCACGTCTGCAGGACCCTCTGGTATAACAGCAATGCAGCCTATCCATGCTGGTGAGTGTGTATTAACAATTCCTGTAATAGTGTTAATAGTAATAGTACTATTTGGCTCACTTAGTAGTGCTCTTTGTATGCATGTAGGTGTGTCTGTGTCTGTGTGTTGATATCACGCATACTGAGTACTGTACAATTGTGTGAAACTGTGTGCATGTGTGCATGTGTGCACCTGTGCACGTGTGCATGTGTGCACCTGTGCACATGTGTGCATGTGTGCACCTGTGCACATGTGCATGTGCACCTGTGCATGTGTGCATGTGTGCATGTGCACCTGTGCATGTGTGCATGTGCATGTGTGCATGTGCATGTGCGTGTGCATGTGTGCATGTGTGCATGTGTGCATGTGTGCATGTGTGCATGTGTGCACCTGTGCATGTGTGCATCGCTGGTAATGTGTAGACATTGTAAACTGTGTTTCCTGTTTCCTTCCCACAGGTTCTGTTGCTGCTCTGGTGTCATGTAGCAGGGAACCTGAGTCAGGTGCCGTGTGTACTGATAATGATGACATCTGTGTAATGGCACAGGAAGGTATGCCAGGGTCCGCCATTGGTCAGCCGATTGACAGTACACAGCTGTCGACCCCATCAATGCGCACAGTTATCCTGCCAATACACCCTTTGTCACCACTGTCCCTAGGTGATGGACAGCATACAGTGGGCATTGATCAGGGTAATGTGGTATCTGTGGCACATGCCTCCCCACACAGCAGCCATGGGCATGGCCCAGAGATGGTACCACACAGACAGATGTCCAGGGGTTCTCGTGGGAGCATCCATGGGCATACTGCCCCTGTCAGATGTGCCCACAGAGGTCTTACAACCTCAGCTATGTTTCGGACTGTCATGCAGGCACAGTCACGTATGGAACGGTACACCAGACAGGGTCTGAGGGAGCTGACAGCATGTCGCACAGCCATGACTGACAGTATGCATGACATTGTGGCTGCCATCCGTGATTTCACCGATGTTATAGACAGACGTTGTGGGGACATATTAGACCGGTTCCACAACTACATGTCCATGAGCCAGGGCGATGGTGGGCGGTTGAGGCGTCGACGTGGCCGTATGCCAGCAACAGCAGCAGCTGGCAGTCGTCGCTGATGACAATAGGGCTGCGGCTGCCCCCGTAGTGCCAGCAGCAGCCCCAGCAATGCTGGGTCTGTGCTGTCATCAGACCGCCCCAGGAGACCACGTGCACATGGCTCTGGCCAGGCCCGACAGGGATCTGTGTCCAGTCAATGAACACCTGCTTCTGATGACAGTACCCAGTCTGGGTTGGTACCGGATATGGTCCATAGCACCCCTGCAAGGCACAAGTACCGTGTCCGTGGCCAGAGACACTGATCTGTATGACCTGGCAGGTACAGTCTGTGGCTGTCCACAAACACCAGTATATGGCAGCCATGAGGTGGAACTGTGTGCATCCATACACACATGCAAATTGACAACACCTAGGGCTACCGCATACACGCACACACTGCATCAACATTGCCCCACCTTCTACTGCTGTCCCTCACCAACACACATACACATACATGTCAATTGGTGGTATGGGTGGCTGACTCAGGCATACCAAGTTCACACCCTGTGCATATGATGAAACTGTGCCACCTCCTGCAATCTGTAACAACTGTGCAGATACAGGTTAACATGTTGCTGATGCACAGGGTGACCACATAGATGTGCAGTAATAGTATCATGTTGTTAACAGTACTGTGTGCTGAATTAATTGTGGGTATATCACAGCATGCCTGATGCAGTAAGTGTTTGATTGTCATGTCCTGTTGTCTACACCCATGGTAAGTACCATAGTGTATCATCTGCACATGTTGGCATACTGGTGGTAATGATGTCAACAGAAGGCTACATACATAGGTAGCACAGGGGATAGGGTAATGAATGTAGTAATACACAATGATGGACATGTAAATTGCATGTGGCATGTTGCCCACACTAGACTCTGCAATGCAGATGTTTGAGGATGTTGATATGTGTGCAGTACTACACGACTGGTACAGGACACACAGGAGCACCCTAGCACTGCATGCTCACATCTCATACCATGCTAGACAGCCCCAACACACATAACTAACTGTCACAGGAGGGAGAGTCCCCATATATGTCAGGGATACTGTGGTGGCAGGCCAGGGAGCATACATCCTACTAAGTATGGCACCACTGAGTGAAGGCTCAGTGTCTGTTATTTGACATGTGTATTACTGCAGGTATGAGCACATGGGTTTCTATCCAGTTATTGTACATCCTGACAGTACATGGTCTGTACACTTGTGTGCACTGAGACTGGACCCTAGCCATCTGACCCATGTATTTCCATGTACATGTGCATAGTGCCTGCATATTTGCAGTGTTACCTACTGGAACTGGTACAGCTTGTTTGTTGTACAATGGACTACATGCAGCCCTGTTTACTGTAGCTTTGTTTGCATGCATGTTTGCTTGCAATTACCCTGGAATACTGATCACACCTGCAATGCATAGTTATAGAGCTTCTGTGGACTCCTAGTGCCATCTGCATAGCCTACTATATGTATGTCCATGTCCCACTTGACAGGATGTCACTGTTTGTCCTGTTCACATGTACATTGCCTGTGACACAGTGCATATGACCTACCTGGCATGTGTCCACGTGAGCAGTCATATATGCTACTGCTAACTAATCACAGGCACTACACCTTCACAAATTCATCTTCTGTTGAACTACCTGCTTTGCTAGGGACGGCCTGCACCTGTCACCCCTGGGCTTTCAGATATTGGCAAAGGCTCTTGCTACCCCATAGTGCCTATGTTAGGCAGGGCTCAAATGACAAACCCACCTTCATAGGTATCACAAGGGATGAGAAACTAAGAGCAATGCTACCCAACGCCAGAAGTCTAAACCTCCTGATGCATGCACCCAAAACACTCCTTGGCATGGAAAACATCGATATCTGTGCAGTAACAGATGCCTGGTTCAGGGCTACTGAGAGCACACCAGCACTACCAGGTTTAACCCGGTTGATTTCTTTGAAACAGTCACCAAGGCCATTGACGAGGGGAAGGTGGTTCACACAGCCTACCTGGACCTTGCAAAAGCCTTCACAACAATACCCCACTTGGGCATTCTAGAGAAGCTCACCAGCTTAAATATAAGCCCCTATGTCACTAGATGGATTGCACAGTGGCTCAAGGACAGAACCCACATGGTTAGCATTGCTGGAGCCATGCCAGACCCCACAACAGTTACGAGTTGTGTCCCACAAGGCTCAGTCCTGGGACCTCTCTTGTTTGGTATATATTTATTGGAGGTACAGGCCAACACGGACGGACTGTGGCTGTCCAAATATGCAGATGACTGCAAACTGGCCACCATAATCGACTCTCCAGCTGACACAAGCATCTTCCAAAGGGGCATCACAGCAACAGACAACTTGTGCCAGAGCCATGGCCTTCTGCTGAACAGTGTTTAGAAAGGGGAATGTGCATCCTGTAGTCTGTTCACCTAGTTGCCAAAAGGGACATTGTCCTCACACACACTAACCCCCCTCAGCCAAAAACACACACTTGCCAATTGCAGGATTCAAACCCCTATCTGACTATGTTATGACACTTGAGACGGATGCATTAGCAGAGCATGCTATTTGCATTACTTGGAGTTTTTCCTTCTCCTGCTGTACTTATAGAGTGCTGACATCATCAGTGTTTAGAAAAGGGAATGAGCATCCTGTAGTCTGTTCACCTAGTTGCCAAAAGGGACATTTCCTTCACACACACTAACCCCCCTCAGACAGACACACACACTTGCCATTCGCAGGATTCAAACCCCTACCTAACTATGTTATGACACTTGAGACGGACGCATTAGCAGAGTGCGCTATTCACATTACTGGGAGTTTTCCTTTCTCCTGCTGTACTTATAGAGTGCTGACATCATCAGTGTTTAGAAAAGGGAATGAGCATCCTGTAGTCTGTTCACCTAGTTGCCAAAAGGGACATTTCCTTCACACACACTAACCCCCCTCAGACAGACACACACACTTGTTATTCGCAGGATTCAAACCCCTACCTAACTATGTTATGACACTTGAGATGGACGCATTAGCAGAGCACGCTATTTGCATTACTGGGAGGTTTCTTTTCTCCTGCTATACTTATAGGGTGCTGACATCATCGGTGTTTAGAAAGGGAATGTGCATCCTGTAGTGTGTTTTCCTAGTTGCCGGAAGGGACATTTCTCTCCCACAGACTTACACACACACCAACCCCACTCCACACACACACACACACACACACACACACACACACACACACACACACTGAGCATTTGCAGGGTTTGAAACCACTACCTAACTATGTTATGACACTTGAGATGGACGCATTAGCAGAGCGCGCTATTCGCATTACTGGGAAGTTTCTTTTCTCCTGCTGTACTTATAGGGTGCTGACATCATCTGTGTTTAGAAAGGGGAATGTGCATCCTGTGGGGAGGCAGACACCAAGCACACTCTGGCTAAGCTGTCATTCCCTAGGGCAAACAGCCTAGTGTTGACCTCTACACCCATATGTTTAATTGTCAAATGCACATTATTTGTTGCTGATAGACTGTTTGCACATCTTTATTGCCATAGCATTCCCTGTTTGTATGAACAACTTGTGCATCTGTGGAAGATGTTTGCATATGGGAGGGATCCACTATATCACGTATGTCTCTGCAGTCATTTAACTGTGTGCACTGGGCAGACTGCTGTAATGTGGTTGGTTCCTGGAATAACACATAAAAATACCAGATATGTGTGTCCAACTGCTAAACCGAGATTTGGCCTAAGTGTGTGAGCATGCCCAGTTCAGCCTTCCCATGGCATGTTGTCTGACATATGTCTCATTTATCAAAGTGTGTGAGCATGCCCAGTGTGAGCATTCCATATGTTGGACTCTGCAGCCCACCACATTTGTGGATGAGTGTGAACTTCAACAAATATCACCCGTTTATGGTTGTGTGTTGTGTGTCATGTTGTGTAGTTACTGTACAACTGCTTTGTGTGTGAACACAACAGGATTATACTGTGCCTGCAGTGTTTGCATGGGATACTTTGCATACAGTTGTCAACATCCTTTCACACTGACCTAACACTGTAGTACTGTATAGTGTACTGGTAGTACTTTGACTGTGGTGGACAGTATCCTGGGCTTTACTGCTATCACTGCTTTACATTTCGATAGTGGGCACAACAGCCTGGTTAGGGGCCAGTTGTGTACATCTGACCATGTTGCATTCTGTTCAGATATGAACTACTTAAACCAGGCTTGTCCAACATTGGTAGTGTATTCCACAACATAGGTGTACATTTGCAAACACTAGCGATATGCCCTAGTCCATGTCTAATGCTAGTTG
Source organism: Protopterus annectens (assembly GCF_019279795.1). NCBI lineage: Eukaryota > Metazoa > Chordata > Ceratodontiformes > Protopteridae > Protopterus > Protopterus annectens. Next base: position 1,713,846,177 of record NC_056743.1, on the reverse strand, counting down.
GAGAGTCTGTTTGTCCTTCAACACACATTGTAAGTGGAGTTTGCCATGACATATGTCACGGTTAGTATACTGTGCCTCTGTCTACCTGTGACATGACAGTGATACCCAGGATAAATCTACCATCTCCCATCCACTCATCAGGATTCCTATTGAGGAAGATTGATAAGTGACTCTATGGGTAGCCTGTGCTGGGGGTTCACTCATGGGTGGGAGTGGCTTCTGTGTTATGGATCACGCAGTACACTTGTCCTATGTAAGTCAGTGCTGGGGTTCAGGTCTCTCATGTGCATAGCTCACTGCCATTTAGAATGTACAAGGTGCAGCATGTTTATTGATGCCAGCAACACAGGCAACACATGGCATCTGTGCAAACTCTTTGATACTCCTGATGAGGTACTGTTGGGGACATTACGGTTGATGGAGGTGTCTGCTGAGGTACATCCCACAGGGGTTATTGTAGTCAATTGTACCGCTGATGAAGGATGACTGCAGAGCCACAATGACCTCCCCTTATCTAGATCTGACAGCCTTCATGATTAGGTGTGTATATGGTATGTTTCTGTAAACACTACAGCACATGTTTGTCCAATGCAGGATATCTATCACCTTGTGTCCCCAGGTCTCTCATTACATGTTAACTACATAATGTGTTAACACCTATGTGGTAATTGGTGGGCACTTACTGTATATCCACGGGGGTTGACTATACACGTTTCTGCAATTAGCTTGCTGACATGGCTATGGCACCAGTTGTCTGTTTCTATGTGGCCCTTTTGTGGGATGCTTGTGTCAGCTGGTGGATCATATGTGGTGAGCAGTTTGTAGTCCTCTGCGAACATGTTCGGACACAGTCCTTCCATGTTTGCCTGTACCTATGGGACATATATACCAGACGAGGGAGATCCCAGGACAAAGCCTTGTGGGATGCCAGTTATATCTGGTTTGTAGTCTGACATGGCTGCAGCATGTCTGACCATGTCTGTTCTGTCCTTGGTCTGGTTTGCAACACCTCTACTGACATGTGGGTTTATATTTAAGCTGGTGAGCCTATCTATAATGAACACGTAGGGTATTGTATAGAAGCCTTTGCAAGGTCCAGCTACACTGTGTGGACCACATTGCCCTCATCAATGACCTTAATGACTGTTTCAATTGAGTCAAACATGTTTAGGGGCAGGATCTGCACTTGAGAAAGCCACACTGGGTTGGGTCCGTGTCAGTAGGTCCCCAATATCTTTATGTCTGTGGTACATGCTGATCCTTTCCATAGCTGTGCAAACCGAGCTTCTCAGGATTCTGGGGTAGTAGTTTTCAGTATCCATTCAGGCAACACCTTTGTTGAGAAGGACCACTGTTGTTGTACACTGCTCTTTGGGTACATATTCTGTGGTAAGGCTGACATTGAGCAGTAGTGTGGTTTGGCATTCCATTCATCTTGGAGTCCATGTTGCACTAAGCCCAGGACACCATCTCATACCATTGCTGCTGTGTGTTTTGCTTTGTAGATGTTGGCTGTTACCTCAGCATCTGCAATGTCAGGGGCCAGCAGTCTGCTGGGATAGATATTCTGCATTCGGGGGGGGGGGGGTTTGCACTGCACCTGTCAGGATGTATGTTGGCAATATGTGTGTGTGTTTGTGATATTTTGTGTGATTCAGGGCATATCTGTGAATTCCCAACATGGTTCCTACCATCAGTTGTGAAAGCCTTGGGATTATCCTTAGTGTCCTGTACAATTTGTATCTTCATAGGTTCATAGGTTCATACTAGACTATCCACCCTAGGGCATTTGTTAGCCTAGCCAGAGTGTGTGTGGCTTTTGACATCCCTTGCTATGTGAATATTATGGCCATTTATGATTTGCTTTGCTGTGCCTCTGTCTGGACATGACACAGTGAAGACCCCCAGTGTAACTCTACAATCATCCATCCACTTGGCAAGATTCCTGTTGAAGAGTGTCAGTGAGGGGCTCTGCCTAACATGGAGTGGGATTCTGGTCCAGGGTGTGGGGAGCCTCTGGATTATGTATCTGTCCCACCAGCACATCTTATTTCATTATTTGTTGAGGTTGACATCTCTCAATCTCACAGCTCCGATGGATTTGAGTTTTCTGGGGTGGAGCATGTCCATTACTCCTGTGTTGGGCATGGCCTCCTACAACAGGCATGCAATGCCTCTGTGTAGGCAGTATGTGACTGCATTCAGCTGGGGTGTGTACAGCCAGGCAGCATATGACATATATTTGAGACCCTTTATCCTCTTGGTGAGGTACCTTTGAGATCTTTCTAACTGCTGCAGGTGTCAGGTAAGGTACATCCCATATAAGGCACTGTACTAGATTATGGGTGTGATTAGAAAAAAGTATAGGGGCACAATGACCTCTGTTGACGTAGATGTGAATCCTTTCCTGATACGGTGTCAAATGTAGACAGTCTTCCTAGCCACATTGGCAATGTAGGTGTCACATAACAGGTTACTGTCCACTTGTGTCCCTAGGTCCCTGGTTACTCCTTCCATACATAATGGTTTACCACCTATGTGGTAATTTGTGGTACCTTGTTTGGTATTTGGTGGGACAGTCATACTGTCCAGTGTCTTCAGGACGGCTGGGTGGGGTTATTGTGTGTGAGAGTGCGGTCTGTAGCATGCTACAGACTGTACAGCAGTCTTGCCTACAGTTAGTTGCACATGGGTGAACTCCAATGCCTTGTGCATTGTCAGTTACCTGGACGTATGGGTGTCTGTGCTGACTATGGATACTCACCCTCCTTTTATGTTTTGTTCCAGGTTTTGGGGCCATGACACATGATACGTGGTATAACCTGGTAGTGCTGGTGTGCTGTCAGGAGGCTTGCAGCAGGTTTCTGTTACTGCACAGACATCGATGTTCTCCATACTGGGGATGGCCTCAGGAGCATGCATATTGGGGTGTACACATCTGGCATTGGTCAGCATTTCCCTTATGTTTCTTCCCACTTATGTTTTCTAGGGTGGTGGGTCAGTCTTTTCAGCCTTGCCTACAAAAGGCTCTATGGAGGTGGCAAAGGCCTTATCCAATATTCAGATGCCCAGGGGTAACAGGTGCAGGCCATCCCAAGAACAGCTGTGTGGCTTGTCAAGCATGACATCCCAAGCAGACAGACATTGGATCCCCTTGGAATGACACCAGTAAGTGTGCCACTTGCTATGACTGATCATTCTGTGTTTGTACTGTGGAATTATTCTTGGTAAGGGTAGGATGCTGCAAACGGTGAGTGTCATACCGGCCTGGACTACATAATCAGAGAGCTCATCTATGTCTCTTTTCATGTAGTCTAGGGCGGTACATCTCAGGTCATTCACACCAGCATGGACTATGACTGCATCATATTTCTACTTGCTTTGGAGTGACCTACATACTTCTGTTATGTGGCATATTGTGGCAGCCTACAGGCAGCTTACTGTACCCTTTCCCTTGTTCAGTCTGGTGTGCGGGACAGCAGTGTGTCTGACTATGGAGTCACCTATTACAACTGTATCAGGCATGTTGTTTCTCCTTCTGGCCTGTGACTGTTTGGCACACCAGCTTTGTGTGCTATGTGTTGCATGTGCTATGTTTGGAGGCTGTTTGATTGGGTGTCTGCTTTAGAGGCCTCTGTTGGTGTGCTGTGTTTGTAATTTGTGCCTCCGGGAATGTTTTTCTGTGTTTATGTGTTTGGTTTGCAGTTGTGATAGGTCTGTGTGGGACTGTGTTTCTGGTGTGTGTGGTTACCTTCTCCTCCTGACTTGTTTTGGGAGTACTGAGTTGAGGGAGCTCAGCCTCCAGTTTGGATAGATGGTTGCATCTCTCACATATATTTGTATTTCTTGGGTGGAGTTGGGGGTTGTCTGTGTACTTGGGGCAGGTGTAACATTGCCTCAGGATTCACAGATTCCACTTGTTGTGGCTGGCCTTAGTGGATTGTATGTGTGGACAGATTTTATTGCCATACTACTGATCAGTGATTACTTCATTGTTCATGTTTGCTCTATCATGTAGTAGCTTCCTCATTCTCTTGCATGTTTTGGTTATGGCTGGTGTCCACCATGCCAGATTTAGGCACTGTGTCTTGTTTTAATTTAGGACTGCATAATCCAAGCATTCCTGGCAGTGTTCATGGAATGGCTGTATTACAGGTTCTGAGGTGTGGCCCATATTTTGCACCTGCACGGACCTTTAATGGATTCCACATCAGTTTGGAGGAGTGCAAATATTGCTTAACACATGTTTTCCACTGTGGTTTTCTGGTCAGGGACTGTGGTCAGGATTTGTATATCCAGTGTGATTACTCTATGGTCTGGTTTTACCAGTGAGCAATACACTTCTCATCTTGCCATCCAGTACCCATGTTGCTGATTATCACATCCAGTATGCTTACCCCTCTTGTGGGAGTGGTACGTTGTTCCTGGGCCTTTTGGTTTATGGATTCTATGAACTTTTGTCCTACACTGTTGGAGCTAGTATAATGCTCCCAGTCTATGTCTGGGTATTTGCAGTCACCCAATATAATGTGGTTTGGAGGACTTGATATATTCATGTATTCCAGCATAGGCCGGATGCAGTTCCTGGTGTTGGGACAGTAGTCTGTAGCGGGCTATAAACTGGGGGGCAGTTTTAGCCACTGTTACTTGAGCATGGCTAGTCCATGCTGCTTTTGTTGTGGTACCGACATGGGGTGTGGTTATCCTTGACAATTCTTGCTAGTCACCCTCCTTTTGTAGCTTGTTCCAAGTTTTGAGGCTGTACAGCACAGTATGAGGTGTAACCTGGTAGTGTTAGGGTGCTGTTGTGAGCCTTGCCTCAGTTTTCTGTTACAGCGCAGTTATCAACATTCTCCATACTGGGTGAGTTTAGACTGCATGCATCTTGCTGTTTCAACTTATCCCTTATCTTATTCTTATCCCTTCTGATACCTATGGAGATAGGTTTGTGTTTTGAGCCTTACCTATTCAAGGCACACTGTGGGTGACAACAGCCTTTGCCAGTATCCATACGGCCTGCACTGATAGGTGCATGCCAGTCCTAGCAGGTGGTGCATCATGTCATGCTCAGCATGTCATCCCAGACTGGCACACATTGGATCCCCTTTGACTAACTGCGATACTTCAGTCAATTGTTGCACTTGATCATCTCATTGTCATGTTGTGGCATGATGCTTGGTGAGGGTAGGATGTTAGTCAGGGTCCTCAGGTGTGCATATAGTACATGGTGTTACATTACTTAACACATAGCATTCATGCCTCAGGTGGTGCTGCAGGGCTGTCTCTGTTGGATGCACATATTACACTTCCCTGTACATGTTTGAGAGCAGGTTGTGTCATGTTAGGCATCCCTGTTACTATATGAGTGAGTCAGAGAGGGGTATCATTCCCAGGGTTCCTACTGAGCCAATGTATGTGCTATGCGTTGCCTCTTTGCCAAAGCCAGGGCATACTGGGCACGCCTCCTTCTGCCTACTGGGGCAGGCTCAGGTTGTTCCTCCTCCGAGTCACGCTCTGCCTGTGATGGCCTTGGCAATGGTGGGGGGCTGTTTGGCCCAGCCCTATGCTGGTCCTGCTGCAGCTGTTTTCGCAAGATCATATTATGTAGCATAGCACATACCATGACAATTTGGGTACATGTAGTTGATGTGTACTGCAAGGCTCCACCAGATGTGTCCAGACACCGGAACCGTGACTTGAGCAGCCCAAACACACGCTCTATTACATTATGTGTTTGCGCGTGTGCCTCATTATGGCGTTCCTGTTCAGGTGTGTGTGCGTTTCTGATGGGTGTCATCAGCCATGGCTCCAGTGCATAACCTGCATCCCCCACTAGGTGTCCGTGCAAGATGTCCCCATTGGCAAATGTCTGGTACAGCTGCGTCAAATGCCAGATGTGGGAATCGTGGTAGCTCCCAGGACAGCCAGCACACACATTCATTATTATGCCCTGGGCATCACACACAACCTGGCAGTTGATGGAGGGGAAGCCCTTGCGGTTGATGTATGCCCTACCCCGCTCACCGGCTGGGGCTTTGATGCATATGTGCGTGCAGTCTATTGCACCTAGTACCTCAGGGTATTCCGCTATTTGCTGGAAGAGACGCATATTGCTGGCCAATACCTCACGGGCATTGGGGAAATATACATGATCACTGACATGTGCTGACATGGCATCCAGGAACTGGTGCAGTACCCTGGAGGCTGATGCCTGTGATATCCCCATCATATCACCAGTTGGTCTCTGGAAGGTACCTGTTGCTAGTATTCTTAGGCCTACACATACCTTGGTTTCCACTGGGATGGGTTCTCCTCTGTTGGTTCTGTGTGTGAGGCGTGGCCTGCACAGCTCCACTATTTGCTGCAGGAGGTCTCTGTCCACTCTATATCGCTCTACTATCTCCAGCTCATGTAACCCATGGTAGGTGACCCTGGGCCTGTACACTCTTCTCCGTCTCCTCACTGTGGGTTGTCTGGCACCATCTGCATTGTCACCACCCTCAGCAAGTCGCCTATGTCTCATTATGACAGCTATGGCAGCCCCTAACATTTCTGCTCTGAGTTCAGCTTTTTCAGTTTTCACTTCTGATAACTTAACTCCTGTCTTGCAGTGTCTCTTGTGAGAAACATTCTGCACTGCTGTTTGCAGAGTTTTAAGTGCTGGGCTGGGCTACTATTCTGCCTGTGTAATTGCCTGCATCTAATTGTTTTCACCTGCTAGCTCCAGCAGTATTCCCTACTAACTTCCTACTAAATCTGTTGCTTCCTTTTTCCTTTCTGTTTCCTCAGGGAGGAGCTGTGTGCAAACCAGCAGAAACACGCTCACAGTGGCTTACACGCGCGCACACATACTTACACAGTTCAGAATCTGCTTATTCGGTTTAAAACCGTGCACGCCCGCGCAAACGGTGTTAAACATCTCTCAACACGCTCCCACATGCTCAATCTGCCTTACACGCGCGCACACTGCCTTACATGCGTGCACACTGCCTTACTCGTGCTTCGTGACGTGCACACGTGCGTATACACATCCAGCAAGAAACGTTGGTGTAGGCAACAGTGTACACCTTCCATTTCTTGACTTTCTCATGCTTACTTAGTGGCACACCTCTTTCCATGATATCTGTCTGACATCTGTCATGTAACTCTAACCTCCAATGACCTGCATTTCTTTCTACCATTCCCCCCTGTGATGTCACCTATCTCCTACTCTGTTCCTCCCCCTTATGTAACTCTTACACTACTCAGAATGTGCTCATTTGCTATGTGACAGTGGAATTCAGTATCCTTACACTCATTTGCATCAGATTGCCTACTAATGCTTAGTTACATCTCTTAGACTCAGCTTCCCCCCTTAGCAACCACTACACGGTGGCCATGTTGGTTTTGCTCTGCTGGTCCCTGCATTGACATTCCATGTATTGCATTAAACCCACCTTTGTGGGTTTAAAACCTTCGTTTTTATGTTCTATGCAGCGCAGCCCGTTTGCGCGGGGCTGCGCTGGGTTTAAACATCGGCAATCACCGAAAAAAAATTATATTTTTCATATATTTGCATCAGGTTACCTTGCCAATGGCCACATATTTGGCCATTGGCATGCTGCCTGACACATATGCACCCTTTATTTGGAGCTGACATGGTTCCATTGCCATTTTTGCAGAAACGTACTCAGTTGTCAACTGAGTACTTTTCTGCAGCTAAAACAGCTCTTACACGGGCTGTTCTGGGCTTCCTGGATCGCTAATCATCCTCATTTGCATGCTATTCGGCTGCAAGTGAGGTGATTAGCTTATCCACGCCCACTCCGTGTAAGAGCCGTTTTAGCTTGACTCTTACACGGACTTTGGGCTGTTCCTGGATCGCGAAGGCTGCATGGAGTCTTACACTACTCTTAGACTCTGTGCAAGCCTTCGTGAATCTGGCCCTCTGTATTGAAATGTTTCATAATTGTTTATATGTTTTTAGTTATAAATTTTATAAGAACATATTCACAATATATCACCTTTTAAATCTACACACGTATATAGAAACTGTGTTTTTATGATTCATTTGATATTATAATATTAAAAAGTGATGACAAATATAAAGTAAGATGTAATACTTTAAAAGTTTTATCTCAACATAAATTACATCAACAGTGGAAATAAGAGAAGGACATCTAAGTATATAAATGTTGATAAGGCAAATGAGGTTTTATTCAAGAGACACTTTTACTAGAAAAGTATATTAAATCCATAAATTATAAACATTATAAGTTATTAATGGCAGTGGCTTTTAGAAGAAAGAGAAGAGAAGTTATTTTCTATAACTGTGAAAAAATGGTAAATATTCAGAAAATTTCCTGGGATTCTTTAAAGCTTTATGGTTGTATTTTGTATGACTGAATGTACTTAATGTTACACATAAAATACTGGTGTTAAGAAGTTCAAATGTACAGAATCTTGAATTCCCTAAATATCAACCTACAAAAGATCAAGAAAGAAAAAAAACTATTTTCTGTCCCGATCTTCACACTAAAACCCCCCCATAACACTAGACTGAAATTCATCTGAATAGTGGCGCCACCTTAGTAATGGGTAATAACCATAACCCTACACCTTATCTTAAAAAAAAAAAAAAAAAAACATAACACTGCCACTACACAAGACGCACTTAGGCATGCAAAAACACACTGACAGCTCTGCATCTATCCTCTCAACTAACCCTGACCCTAACCATAAAATACACAAACTTGCACACAAACATACAATACCTACCTCCTCACCTATCCCCAACCCTAACCCTAACTCTCAAGTACAAGAATAAATGATTTCACCCCCCTCCATACCCACTCACCTGTCTAGATGAAACATGCCATTGACATTTTAATAGTTCAGCTATCCTACGTTCAACATAAAACACAACCCCTAGCATTTGTCAATGACACAGGCATTCAACAAAATACAGGGGAAATGGGTAGATATAGGTACAATTTTAATAACTTTTATTATATCTGCTTCTCCAGTTCCTGTCCTTTGATATGGACATTATTGGGCATTATAAGGAAAGCCTTACAATTAATGCTTTCGTAAATCTGGTCACCGTTGTATGCCATTTAGAAATCAATTCTGCTGTACTGATCAAATGGTAATAAACTAAACTGTAAATATTGGGTGAAACTGAAACATTTATCAGAAAAATACAGGTAATATATGTCTACTATAATTAATTAATAATTTGAAATGTTTTAAACAACTGTGATTTAAATTCATTAGAATTACTTGCAAACAGTGAAAATAGTTATTCAAGGGTATCATGTTATAACATAAAAAATGGGATTAATAAGCCTTTGTTGGTTACTGATGTACACTTAAGACTCTGAGTGGGACTGAGCACTTTTTGGAAAAAATACAAACATGGGTGTTTTAGTTGAGTTGAACTATGATCTCAAAATTATACTGTCTTTTGTAGCTCCTAGACTACATTATATGACTGTTTATCTTAATAGTGTTATAAATAATTATACAATAATTTTTTTAGTGTGACGGCATTTTCAAAGGCTTAATCTGTGAATCTGATATTACAATGGAAATGGAAGAATATATATACTTATTGCATTTGATTACCAGGATGGTCTAACCGGGCAAAAAAAAAAAACAACTTTCCAGCGGAGGCCTAGGAAAGAGAAAAACTCCACATACATGCAAATACATGCAAATATTATACAATTATAATTCAATAGATACCTTGTGAGTACTAAATATATTCCACATACATGTGAATAGAATGCAGACAAACAACAATTAATATAGTAGTATGAATATCAGAGTTGTAAATGAGGGCAAAATGTTGATGTAGTGTAGTACAGAGTAGTACATAGATTCAAAATAGTGAACATTATTAGTCATAAACAGTTTTTCACTTTGGATTTGTATACATGCACACAAATTGTTTCATCTATAATATTTACATTCAGTTACATTGTTGTAGTTTCCACGAGTGTTTTGTAGCTAGCAGAGAGTTGCTTGATATTGCTATGTGTACATAGTGACAAGATAGACATCAGAAGTGTAATAGAGTTTTGTGCTATTTGAATACAGCTGTGTAGAGGTATTTTGAGCTTGTAGTGAAGAGGTGTGGTATAGAATGAGATGTAGTTTGTGTTTGCAGTGAATACAGAGAAAGGTAGTAAATAATGAAGGTGCTGTTAAATCGGAAGGGGCAAGAGAGGGAAAAACTGTGGAGAAACCAATAAAGGAAGATGACAGAGATAGTGCTGAGCCATTAACTCTACTTATATGGGAAGGTGAATAGAGTCAAGCAAACCTTAGGCCGAGATGCACTTATCCCGGGAATTATCTTTAATAATTATAGATATGAGATTATAAGGAATTTTCTTTCTCAGTGTTACATGCTTCTGTGAACTCTCAACTATGTTTATGATTGTTAACAAACTCAGTATTACTAGGCTTAATAATCAGGTCAGTTAGGTAAGTCTCATGCCTATTGCTATTTTAAAAGCACTCTGAAAGGGCTAATGTTTAACTGGTGACCAGTTTAATAATTCTAATAGCTGCCGAGCTCACTGTATTTAATTACATGAATGTGGGATACATTAGGAGAGTATGTGTACACTTACATGGGGCTAGCAAGGTAGAATTGCTGCTGTGTGGTAACTTGATGTTAAGAATCATGAAAGGGTTAAATGGTACTTGAGTGTGCACTGAAAATGGATATGGCTAGTGTGCAACCAGTGACTCTGCAGCATTTTGGGATTTTATGTTTATTCTAAGATATATTGTCTCTAAAGAAACATTATAAGTGATACTACTTTTTTAGGAGTGCAGGGTAAGGTTACTTGTAAATCAAATGTTGTTCTAATAAGGTTTGCTGCCTGTAATATGAATGCTTGTTAGCCACAGACCTGTACATATTCACTGTTGCTACTGTGCATAAAAGAAAGCTTGTGTATTAACACTGCATTGATGTTTTGGACACCTATGAAATTAGAGGCAGAGCTGCTTTTTTTTTTTTATTATTCTGGGTTAACCGATTTGAAGATATGTTGTGATGTCTTATTTTTCATATGGATATGTTACGAGAAAGTGTGGACAGTATACTGTTCCCTCACATATGAAGTTTTGTTTTAATTATGTGCCCTGGTGTATTGTGAGTGGGTTGTTGTTGTTGTTGTTTGTCTTTTCGGCTTTTCCCAGTTAGGGGTCGCCACAGCGGAACTCCGCTCTGCTAATGATTGGCAGTCGATTTTTATGGTGCAGCGTTACCAGCCCAATGCACAACCTTCAGCGAAGGCACACCCATTCACGCATGTCTTTCTGAGGCCACTCAACCGCGGGGAGGACATGCAGACTCTGTGAGTGGGTATACTGATAATTTCATAACTTGTTGATTGTCTGTTGAAGATCCAGCCACTATTGGGTAATTAACAATGCAGATTGTTCTGTGTTCCTTGACTACTGTATGCAAATTATGTGGAAAGTAGGAGTAAAGTAAGAAGAGTTTCACAAAATGAAGAAAACATTTGACTGCATTATATTTTTATCATTATCTGTCAGCATTATACAAACTTTTGGACAGAGGACTGCCTCTGGTATAAGGCATTTCTCTCCCTCTGTCTTTATAAATATATGTATATATATATATATATATATATATATATATATATATATATATATATATATATATAGAGTTCTAATTTGAATATTTGAAATTACACAACTTCGAGTCTCATATGGCCAGGACCATGTGATCAAAGTTTTATAACTTTGAACATTCAAAAAAACAAAAAACATAAAAACAAATTAAAATGCATTTATGCTGGGGGGGCAAGCCCCCCTGCACCCCACACCCCACACTATTAAAATATACCAACTCCGAGATTGCACTACAGAGAGGAAAAGGGAATATTCCCATTCCATGCTGTATGGAGATGTCCATTTAAGTGTTCGAAGTTTTAAAACTTCGATCATATGATTTCGGCCATATGAAATTCGAAGTTTTAAAACTTCGATCACTTACATGGAACCTATATATATATATATATATATATATATATATATATATATATATATATTCATGTAGTAAAGATGAAGCATCAGCCATAAAGGTAAGTTGTGATACTCATTTTTCAATGGTCCGTTGTTGAGTAAATGTTTGTGTTAATGCTTGAACAACATTAGTGTGGCTCATGTTTTATGGTATGTTGTAATGTATAAATCTTGAATTGTGCTTGCAGTTTGATTACTTGGGTAAATCTATTAAAGTTTCAGGATTCTGGTCTTAAAGAAGAGATGAAAAGATTTTTTACAATAGTTATGCTATTTAAGTTGTGTAAGTTTAAGATGCAGATGTTTTAATCTTGAGGTTCGCTGTCTGGTTTGGAGAGTGAGATGGGGTTACATAAGGTGGTTCAGCACAGCCCTCTCAAGAACACTGATCAGAATTTAGGTGATATAAAAGCACATGATTAACTGTAAATGTCAGTGATTCTGTCCTTCCTGTGCTGTTACTTCTTTTATGATGGACTGTAATGGGTTGTGGATAGAGATGGATGGATTCATATGTGGAAGGTGATTATTACTGCTAGCTTGAGACAGGCATGTCTTTAGAAGTATGGAAATAAATCTTAAAATTTGAATTGTGTTCCACTGGAGAATAGATATCAACAAGGTTTTATGATTTTATTTGAGTTACTCAAGTGGAGGAGGGAGAGAATATGTTTTGAACCATTTAGCTTGACTTTTGGTTTGTCTTTTCTATAATCATCTAGTATGTTTCTGCGCTACATTTTGAGTTTGTAGTTTTTATTTTCTGACCAATAAAGGTTTTTTTGCCTTACATAAAATGACTACTGACTCATCTCTTTTATTCATTCCTTTTAGACAAAATTAGAGAAAATGGGATTGGCAGTTCTATCTGTGGGATTGACAGTTCTATCTGTGGGATTGACAGTTCTATCTGTGGGATTGGCAGTTCTATCTGTGGGATTGGCAGTTCTATCTGTGGGATTGACAGTTCTATCTGTGGGATTGGCAGTTCTATCTGTGGGATTGGCAGTTCAATCTGTGGGATTGGCAGTTCAATCTGTGGGATTGGCAGTTCTATCTGTGGGATTGGCAGTTCTATCTGTACTGGATAGTTAAGTATCTAAACGATGGACAGGTTGGTGTTAACAGGAAATTGCATTTTGTGTTTAAGCTTGGCAGAGAGGTGTGCCACAAGGTTCAGGGCTTTGACCCTTACTCTCTCTCTAGCAATGAAACAAAATTTGTTAAACAACATGTGGGAGAACATCACTCACTGTGTAGGTGACGTGGTCATCTTCACCTCCAGAATGCCTCTACAATGCACTACATTTAGCCTTCACAAGGCTCTTATAACCTTTTTCTACTGTATGGATGCCAAAACACTCTTTGTGAATGTGAGCAAAAAGAAAGCCATGCTTTTCACTACAATGACACAATTCCACAGGCACATCAGAAGTTGAAAGATCATTTCCCCCTCAGTATCTCCACTTCAGAGAGTGCAGCTTCTTAAATATGTGGTCACCTTCTTGATCCACCACTATACTTTAACTTGCATGCAGACTTAAGTTTCCAGCATATCAAGTGTGTATTACAAAGTTACTGCATTTCTTACTGGAGAGAGTTATCTTGCAGTAGGGAAAGGCATTATAATCCATGCATTAGAATTTTATCTGCTACTTCTTTCTCCACTTTGATACAAAAAAGTCAAAACTCCAAACTTAACTCAATAAAATGTATCATTTTATTGCATAATCTCCTAAGAAAGAGCACTGTTGTCCAAATCTGTGCAAAACAAATTGCCTCATCCTACATAAATCCTTTATCTTCACAACTATTACCTAAAACACCTTTAACCTTGGGTACTGCTCTTTTACCGACTCAGCACAATCTGTACCCTCCTCTCGACAGGATCTCCTGATCAACAAATAATAAGTACAATTTATAGGTTAAGTCACAGCCATTCATTCACATCTGTCTACAAAGCCTAAAATTCCATACTCCATAACATTTGCAGTAAATGCTTTCAATGCTAAAATCTCATTTAAAAACTTACTCATCTGTCATAACAGCACTGGTACCACATAAACAAACTTTCCATTTTACTTGAACTGAAATAAATGAAGTTCCTGAAATGACTTTTCCCTACATTGTTTTGCTTATTCACTGTTGATTGTAATCTACCCTCTTTTAAGCCCTTGCCAGGTATCCATTTTTATCATTATCAACGCGGTAAGGATTTTAGATAATAACTCAGCCTGTTATCACCTAGTAACTAACTCATTTTTTCACATTTATCTCTGTATCATCATTATGTTTGTATGGGTGTTGCTTTTTCTTTAATTTTTCACTTCTTCATAATAGTAATTTCTTATACTACGCTTTCATATGGGTTGCTAGTTTGCTATATTAATGAGTGTACTCATAACTATTCATCCATTCTCTAATTATGATCTTCATCCAATTGAAGGGCACAGTAGTTGATGCCTGTTCCACATGTTTAGTTACTGTTTATTGATATATCTTTGTATCCATAGTAATTAATTGATTATGATGGAAATTACACTGCAAAACACTTTATATAGATGTTCACATTTACGGGGTGGTAAGTACAGAAACTTGCAACACAGACCATTACAATAGAAAAAAAAGGTTTTAGGTGGGTTTTGTCCCCAGATCTACATCCAGAATTGCAAAAACCTGGAAAACAAGCTTTAGAAAAAGAAAAAACTCACATCTTTCCTCTTCTTGAAGTCACATAACCTTGGGAAAATCTATTGCAAAACATTCAGCAAGAAAAAATACTTGCAATATCACAGCAATGAAAAATACTGACAAATCAGCAGCCAACAAACTATAAGGAGCCTATTGTATGTTAATTTTTAAGACGCCAGATGCTCTTTGACATTTTTGTAATTGTTTTTATTAACGTTTATTGCAGCTATGCCATTGATGAGAAAAAGGCCACTTACTAGTCAGCTTCATACTCTCTGCTAAGATATCTTTTATTTTCCTGTTAGCTAATTTGCTATCCCTCTTACTACATAGAGATACTTATAGGTTCATAGGTAGGCACTAGGCTATCTGCCTGAGGGCATTTATAAGCCTAGCCAGAGTGTGTCAGCTTTCGTCGCCCCATTGATTAATTAACTGAGCCTCTGTCAAGAAGAGCTAATGAAGTGATCCCAGGGGTGTATTTTCTGTTACCCATCCATTCGTCAAGGTTTCTCTTGAAGAGTGTTAGTGAGGGGCTCTGCCTAATGTAGTTAGTAATTTTGTTCCAAAGCATGGGGAGTCTCTGTGACAGGAATCTATCCCTCCAGAATGTTCTATTTATTGTTGTAGCGAGGTTTAGCTCACTAGGGTGAGTGGCTCGCAGTGACTTGGATTTCTTTAGGTGGAGCATGTCCATCAGTTCTGAGTTGGACATGGCTTTGTAAGTCAGGCAGAGATCACTTCTGAGTAAGTGATATGCCACTGAGTACAGCCGGAGGTTTTCCAGTCAGGCTGCATAGGACATATGTTTGAGGCCAGTATTCCTCTTGGTAAGGTACTTTTGTGGTCTTTCCAGCTGTTGGAAGTGTCTTGTGAGGTACATCCCACATGGGGCATTGTACTCTATGATGGGTCTGATGAGTGACAAGTAGAGGGGCACTATAAACTCTTTATTTCTAGATGCAGACCCTTTAGTAATTAGATGGGCTACATAGAAGGATTTCCTAACTACTTTGGCAATATTATTGTCAAAGGAGAGATTACTATCTACCTGGGTCCCCAAATCTCTTATTACCTCTTCTGTATTAAGGGGGCTGTCACCTATGTGGTAATTCATGGGTGTTTTGTTTTTCCCAAACGGGATGACTATGCATTTTTTGGCATTCAGCCTGAGACCATGACTTTGACACCAGGTGTCCATCTCAGTAAGGCCCTTTTGGAGAATGTCCATGTCAGCCGGAAAGTCAGTTATGGCTCCAAGTTTGCAGTCATTGGCGAACTTGGGTAGCCATAGTCCTCCTGTGTTTTCCTGTACTTCTGAGAAGTATATGCCATACAGTAGGGGCCCCAGGACCGAGCCTTGTGGATACCACTTGTGACTGGTTTAGAGTCAGACCTGGAGCCCACTATTCTTACTGTGCGAGTTCTGTCTGTAAGCCATTTGGCAACCTATCTTGTGACATAGGGGTTTATGTTCAGGCTGGTGAGATTTTCTATAATTCCCAAGTGGGGAATGGTGTCAAAAGCCTTGGTGAGGTCAAGGTAGGCTGTGTGAACCACCTTCCCCTCATCTATGGCCTTAGTGACTGTCTTGAAGAAGTCAACGAGGTCCAGTAGGCATGATCTGCCCTTAACAAAGCCGAACTGAGTCAGGTCAAGTGTTTGGAGGTTCCCAATGTCTTTGTTAATGAGTTCCATGATGATGCGCTCCAAAGCCTTGCAGACCAGTCTAGTCAGGCTTATTAGGTGATAGTTACCAGGGTCAGTTGTGGCCCCTCCTTTGTGGAGCAGAATAACCGTTGCTGTGCGCCTTTCTATGGGCATGTAGCCTGTGGAGATGCTGAGGTTGAACAGTGTGTTTAGGTGGGGGGGTTAGTTCATTCTGTAGTTTGTGCAAGATGCAGCCTGGGACACCATCTGGCCCCATTGACACTGTGCTTTTGGCTTTTGAAAGGGCTGTTTTCACCTGTGCATCTGTGATTTCTGGGACACTACACTTTTCCAGTATTGTTGTGGGCCCTTTTGGGGGTAAGGGGGGGGGGGTGAAGTTTGCACTGAATCTATCTGCCAAGATGTTGGCAAATATCAGTAGGTTCAGTATATTTTGTGCTATTTTGCACTAGCTCAGAGCATATCTGCGAGTTGCCACTTAGATTCTTGACATAACTAAAGAAGGCTTTGTGGTTATCTTTTGAATCCTTGGCTCTTTTTCTTTCGAAGTTAGCCTTGGATGATTTTATGAGGGACCTTAGTTTCTTACTGATACTGATCAGGGAAGTCTTTCCTTCTTGGGATTTGCTTTTTTTCTGAACTAGTTTCCTCCTTTTATTGTATAGCCTGTTTATGGCAGGGGTCCAGCAGACTGGTTTCCTTCTCTTAGGGGAGTCAGTCTTGTTTTTTCTAGGGATGGCATGATCCATGCATCCTTGTAGGTGCTCATATTGTGCATTTGTAAAGGTTCCTGCATCTTGGACACTGTTATCCTTTAGCATGGGGGCTGTGAACCTTGCTACCTCTGTCTTAAGTAAGGTGAAGTCTGCTATAGAAATGTTTTTCAATTTGGTTTCCTTGGTTGGGGGTGGTGGTGTGGTGTGGACATCCAGAGTGATTAGTTTATGGTCTGATCTAACCAGTGATGGGTTGACCTCCAGTGTGGAACACCTGTCGCCCATGTTGGTGATGACCAGGTCCAATATGTTTTCACCTCTGGTATGGGAGTTTACCAGGGCATTTGAGTTGATAAATTCCAAGAAGCACTGGACCTGGGAGTTTGTACTTGAGTAGTTTTCCCAGTTAACGGTAGGGTAATTGAAATCACCCAATATCAGAGTGTTCGGTAGGACCTTCATGTTTTCCAGTGTCTCCAGAATATATATATATATATATATATATATATATATATATATATATATATATATATATATATATATATGTATATATATATATATATATATATATATATATATATATATATATATATATATATATATATATATATATATATATATATATATATGCATATATAAACATATATATATATATATATATATATATATATATGTGTATATATATATATATATATATATATATATATATATATATATATATATATATATACATATACAGGGAAGTAAATATTGTGGGAAGAAATATCCAGGGAATTGTTATGGCTAGGCTTGTATAGGCCCTAGGGCCGATAGGCTAGTACCAACCTATGAACCTATGAACCTATATATATATATATATATATATATATATATATATATATATATATATATATGGTAGAGCTGACAGTTCATCATCTCCACCCCCTGTACATGTGAACTGGCTCTGCCAGGAGTTGCACTTGCACATCCATGCCCAAGGTCAGATGCTGTGCTACCTGAAGGTGACTGCTGTCTGCTGGGAATGTGTCCTCCATGGGAATGCTCAGGACCATGAGCCCATGATCTGCCAAATCTTGGTGTGGACAGCACAGTCCCTTCTGTAGTACTAGATGTACTGCCACTACAGGAGCATGAATGTGCATGGCCATGTTGACTCTCAGCAGATGTAGTTGTTGAGCTACATCCATGAGGTTGATGCTCAACCCCAACAAGATGTTCCATCACAGACACCATGCATTTCAAAGCTGACACTGTGTAATCTGTCTGGGACCAACATCTTTCCATTGCATCAGGCAGCCATTCCAGAGTATCAGAAACACAGTGGAGGCAGTCACAGATGTCAGACTGTGCTGCATCCATAACCCTGAGCATTTTGCGGGAGTACCTTTCAAAATGTGCCTGTGCCTCCATGACAGCCCTAAACATTCACCAAGTGACAAGTGATGGGACACCTGCAACAAGTGGTGGAGGGACAGAAGGCCTCCTACGAGCATTGCTATCAATCTGCCTTGGTGGAACCTTGCCAGTTGTTTGGCTATGACCAGTGTCATCACTCCCTGTAGCCAAAGTAGACATTTTCCTGTTCAATGTCCCCACCCTCTGACTGTCCAATATCTGTGGCCACAGGGGACTGGGTATGCGTAGGCATATTGGCTGTGTAGAGTGACAATGAGGGCAGATGAGGGATTTCAACCTGTATGTCATATTCCCCTGCAACCCCCAGCTGTGCCTCACTTTGGCCACCATCATTATCAGAGTCTGAAGAGACTTCAACATTAGGTTGTAAAAGGGACAGATACCAGCTCCCATGGTCACCTGTGAAAAAGGAAACAGCATGACAGTAATACTGTCACTACTATGCTATGCATTACTATGTTGCAATAATTCTTATGCTGTATACAGTGCTGTCAGTAATGCAGACTTGTCTAACCTCTAAGCTCTAATAGTAGGACATGCAGACGTTATAGTCTAATCCAAATCTGTATTTACCATCAAATAAAAGCTCTTTAAAGAAGAATCCCATGATCGGTACCTAAATGAAGTTCAACGTAGACATATTGAAAAACCCTTGCACAGTTGACACATCTGGCAATCTGTACTGTCCTGACAATACTTGCAACTGTATCACTGTGGGCACAACTACAGGGCATAGATATGTATTTAAACTGTGCACAGTCAGAATCTATCTCTATAGTTGGCAATCAGGCAGACAGTACATCAATCCAGCCATCAGGCCTGGAAAAACACTTTGGCATATACATTTCACTAAATATAAATCTGTCACAAAACAGCATTGTGTTTACTAGGAGGAGGAAAACAGCCTTGTCCAATTCCTGACATTCCTGGAAAGATTTGAGGGAGAGGTAATGTAAACAGCACTGTATGTAACATTGTAACAGGGAATATGTCAAATTATCTGACATTTACAGTAGCTACTATGTAAACTGGTATGCTGGCACAATCTGGCCTAGGACTCAAACTGCAGCTAACTTCTTTTCCCCCAAAATAAAACCTGATACCCACTTCAAACTATGTACACACTGACACACTGAATGCCACAGTATTCCAATGATGATCCTACTATGCATAACTGGATGCTCCTCTGGTGTTGAAACGGTGGTACCCACATCCACAACATACTGTGTGATGGATGCCTGGGAGCTGTCATGTGTTTCTAGGTTTGCCAGGAATTCATAAGTGGCCAACAAAGGTTGTCCTGCAACAAGCCCTCCACCAGTGACACCACAATCCCTGGCCAGGTCCACTGCTCTTCTGCGTGCAGCATGAATCATGTTGGTGGCACAGTGTTACATCTGCTCATATGTCCTGCTCTGGTGATCAACCACATTTACATTGCAGACTAGGTCGTCCCACAATGCAGCCCACTCCTCTCTGTTGGGCCTTCCCCTGGACAGTAGGATCTCATAATGCTGCCACAGGACTTCCACAATCATGTCATTCTCAGGCTCAGTGAAAGGGACTCTTCGATGCCTATACATTATTGCTAACCTACATCAAAAAGGGAACACATGTCAGGATCAGATACGTGGGGGTGCAGAAGGTACAGATACAGCCATATAGGACAGCTATTAGTATTCACTGTTTGATTACACATCTAAATTTCAAATGTGTGCCCAACCATATGTGTCAACCTCTTAGAGCAAGAAATCTGGACTAAGGCATAAACAAAAGTGGGACAAAGGCTATAAAATAATCACAATTCCTGTCTATTGGTGTTACAGACTTACATTTGTGCTGGAATAACAGGTTGTGCATGACCACGGAACTTCTGCAGGGTATGCAGTCAGCAAATCAGATGTTCAAGTACCAGGTACCTAAGTACCATGTTCAGTCATAGCCTCTCCTCAGGCTTTGTGCCCATTGAACGGCGCATCGTGACAGTTATCCCACTCCACAAAGGGGAGGGGCCACACCAGACCCCAGGAACTACCGCCCCATTAGCCTGATGAGCCTCGTCTGCAAGGCTATGGAACATATCATCATGGAACTCATACACAAAGACATTGGAGATCTCCAAACGCTGGACCCCACACAGTTTGGGTTTGTAAAAGGCAGATCATGTCTCCTAAACCTGATAGACTTCTTTGAAGTAGTCACCAGAGCCATAGATGTGGGTAAGGTGGTTCACACAGCTTATCTAGATATCGCCAAGGCATTCGACACCATCCCCCACTCTGGAATTATAGATAAACTCACTAAACTAGGTATAAATCCCTATGTCACAAGATGAGTTGCCAACTGGCTTACTGACAGAACCCACACTGTGAAAGTAGCAGACTCCAAATCAGACTTCAGACCAGTGACAAGTGGAGTACCACAGGGTTCAGACCTGGGTCCTCTCCTATTTGGTATCTACTTCTATGATGTACAGGCTAACACAGAAAGTCTTTGGCTAACTAAATTCATAGATGACTGCAAACTAGGAGCCATAATTGAAACTCCCAATGATGTGGACATCCTACAAAAGGGCCTCACTGAGACAGATGCCTGGTGTCAAAGACATGGTCTCAAGCTCAGTGCCAAAAAGTGCATTGTCATCCCCTTTGGTAAAAACTCTATACCCATGAAATACCACATAGGCAGTAGTCTACTTAACACTGAAAGTGTGATAAGAGACCTTGGGACAAAGGTGGACAGTAGTCTCTCCTTTGATAATCACATCGCCACAGTGGTCAGGAAATCCTTCTACATGGCACACCTCATCACGAAAGGTTTCTCATCCAGAAAAAAAAGACGTCATTGTTCCCCTCTACTCATCACTCATTAGACCCATTATAGAGTACAACGCCCCTTTTGGTATGTACTTCACAAGACATCTACAACAACTGGAAAGGCCGCAAAAATACCTCACAAAGGGGATTACTGGCCTTAAACGGATGCCTTACACAGACCGTCTCAAAAAACTCCAGCTTTACTCCGTCGCATATCGCCTACTCAGAGGTGATCAAACCCAGAGCTGTTGGACATGCTCCACTTAAAGAAATCCCAATCCCTCCGAGCTACACGCTCTAGGGACCTAAACCTTGTTACCACAATAAACAGAACATGCTGGAGGGATAGATTCCTGTCCCAGAAACTTCCCATACTCTGGAACAGACTACCTATCTATGTCAAACAGAGCTCCTCATTAGCACTCTTCAAGAAAATTCTTGATGATTGGATGGGTAATAGGAAATTTACCCCGGGGATCACTTCTGTGGTTCTGCTTGACAGGCGCACAGGAAAATAATTTTCTTGGGTGGTGAAAGCTAGGGTACCTTTTTGGCTAGGCTTGTATAGGCCCTAGGGCCAATAGCCTAGTACCTACCTATGAACCTTTGAACCATAATATTGTCTAACTGTAATATTTAATGATTTGCAAAACCTTTTTCAAAAAAATACAATTATATGAAAAATAGACCAACTATATGAGGCAACACTCTGGACAATCTGCTAACATATGTACAATTAAGAGCCATGTCCACAACATACAAAGGTTGTGGCTGCAAGTGCTATAGTAGCAATAGCCAAATATTCCTATTTTTGTCATAACAGATACAGATGTATGATAAGAGAGCCAAGACAGGAGTCTGATGTAGTGTACTCCATAGGAGTAACCCCCTCTAAATTCTATACAACCAACAGTGCCAAACAAATAGCTGTATTATCCAGGGGACCTGTGTCCCCTATTTAACACATAGGATTCTACATTGCTGTACGATAGTTCTGTAGGTGTAACACATGTGAAGAACAGTGACATGTTACCAGTAAAGTTCTACAACAGCCATACTGACATGATCCTATTCCCCATAACCACCATATGCATCATGTTGGTGATAAAATGATTGCATACCTACTGGAGTACAATACACCTCTTTGGAAAAAAGCCGACATATACATATATATATATATATATATATATATATATATATATATATATATATATATATATCTTGCATCAACGAGTTCATACAAAGTAGCTCTCATATACAATGGTTCCCCTAGCTAGGGGATTTCCTTTTTAAGGTGTACCTCATTAGCAGGTACTTGCCTCTGAACCAGTCTGTGGTGAAGTAATCCTAACTGAAACATACACAGCTGATTTGCAGTGTAATCAGGCAATCCCCTGCAGCTATTGCAGGAGATATAAGGCCTCAGCGTGGAATTGATCCACTTTCTCATAAGATGGGTGGAAATGCTGGGTAGAAATACTACATCAGCACAGGGGGATGTACATTTATGTCTGGGCTACAGGCTACAGCTGACACAAATGTTGCAGGCAAAAAGCAAAGTGAGAGAGGCTGCAGACTGTGGATGACAACATTAGTTATGAGTAGAGGTGAGACCACTGGCAGCTCTGGTGTACAGCTAGAGCCTGAGTGGGGGAACCCATCTCACAGGATATTGAGGTGTGTGTAAGGTAAGTATGTTAGCCAAAGGTATTAGTAACAGAGTAATAGGCAACATGTTTGTTGTGTTCTTGAACAACATAGGGGGTAATTATACCATTAAGTCAACCATTTGGGCAACTGCCAGCCCATGTGTTACATTATGGTTGTCATTTGTGTGTGCTGGCAGTCCTTGCTGCTAGCAGGACCTCCATATGTGTATGTTAGTTGTGCAGCTGTTCTAATCTGTAATATCATTATGGAATGATTGTGTGCTGCAATCTGATTTTAGTGTGCCTCCTTTGCATTACCTAAGTTGAAATCCTCTGTGAGTGCATATTACTACATGACCTGACACTCTATGCACTTTACAGTATTGCTATATGGCTATGTCAACTGTGTTCCTATCTGCAGGCCTATGACTGCCATCATTGTACAGCAGATATTGCATTTGAAATACATTGGGTAGATAAATAGTGGATGACACAGTCAGTCATTGATAAATAAATCATTATTCATTTATTCTTTCTTTATTATTGTATTACAGTTATGTATTATTCCATCGTCTCTCATTGATAAATGCTACACACCACTGGATTTGAACCCAGGACAATGTGTAGCAAAAATACTGTGTGCAAGGCTGACCCCACAGGTAGTGCAGGGACAGCAGAGAGGACACCACCAGGCTGTGGCCCAGACGTGTCCCTGGTACCACGGCCGTAGGAGGCAAGGTAGGTGGATCACCTGGAACCGGCCTACCTTGACATGCTGTAGTAAATTAGATATAAACATAAGTTAAGATTAGTAATAACAAAACCAAGTTAGTATTAACATAATGGAACATAATATTGATTAATCCAAATACATATTAAAGTATATTATGTGGAACACATCCATAATTAACATAACAGTAAGTATGTTAACAGCAAAGCATTATGAAATAACCCATAAGACCACCAGCATAACAGTTAGTTTAACAGGATGTATTAATATTAAAACATAATAATAAATAACATTAATAAATTAAAGAAGATAAGTTGTGAGGAGAAAGAGGAAAACATACCATTAGTGAACTCACAGATGATATTACTCCACAGACTACTAATGGATGTTTCTACAGGTGTGTAGTGTAACTTGTGAGTACAGTGATACTGATTCTTCTAATAGCTGATGTTGCATGTACATACCTGTCGAGCTGTTAGCATGAAACAGTATGGACTAAGCACTAACATAAACAGGTACACAACTACATGGAACTGTTTCACATACTGTGCTGGTACATTACTACAAAGGTGTTCTGTAAATAGATTTGCAAATACATTGCATTTCAAGTAATCATTTATGTGCTACTAAAGGACCAGACAGATTGGGCAGTTGACATTTCATTATGTAAAATTGTGACAATTGAGAGGTATGTTTGTGTATATTACTTAAATAGAGTACATAGACAATCCTGTCTTAGTTGGTTGGCATTAGAGTAGAACCCAAATGCTGTGACACAAGGGGACATGTGCACTTATTGTAACAATTGATTGCAGTCAGATTAGGAAAAACATGCAATGAATACAGCCCTACTGCAGTTATTTGAACACATTACTCAACTAAGCACAATCCTGCTGTATACGTCATCAATATTGTTCCATAATATCTGTCAGTTATACACACGATATCTGCCCATAATGTGGGCTACCTTACCCATATACATTGTTCCTGGAGTGGGGAGAATACAAAGTGTTATTTGACTCAAATTGGCCTGCAGACAATCCTGATCTGGACTGTGCCTTGTGCAATACATTTATTGGCAATTACTTCTGCATTCTTTATTACTTTAATTTTGCAGTTAACTGGAGTCACATTAGAACAGACATGCAGTGAATATAGCCCTGCTGTAGTTGTTTAAACACATTACTTAAAAAAGCACAATCCTGCTGTAAACTTTATTGATATTGTTCCTTAAAATCTGTCAGTTATACACATGATATCTGCCCAGAACATGGCTACCTTACCCATATCCATTGTTCCTGGAGAGGGGGAAATACAAAGGATTAGTTGACACAAACTGACCAGCAGACAGCCCTGGACCAGACTTTGGCTTATGCAATACATTTATTGGGCAAGTACTTCTGCATTCTTCAGTAATTAATTTTACCATTGACTGCAGTCAGATTGGAACACCCGTGCATGTAGCCCTACTGCAGTTATTTCAACACATTACTTATCAAGCACAATCCTCAATGGCCGCGGTGGTGCAGTGGTTAGTGTTGTTGCCTCACAGCAAGAGGTTCTCCTGTTCAATTCTTGGCTGATGCGCTTTCTGTGTGGAGTCTGCCTGTTCTCCCTGCGCTCAAGTGATGTTTATAGACATGCAGGTAGGTGCGTGTGTGAATGGGTGTGGCTTCTTTGAAGGTTGGGCATCGGGCTGGCAACTCGGCACCATAAAAATCCACTGCCAATCATTAGTGGATCAGAGTTCCACTGTGGTGACCCCTAACTGGGAAAAGCTGAAAGTCATTACTTACTTTTTACTTATTAAGCACAATCCTGCTTTAAACCTTATTGTTTATTGGTACTGTTATTGTTTATTGGTTATTGCAATACAGTTATCAGAAATTATCCATACTTACCACACTCATGGCACATCCTGGCCAGGTGCCTAGCATGAGACTGGACATTGTGAGCCTGTTCAGCTGCAGCTGTGGGAAGAGAAGCAAACCATTATGCATACCAGTTTTGCATGGCTTCAGCTTGTGTAATAGTAAAGTAGTATTAACTATATTTACATATCTGTGGGGCATGCCCAGCCCTAGCCTCTTGGATGCAGGTGTCCAAAGTTCCCCCCTTCATTCACTACAGTTCATCATAGTGGTGATGACACTGCTCACCAGTGCAGGGGATACCAGTAACACTGGTAATATCCCTGGCCAATTGATCCCAGGCTACAGCTTTGCTTTCTGAGCACTGGTAACCACATTGCAACAGCTGGTATTCATAGTTTTGGAACAGGAGTCCAACAAATAACTTTGTGTCCTGCATACCCAACCTCTGTGCCTGAAAGCCTGCTCCCTCTCCAACACTGCCTGGCATATCATCATTTGAGTATGGACTCCAATGACTGCTATGAATTCCCAGCTATTGGGCTTAATATAGGCTGCTTTCCCACCAGTTCACGTCATACTGTAACATTCACAAAAAGCACAGCATTACTTAGCATCGCGCAAATGAGCTGAGCACCATGTAAACTCACACAACCATGTTTTAGCACAGCTTAGCAACGTACAAACAGGAATAGCCATTTACCATGTTTAAATTGTGCTTAGCACCCAGCATCTTTTCCAAATGTAACAACTTTATGGTCACCTCACACATTTTCATAGCAATAAATGTAAAAAGGTATGACTGCTCAGGACTCAAACCCGGGACCTACTACACTTTAGGTGGGACTCAACCTACTTAGCTACTTGAATACTGAGAAAGCCAGTATACCTTCACATATACTACTAAGGTACCTGTTAGCATTGCTAAGCACCACACCGTGCTGTACAAACAGGCTTAAAAAAATTAATTACACCTGGTTTGTATTTTTAGATGTCTGGCAGGTGTCAATTATGTAAGTGTAAGCACAGCTTGGCACTGCTGTGCTCAGCTCCAAAACAAAAAATATTAAATAATTAATTGCACCTGGTTTCTATTATTAGATGTCTTGCCAGGTGTCAGCTGTATAAATTTAAGCACAGCTTGGCACTGCTGCACTCCACGCAATACAAACAAGCTTTAAAAAAAAATTATAAAACATTAAAAACATACATTTACATTCACACATATTTCTACACTAACAGGGTACATTACATGGGATCTTATCCTTCCTGGACAATGCACAACTACTGCTTACATGGATTCAATATCTGTGCTACTGCGATCTTCCTCAGCAGTGCGCCATGATTAATATGCATGGCTTGCTGCCGAGGGGGAACTGTGGCTGTGTACATAGATACATTCCATGAAGGCTCTACATGGTGCCTACATGGATTTTATTTGAATACTGGGGAGTGATATTTTTCATAAACACTGGCCAATTTTACTGATGGGTGAAAAGGTCAAGAAACTGTCATTGATAGGTTGCAACAGCACTTCACTATGATGTTTATTTTTGATTATTTGGGATTGGATGTTTATTATGCTATTGTGATTTATTTTAATGTATGGATTGTTTTTGATAGGCTGTTTTTATTTTAAATACCATGCTGTGTGAACTACTGTTACTGGTCTGATGAAGCAGTCATTTTGATCGTGAAAGCGCTAACCTTTAATAAGCAGTTTGTTTGGAAGACTTAGCTGTGTGTTGGTTTATCCTGCTTTTGTTTCCCTTCAGTATTGATTTTATTTGGAGGATTTACCATTCATCCTTGGCACTGCTTTGTGTTTTGAGTAAAATATTTGTTGATGTAAGCTTCTTACATTTATTATATAGTTTTTGAGTTTATAAGACATATTTGTCACAGAGTTCTTTGGGGTTGGCAAGAAGTAAAGAATGATAGCTTCATAGCAAAATACACCAGCTGCAGAATTCTTTTCAGCTGATTTGTATGGAAGGAAACAATTACAGCACACAGCTTCAGAAATTCAGTCATGCAAAACAGGATTTCCTTTGGAAAATTCCCAGATTCTAGTTTAAGCTAAATACACATGCAGCAGCGATTGTTATAAAAAAATTGTACTTTCCAGGCAGTGGTGCTTTTGATTTGGATTCAGAATGAAACATTTACTTTCTTTAATTGGATTTTTGTGTTTTTCACTTTTTAATGAAGGTAAGGGCTGATTGGTTCATTATTGAAATTTATATGGCTTTTGAAAATATCTGAACAAGTTTAAATATATTTGTTTATTTTTTAGTTAATAATTTGATGTTTCGCCATCATATGCATTACGTGGATGTTAACTACTACCGGAATTTACAAAAATGCAAATATTACTGTTAACTTAAAAAAAAAAGCAAGTTACAATAGATTGCTAGAATCTTTCTGATTGCTAATGTTCTTTCACATTCTCATACATGTAAAATTCTCCTAGTTTATTTGTTTGAGTCTTTATTGGCTATGCCTGCACTAAACAGGTACATTTCAAACACCACTTTTTCAAAGATTCATAATTCTGAGACAGGAACAGACTTGTCAAGTAACTCCTACAAAAATGTCTGTTCAAAATTATAGCTTCTGTAACTGATCTGTAATGGACATTTGACATCATTATTATTATTTTAAGTCATTATAATAAATGTATATATGAAGTATTAAATATGCATGTTAATCTAAAACAACCAAATTAAACTTGTCAGAATTCACTTTACTGGTCAGTCTGACAGAGAGAGCTTGCATATAGGGGCAATGATAAATGCATCTTTTATTTTTTAAAGCATTTTGCAAAAATGTTTCCCAGTTTTCCAGTTACCTAAAAGAGATGTTTGGGGGGGGCAGCACCTTTT